>NW_006408652.1:8250822-8266360 GCF_000296735.1 Chrysochloris asiatica | reverse complement strand
AAAAGAGGAAGACCCCAACGAGATGGATTGGCCAATTGGCAGCATTGATGGACTTAAATGTGGCAACAGTAATGAGGTTGGCCCAGAATCGAGCAGTTTTTCTTTCTGTTGTGCATAAGGTCGCTATGGGTTGGTACTGATTCGATGGCACCTAGCAACAACAACAACTTCCTTAATAATCCCCATTACTCTGAAAGTGTTGTCTGAATTCTGTGTGGCCATTACAATGAATCATTGCCCACAGTTGTGGATGGAATGGTTGGTGCCACATTTTTTTTTTTTTTTTGCAATTGGGAATGACAAACCGAAGAGGAATGGCGTCACATTCATAGCAAAAAACAGCACTTCAAGATCTATCTAGAAACACAATACTCTCTGTGATAGGACAACATTGTTGCACCTACAAGGGGACAATCAATACTAATATTATTTAAATCTATGCACTAACCACCAAAGCCAAAGATGAAGAAACAGGATTTCTGCCAACTTTTTCAGTCTGAAATTGATAAAACATGCAATCAAGATGAATTGATAATTACTAGTGATTACAATGAAGAAGTTGGAAATGAAGATGAGGAAATAGTAATTGGAAAATATGGCCTTTGTAACATAAATTACACTGGAGATTATATGATAGAATTTTGAAAGACCAATAATTTATTCATTGCAAATATCTTTTTATAACTACATAAATGGCAACCAAACTCATGGACCTCACCAAATGGAATACACAGATATTAAATTGACTACATCTGTGAGAAGAGAAGATAAAGAAGTTCAATATCAGCCAAAACAAGGACAGGGGTCAACTTTGGAACTGACTGACTATACAAGTTCAAGCTGAAGATGAAGAAAATTAAAACAAGTCCAGGAGAGCCATAATTGGAGCCTTGAAGTTATACCACCTGAATTTAGAGACCATCTATCTCAAGATCAGATTTGATGCATTAGACTGTAATAACCGAAGACCAGAGTAGCTATGAATGACATCAAGAACACCATACATGAAGAAGGCCATTAAAAAGACAGGAAAGAAAGAAAGCCCAAAATGGATGTCAGAAGAGACTCTAAAGCTTGCTTTTGAGTGTAGAAATGCTAAAATGACTGGAAGAAGTTATTAAGTAAAAGAGCTGCACATAGCATTTCAAAAGGCAGCTTAAAAAGACAAAGTCAAATATTATGAGACCTGGAGTTAGAAAATCAAAAGGGAAGAACGTGCTCAGCCTTTCTCAAGCTGAAAAAAAACTGAAAAAATATTCAATCTGAATTTACAATATTGAAAGATTCTATGGGCAAAATATTGAATGATGAAGGACACTTCAAAAGAAAATGGAAGGGGGGAAAAAAGATGGAAGGAATATACAGAGTCATTGTACCAAAAATAGGTCATTGATCCAAACATTTCAGTAAGTAGCATATGACCAAAAGCCTATGATATTAAAGGAAGAAGTTCAACCTGCAATGAAGGCATTAACAAAAACAAGGTGGCAAGAATTGACAGAATACAAAGTGAAATGTTTCAGCAAACTGATACAGCACTAGAAACATTCACTGATTAATCTATGTCACGATATTTGGAAGAGGTACCTGGCCAATGGAATGGAAGAAATCCACCTCTGTGCCCATTTCAAAGGTGAGCCAATATCAAACAATGTCATTAATATCTCATGCAACTAAATTTTAGCTGAAGATAATTCAAAAATGCTTGCATCAGTACATCAACAGGGAGCTGCCATAAATTCAAACCAGATTCAGAAGCAGTAATGGTACTAGGGATATCATTGCTGACTTCAGATGGATCTTGGCTGAAAGTAGCAAATACCAGAACACTTAATGTGCTCAAGAGGAACATGTACAAAGACCAAGATGCAGTTGCAGGAAGAGAACAGGGAAATACTGAATGGTTTAAAATCAGGAAAAGGTGTGCTTCAGGGCTGTATCTTTAACCATGCTCAACACCCATGCTGAGCAAATAATGTGAAAAACTGGACTATATGAAGAAGAACATGGCATGAGAAATGGAGCAAGGCTTATAAACAACCTGTGACATGTAGATGACAAAATCTTGCTTGCTGAAAGCAAAGAGGACTGGAGGCACTTGTTTATAAAGCCCAAAGACCACAGCCTGCAGTATGAACTGCACCTCAATGTAAAGAAAACCCAAATCCTCACAGCTGGACCAATAAACAGCATCATGATAAAGGAGTAAAAGATTAAAGTTGAAATAGTGGTCAAGAAATGAAAGTATATATTGCACTGGGCAAATATGCTGCAAAGGACCTCCTTAAAGTGCTAAAAAGGAAAGACATCAGTTGAGGACTAAGGTGCACCTAACCCAAGCCATGGTATGTTCAATGGCCTCATATGCATGTAAAAGCTGTATAATGACTAAGGAAGACCAAAGAAGAATCTATGCCTTTGAATTATGGTGTTGGGGAAGAATATTGAAAGCACAGTGGACTTCCAAAAGAACATTTTTTTCTAGGAAGAAGTACAGCCAGAAGCAAAGATGGCAAGACTTAGTTTCTTGTACTTTGGACATGTTATCAGGACGGACCATTCCCTGGAAAAGGACATTATATTTGGTAAAATGGAAGGTCAGTGGAACAGAGGAATTTTCCCAATGAAATGGACCATTACAGTGGCTGCAACAATAGTCGGTGTTTTGTCCTGTTGTGCATAGGGTCACTATGAGTTGGATCCAACTCGACAGTACCTAACAACAACAGGAGTCAGAATAAACTACATGGCAGTGGATTTTTTTTTTTTCTTATTACTATAACCATACTAGTGAGTTTGAAGTATTGGTTTTGATAAATATTTCCCTGATGACTAATGATGTTGACCATCTTTTTTCTGTGCTTCTTGGTCATTTGTATACTTTCTTTGGAAATCCTTTACCCAGTTTATAATTTGATCGTCCTTTAATTGTTAAAGTAACTGTATGAGTTCTTAACAAAAATCCAATTTTGTTGCAGTTTTGGCATTTAACATGACAAAAAAAGAAAGCAGCATTAAGTGACAGAGATATTCTTCTCTGGTCTGAATGATTCATGGATTGACAAAATACAAGACAACCAGGCAGGTACAGAGCAGAGGGTAAGCATGATCCACACCAATGCTTCTCACACTTCAATGAACGTGGGGATTCACCTGGATTTCTTGTTGAACTAGGTTCTGACTCAGCAGGGCTTTGGGGAGACTGGAGACTCAGCATTGCACTTTTAACAGACTCCCTGGGAGATGCCTCTGCTTTCCCAAGGACCACACTTTGAGTAGTAAGCATATAGAACCTGAACGGTCACCTGGATCGTGCCCCTTGGGGATGGAAGTATTCGGCCCCAAAAGATCAACCCGAAGCTTCTTCAGGTTCAGTTTCCCCAGACACTTGAGCCTAAAGGCTCAGGATGAGAGTGAGTAGCACCATGAGTATCTTTCCTGTTGAGTGTCTAGTGATGGGGGCAGAGATCAGAGTCCTGAAGTGAGGAAAATAAATATAAGATTTAGGGAATGGGGCATATTGAAGCGCAGACAGCAATCAGTGGCTTCTGGGCCTAGAGCCCAGACCTCCTAATTCCCAGCTAGGACTCTCTGTTTCCCACAGTGTGCACCCCAGATAGAGATCTGTATAGACCTTTAAACATATTTTTTTCTTCCCAAGACCTTGGAAGAGTATATAGGGTGAGCTGCCATATGTGAATAATCCATAATTGACAATGTCCTGTCAGCCAGTGGGTTGAATCACTGCTCCCACCAAACTGTAACAAGTCATTGGAAGAGAATATATCACTAACTTCTTGGGGAACCTCACTCATTTAATATGGGTTGACAAGTGGATCATAAAACCAGTGACTTATCTACCTGGAGAAAGTTAAAACCACTTCCATTTCTCTGGTGGGTACCCTAGAGAAGCATTTAGCATGTTTTTTCTTGGAAACATTCTACTTCTACATTCAACCAAATGCTCTCACTGTTGAACTTGAACATTTGAAGGAGAGACAATCTGAGAACCGGCACTGAGTTTTTGGTGCAGCATGATTTACAGGGGCAAGTGTTCACTGGGGACTTATTTTCTGGACATCAAATCCTGATTAAAGGTGCAGTTAACTATGTATGAAATTTTCACTCCCTCAATTAAGTGGGGCACTAAATTATGCCCGCTCTGAAGAGCAGAAAAGACTTGAGGAAAATTGAACCTGTTATAGAGAATTTTCCCAGGTTAGACAATAAAGTAGAGCAGACTGCAAGGTTGATGACCTTTAGCAAAAACACCAAATTCAGAGGGCTGAATTTGAGGCTGTGCCAAAAGAGTTGGCAAAAGGCCAATCCTGTTTGGCTAAACTATTAGTCCTAAAATAAAATTGGACTGAGCTTAGTTGATTAATCACCATTCACAATATTAACTAATTTCCTCTCTCATTCTTTTTTCTTTTAAAGCTATCTGACAAGAACTCTATTTTCTTTGCTGGTCAGTAGCTTCTCCTTCAGAAGGCGATTAAGTTGTAGTTTAAACAAGCACCTAGTGCAGACTAAGAAGCCCCAGTGGTACAGTTTTTAAACTGCTTGGCTGCTAACCAAAAGGTCAGCAGATTGAACTCACCAGCTGCTCCATGGGACAAAGATGTGGTACTCTGTTTTCTTAAAGATTGTTATTGCTGTTAAGTGCTGTCGAGTCGATTTCAACTCATAGCAACCCTATATAGGGATTCAAAGAAGTAGCTGGTGAGTTTGAACCACAAACCTTGTGGTTCAAACCTACCTTTCAGTGCAGTGCTTTATCCCACAGAGTTCAAAAGCCTGTAGAGCAGCTCTACGTCTGTCCTAAGGGTCCTCTGTGAGTTGGAACTGAGTGTACTAATACTCAACAGGTGCTTTGAATAAATGATGGTAGAACTTATCAATTCAGTAGAGCCTGTCCTTGAGAAGTTCACAGTGTGCACAGATGGAACTCTAGAAAGTTTACAAAGTGATAATTATTGAGGTCATGGTAATGAGGCTGTGCAAAAAGAACCAAAAAAAAAACAAAAAACTAGAATCAGAAGTTCCAAGGAGGCACAGATTAAAATATCAGAATAAGGTCAGGGCCAGAGAGTCTTCTTAGAACATGCTGATCTTGAGCTGGACAACGTCAGAATCTTATATAACAAAAAAATACACATATGCTGCCCTTGTGATAATAGTAAGAAGAAAATAAATAATAAAATGGAATGGACAGGAAACAGGGAGAAAAGAGAAGAGGAAAAAGTAAAGGGATATGAATAGAAATGAAGGGCTGTGCCTAAAAGGTCAGAATCCCATCAGCTTCTACTGTCAAGAGCTGTCTGGCTTCTTGCCTTTAGCTTGTAAACTTTCCCACAGCCAAATTTGTTTCCTAGGCCCACTTGGGGGTTCCATCCTGCCAACACTTGGAGCCCATTTCTGGCCAAAGATGGGATGCATAGCCTCTATCTTAAAATAATACTGAGTCCAATTTTGCTGCTAGTCTCTAGCCTGCTGCTCACACACCCTATTTTTGTGCTTAGGATCTGTATTCTGGACATGTGAACTCATGACTTCTGCTAGCCAGCTGCCCTGAGCCTTGGTTCTTATACCTAGTCCTGGGCCTCTATGTTCTCCAGGACTTTTCTCACACACACCAGCGTACCGCCTTAGGCTCTGGAAGTCACCTGTCTCCCTTGGCACTTGCCTGATCCCTAGTACTGTTTCTCAAGTCTGCAGCACTAGGCCTCTAGACTTGCTGTCCTCACGGACTAATGGCCAGAGTTCCTTAATTCTTGTATCCTTAGCCCTCATTTCTGCTCATTATGTACTCTCCGTCCCTCTCCCTGCCCTGCCACTTCAGATGTCTGAATTAGTCCATTATTCATCAGCTTAAAAAATATGTCTATACTTAGCATAGTGGTTACGAATCGGAGTGCGAACCTTAAGGTCATCAGTTTGAAACTACCAGCTGTTGCATGGGAGTAAGATGAGGCGTTCTGCTCCCACAAAGATTTACGGCCTCAGAAACCCTGTACAGGGTCTCTATGAGTCAGAACTGACTCCACGGCACATAACAACAACAACAACAACAACAACAAGCACACTTATGTAGAATAAACACTGGACTGCTAACCACAAAGTTGGTGGTTCAAACCCAACAGTCACTCCTCAGAAACCTTGTACATGGTTGCTCTGAGTCGGAACTGACTTGACGACACTTGACAATAACAACAACAACAGTCACACTTCAGAATTTTTGCTCACTGACTAGTCATTGAATATCTACATATGGCCAGGCACTAGACTAAGGGAGCAAACGTGGCGCTTCCATCTAGGTTCAAGGATAGATGTTACCAGACAAATAAATGTAACCTCCAGAGCCCAAAAGCAGAGCTGACAATCTGTTTCTGAAAGTTTACAGCCCTGAAAAACCATACGGAATGGTTCTACTCTGCACATCTGGGGTCACCATGGATCAGAATTGACCCACTAGCAACTAACAACAACATATAGTAAGTAGAGTTAGAGTCCACTGCAGGTCACCAAATTGCCCTCCATCCTCACTGTCATCCAAATGCTTTAGATGTAGTCCCAACATACTAGATTAAAAAAGAAAATAAAACTCAGTGCCTACTATTTTTCTAGTAGCTACTACTTTTTTCTTAGGCCTATCTATCATCAGGTTGGCTTGAATTGCAAGCTCAGCAGTTCATACTCACCAACCACTCCTCGGAAACCCTATCTCAGTCGCTAGGACTCAAACTGACTTGAAGACACTACACAGCAACAGCATCCTACTTGGGAGTCCTGGTGTGGCAGTGTAAGATAAGCACTTTTCTGCAAGGTCAGTTTGAACCACAAGGTTGATGGTTCAAACTCACCAGCTGCTCCTCAGAAACCCTATACAGAGTTGCTATGATTGGAATCAATTTGATGGTAGCACTAACCAATAACAACCATGCTGGAGGTGGGAGAAAGATGAGGCTTTCTGTACCCAAGAAGATTTAAAGTCTCAGAAACCCTATACAAGGTTGCTATTTGTCAGAACCAACTCGACCTCACTTAACAACAACAGTCAGTATACTGAAAGAGTCGTGGTGTGGCTGTGTAGTATAAGCACTGGATTGCTAACCACAAGCTCAGCGATTCAAACACACCAGCTGCTCCTTAGAAACCCTAAACAGGCTCACTATAAACAGCACTGATAAACAGCAACCCTACTGGAAAAGAATGCTGGTGTTACTATAAGATAAGCACTGGAAAGCTGGCCACCAGGTCAGCAATTCAAACCCAACAGCTGCTCCTCGGGAGAAAGATGAGACTGTTTGCTCCCACAAGGATTTATAGTCTTGGAAGCCCTACACAGGGGCCTGTGGGTCAAGGTGGAGCTCAGTGGACTGCACTTAACAGCCACCATCTCCAGAGCTGCCCCCTGCTGTGCCATAAGCATCTTCTGCCCAATGGTGGCTTAGACAACAGGATTTTACAGCCTCACATTGGACCAGGCATAACAAAAGTGGCCACATTCAAAAAAGGCACAAGAAAACCCTTGCATTTCAAGTTTTATGACAGGTGTTTGTGAAGCTTAGTTGTTGTTTTTGTTAGGTTTCTAGAAGGTATGGACTCATAATGACCCTATGCACAACAGAATGAAACAGTGCACAGTCCTGCTCCAACCACACAATTGTTGGTACATTTGAGCCCATTGCTGCTGCCACTGTGCCAATCCATCTCATTGGGGGTCTTCCTCTTTTTCTCCAACCCTCCACTTTACCAAACATGATATCCTTCTCCAGGGACTGGTCCCTTCTGACAATATGTCCGAAGTATGAGAGACGAAGTTGGGCCATCCTGGCTTCCAAGAAGCAAGCAGTCTGGCTGTACTTCTTCTAGCACAGATTAGTTTGTTCTTTTGGAAGCTCATGGTACTTTTAATATTCTCCTCCAACATCATAACTCAAATGCATCAGATACAAGAATTGATGTCTTTGAGTTATGGATCAAGTGGAGCTAAGCAGTGGCCATTAAAAGGTAAATAGCCCTTTAATGGCTCCCATTTCCTATGCATCTACAGGTCCCTGGGCAAGAACTGATGCAGCTGGCAATGTTGGTGTTAAGTGCCATCAAATCAGGTCCCACTCATAGTGACCCTGTATAGGGTTTCCAAAGAGTAGCTGGTGTGTTTGAACCGCTGACTTTGTAGTTAAAACTGACCTTGTGGTCCAGTGCTTTATCCTACAGAGCCACACCTGGACTCCTTCATAATAAAGCAAAATGTCACCTGCAGTGTGATCCTGGGTCAGTCATGCTTGGAGTCAGGAGATTTCTCTCCTCTTTAATCAGGATTTAGACAGCCCTGTTTGGAGAAGGTATGCCTGTACTTTGGAGATGTGCTTATGTCTGTCTATATGTTTGGGTCTCTTTCCAATAATTACTCATCAGATCACCTGAAAGGAGGAGACATGTAAGCAAGCCCTTCACTCTGGTGTCTAGGAGACATGGAGGAACAATAATTGGAGTACCAAAGGCCACTTTTGAGGACCTAATGAAGTCCCTCCCTCCAAACAGGAGTTATTCTAAACTAAACCTGGGTTTGGGACACAGACTGTGAGAAATCACTGTGGCCCAGGAGGAGGGAAAGAATGGATTCTACTGAGGGTCTACCCAGACCTTCGGGGTAGGCCTATACCCTCCATAAAGTTGGCTGGGGATGCACACAGTGGAAGTCTGGCAGTGGGTCACTTTCTGGAGGTTAGGGGCATGCTGGGCTCCAGCCCAAGGACAAGGAATCATTCCTAAGTCAGGGAGTAAACACACTAGGGCACTGGCCTGTGAAAGCTTTTGTGTGTGTGATGTGATGGGAACTGTAGGCTGTTACAGGAGGTGGAAATGGGAACCTTGAGGAAGAATGAATGAGAGAGAAGCAATGGTCAGGTCCCTGCCTCAGGAACACACTTGGGCCCACTCCTTTCTGGGATATGCCAGAAGAAGATGTTCTGCTTAATAGAACGAGGTGAGTGCTTTAATGCATAGAATGATGTCTGTGTGAAATACTATGTTTAGCAATGCACGTATATGTTTGTTTGTATATGTTGAAGCTCTGTTTCTTAGATCTAGGGCTGAACGTTCCTTAGTGTACTACTATGTGTAATAACATATGTTGGAACTCTGCACTCAACTCTGCACTCAACATGCTAGTGATATCTGTATAAAACATGTTTTGCGTTCTGTGGTGCATATAATGCACTCTCTAGTGACATGTTGACACTCTATGTTTAATAGAGCTAGGTGCATGGGTGGCTCTCTATAGTGACATCTGTGTGAATCACTGTGCTTAATGGTGTAGAGGGCATGCACTCCTTTGGGTAGTGTGACGTATTGAACCACTGTGTGTGATGTGTATAACACCTCCTGTGGTGGCATATGTTGATAGTATGATTAGCAGAGGTAGGTGTGTGAGTGAATGACTCACTATAGTGATACCTGTTTGAAACACAGTGCATAGCAGTATTTGGGGCATGCACCCCTTTGTTTGGTGAGATGCACTGGAACACTGTGTCTAAGTGGCAGAGGAAAGTGACCCCAGAATGGATGAGCACTAAGTACAGTTGCTGTTGTTGTTAAGTGCTGTTAAGTCAGTTCCAACTCATAGTGACCCTGTATAGGGTTTCAAAGGAGTGGCTAGTGGGTTTGAACCACCAGCCTTGCAGTTATCAGTCAAATGCTTATCCTACAGCCCCACAACACTTCACTAACTCCAGAGTTTCATGAAATGACAGTCATGATTAGGGAGATGAAGACATGTTGGGGAGCCATGGGCACATCTACCAGGGAGACCTAACCAGGTCTGGGGCAACCAACATCAGGCAGAGCCTCTCTGAGGATGGAACACCAACACTGGATCCTGGAGAATGAGTAATAAGAGCATCTGTCTATTGAGCACTTGCTCTGTACCAGAGCTTTACATGATCTAACTCGGTTAACTCACTGCCATCAAATCTAGGCTGGCTCCTGGAGATGTGATCTGTATAAGAGCAGAACTGTGCTCCAGAGGCGAAAAGTCATCGATTTTTCAGAAGATTTTCAGGCCTTTCTTCCAAGGCACCTCTAATCTTTCAATTAGATTAATGGTTTGCACCACCCAGGATCTCCTAACCCATTTAATCTTCAGAGACTCCATTTATCTTTATAGCACAGGAGAAACTGAGGCAGCTGCAGAGGCTACCCTTACCTACACTATGTTATCCTACGCATTAGAATTAACTTGCACAAAGATGGAAGAAAGAGTATTTGGGGGAGCAACAAACGAGGCTCAGAGGAAAGAGTGATGGTGTGTTCAAGGAACTGATAGAAGCCTTTTGTGGCAGAAGTTGGAGGAACATGTGGGATCCACAAGGGATTTTTCTAAAGATGAGACACTTCAGATAGAAAGAATTTAGCAATTCTAAATACTATCACTAGTGAACAGCTACCAGGTGCTGGCTGAGCACATTTCGTGCATGATCTCATTGAATGTTTTCAGCAACCCTATAGACTGAGTGCTTTTATTATTCCCGTTTCAGAGTTGAGGAAATGATGACATTGAGAGGCTTACCCAGGGACCCATAACTTGTCAGTGACAGAGCTGCTTTGTTAACCCTTGCTTTCACTTCCTCTATCATAGAGATGAAGAGGTTAGAGAGAGCTGTGAGGAGTTGACCCTAAGTCTTCAAAAGGTCCTGGGAGGGGATTCTCTCCATGGTAGTAGACCCAACTATAGCATATCTCTTCATGGTGATGCAGGTGAGGAGGAGAGGATTGGTGGAAACAGGATTGGGTGGTGAATTGCTGAGGGTCACTTTTCAGATGGTGTCTCTAGTGTCTGTAAGGTGAGAAGCTAGGTCGTCTGCTGAGAGTGAAGGGGTGAAGTGAAGGAGGGTGGAAAAGCACTTGAGGAGGGTGGAAAAGCTTTGCAATAATGGGAACCTCAAGTGAAGAAATGAGCTGTGTCAAGGACCCACTTGAAATTGACAACCATGAATTTAAAGTGGACCCAACCCACGCGTTTGCATTGCAGTTGAGAATAGAGTAATAGCAACAAACTTAATTGAACACTTAGCACGTGTCAGGCATTTTGCTAACCACTTTACGTGTGTTACCTCTTTAAATATGCTTTGGAAACCCCATACAGGGTCATTATGCATCAGAACTGACTCAATGGCACTTAACAACCACAACTATGAAATAAGTTCAAGTGCTGGTTTGAAGAAGTCTACAAATTCATATTATTTCTGCTAGGCTTTTCTTTCTTTCTCTTCCTCACATCCCTAAATCATCAGCCATCAAGCCATGTTGATTCATTCCTTGAAGTCTTTCAATCATTCATCTTCTCCCCTTCATTGCGAAAGACCTGATCAGGTCTTCATGACCTTCAGCCTGATGGCGTCTTCATTGTTCTTCCCCTGTACAGCCTTGGCCTGCTCCAGGACACCTTTCACACAGCCACCAGGATAATCTGCTTCAAGCTGCATTCTGATTAGGTTCCTCCCAGGTTTCAGAACCCATAATAGCTTTCCACTGTGAATCAATTCCTAACTTTTTAGATTAAGATTTAAGGCCCTTCATCAACTGAAAAATTGTCACCAATCTTGTTCAGTACTTGACACTACTTTTGGTAAAAAGGGTTCCTGCAAACAAAGTTGACAGCTACTGATTACTCCTAACGTTCTGAAGTTTATGGACATCCTGTTCTTATTTTATGGCCACATTATGTACTTCTGTGTAACAAATAGGCACTGGTAGAAGAAGCCAGTCTAGGTCTTTCTCCCAGCTTCAATCCAGTATACCTACATTAGCGTACACACTGCCAATTAAAGGAGCTCTGGTTGTGTAGTGGCTATGAGTTGGGCTGCTAATCTCACAGTCAGCAGTTCAAAACTACCAGTGGTTCCATGGGAGAAAGATGAGGCTTTCTGCTCCCATAAAGATTTATAGCCCTATACAGAGTCACTGTGAGTAGGAACTGACTACACGGCACGCCACCACCACCACTGCCATTTAGTGTGTCCGAACTTGATCTCAACCTCTCCTGGCAATGTCCACACCCACCTCAATCCAGGACAATTATGTTCCTCAGCTCAGCCAACAGCACCATCATCTACCTACCTACTTGCTAAAATTAGAACTCTCGGAATCATCCTTAACTCCTACTTTTATTATTTTTAATGAGATATCACATACATATGGTAAAATTAAAATGTTTTATGTATAAAGGTTAATGAATATTTACATATAGATAGATAGATAGATATAAATACAGATATAGATATTGTGTTGTCCAGTTAGTTTCGACTCGTAGTGACCCTATATTGAATTTCCCAGGATGTAAATATTTTCAAGAGCATAAAGTCTTATCTTTCTCCTGCAGAGCAGCTGGTGAGCACAAACTGCAGACCTTTCGGTTAGCAGCCCAACTTGAAACCCACTAGGTTGCTAGGGTTCCATATGTTATTGGCCATTTGGAAATCCTCTTATGTAAAGTGACTATTTAAATCTTTTACTCAACATTTCAATTGTGTTGCTTTTTGCAAAAAATGGCACCAACCATTCCTCCCACAGCCCTATCTACTCAGCTGGGTTTGATAATTCATTGCAATGGCCACAGAGAATTCAGACACCATATTCACAGTTATAGGGTTTTTTAAGGAAATTAACAGAATCAGAAATGCTAAGGACACGGTTGTTTTAGTGAGGACAACCTCTCCTAAGCCATGCCCACAGGCAGACCTCTCTCTGTCCCTGCAATTTTACAAAGCTCTTTTTTGCAGTTGCTGATAAATACCCAAAGGACACTTGACTCCACTATAAGCCTCAGTCCAAGGGCCCTAAGCTTGATCTCCATGGGTCAGCATTCAATGTCTGGAGGCACTACACTTTGAAAGCAAACCTCCTGCATAAAATCACTCAGTTTTACTTGCTCCATGGGCCAAGAAGTTCACCACAGTCTTGCGCTCTGGCTCTTGGTTCTGCTGCTGCTGCTCCTCTACCACCCCTTCATTGTCGCAGTTTTCTGTCCCTGGGATGAGGAGGTTAAATGTGCAAAAATTGACCAATAACACAATTTACCCTGTTAATAGTCATTCACAACTGAATCATATCATTAGTATCTTCTTCTACCTTTTCTTACTGAAACCTATCGGGAACAAGTCATTTGATGGAAGTTTACAAAGACTATATCTAGAAGAGACATTTAAATCATTCATTACATGTTGCCTTTTTTTCTTGATGTGCAGAATTTCTTTGTGTATTTGAGATATTAATTCCTTGTCTAATATATGTAAGTGAACATCTGCTAGTTTGTGGCTTGCCTTTTCACGCACTGAATGGTATCTTTTTGTTTTGTTTTTAAGTTTTTATTGTGAATTATGTGGGTTTACATGGGAGAACATCAGTTTTACATTCATCCTATAGTATTTCATTTCATTGCAATGATTACAATCCCCTCCATGCATCAGCAAACAACCAAAGGATATACCCCACAGGCCTGCCACCCGGCTGTCAGCACACAGCCCCTCTCCCTCCCAGGGCCCAGTGTCCCCAGCTGCTCCATCTGTCCACGTCATTGTCTCTGCCTCCATTTCTGGTGTCACTGCTTCTCTGGGTAGGGTCCTGCTCTCTGCTCTTCTCACTTGATGATTCCAGGGACCTCTGCTCCTGGGCTGCAAAGTCAATCACTCCCCTCCTTTTGTTACAAAACATCTACCTTTACATTTCCGACTCTCATAGTCAGTCCTGATAACAGTTATTCACTATTGTACCACACGAGTCTTATCCCCATCTCCTTTCATTATTAGCTCCCCCCCCCAACAATAGGTTGGAAATCATTCAGTGGAGATTCTACCTTCCCCCACTCCTCTTGAAAGCTTATAAGCCAGTCACTTCTTGCCTTTGCCTTTGTAGTCCCTCCCACCCCCACCATTTTGGGTAGCCAATGTCTAAGTTGCCCATCCTTGTCAACCCTGTGTAGGAATGGTATCTTTTTGAAGAACAGAAGTTTTTTTTATTTATTTATTTCAATGAATTCCACTTTATCAATCATTTCTTTTGTGGTGTTAATGAAGTTCACTGTTTCAGAAATCCTTGCCTACTTACATCCTTATCTGGACTCCTTTCTCCCCTTCAACTCTCTGACAACTAATTAGTCATTAATTCCAGAAAATAATGCCTCCAAATTATATTCCACATATGTTCAAGATTCCCCATGTGTTCCTTTAACATCATTGGTCAAGCCAATCTTGACTCTCACAAAGATAATGCACCAGCTTCCTTCTTTAGAAACTATTCCAATCCATTTGCCCCACCAAAGTCATGGTGGCATTTGTGAAATGCAGATTTGACCATGTTATTTCCCTGATGAAAAATCATCACTACCTGTTTATTTCTCTTGGGGTAAAGTTTAAATTCTTGATCATACCTTTGTTGGTATTGTTGATTAGGTGCTATCACGTTGGTACCTACACATAGTGACCCTATGAACAACAGAATGAAACACTGCCTGGTCCTGCACCAACCTCACAATCATTGCTACATTTAAGTGCATCGCTGCTGCCACTGTGTCAAGACATCTAATTTGGGGTATCTTCCTCTTTTTCTTCAATCCTCTGTTTTAGTATTTAGTAAACATGGTATCCTTCTCCAGGGACTGGTCTCTCCTGATAATATGTCTGAAGTATGAGAGACCAAGTCTGGTCATCCTGGCTTACGAGCAAAATGAAGTCATTGGCAACTTCAATATTCCCTCCATTTATCATATATTGTTTCTTTGTCCGGTTGTGACGATTTTTATTCACTTTACATTGAATTACAATGCATACTGAGAGCATACAAAAGTCTTTAATCTTTATCAGTAAGTACTTAAGTCCTCTTAGCTTTCTTCCTGTAAGGTTGCATCATCTGTATATCTCAGGTTGTTAATGAGTCTTCCTCCATTCTTGATGCCACAGTTTTCCTCATATAATTGTGCTTCTCAGATTATTTGATCAGCATACAGACTGAATAGCTATGTGAAAGAATACAATCCTGATGCACACCTTTCCTAATTTTAAAACATTCAATGTTTCCTTGTTCTGTTTGAATAACTGCCTCTTGGTCTATGTACAGGTTCCTCAGGAGCACAAATAAGTGTTCCAGAATACTCATTCTCCACAATGCTGTCCATAGCTTGTCATGATCCACTCATACTCAATAAAGCACAGGTGAGCATCTTTCTGGTAGTCTCTGTGTAAGCCAAGATCCATCAGACATCAGCAGGGATATGTCTTGTTCCACGTCATCTTCTGAATCTGACATGAATCTCTGGAAGTTCTCTATCAGTGTATGGTTGCAGCCATTTTTAAATGATTTTTAGCAAAATTTTGCTTGCATGGGATATTAATGATATTGTCCAATGATTTCCACATTCCGTTGGGTCACCTCACTTTGTAATGGGCATGACTATGGATTTTGTCTAGTCAGTTGGCCAGGTAGTTGTATTCCAAATTTCTTGGTATAGATGAGTGAGTGCCTCCAATGCTTCATC
>NW_006408652.1:8248358-8249222 GCF_000296735.1 Chrysochloris asiatica | reverse complement strand
CAAATGACGATGCATGGAGGGGATTGTAATCGTCGCAATGAAATGAAATACGATAGGATGAATGTAAAGCTGATGTTCTCCCATGTAAACTATCACTCAATTCACAATAAAAACAAAAACAAAAACAAAAAGTGGGGCGGTGTTTGCAATGAAGAAGTCATTGGTCTTGCAAAATTTTATCATGAGATCTCCAGCATCATTGCTGTCCTCCAGGCCATATTTTCCAACTTGTGATCCTTCCTTTTGGTTTCCAACCTTTGCATTCTAATCACCAGTAATTATCAATACATCTTGATTGCATGCTTGATCAATTTTAGACTTAAGATGTTGGTAGAATTCTTTAATTTCATCTTCACTGAGTTTAGTGATTGATGTGTAATTTAAATAATAGTGTTATTAACTGGTCTTCCTTATAGACATTATCCTATCACAGACAGCACTGTACTTCAAGACATATCTTTATATATTCTTTCTGATGATAAATGCAACTCCATTCCTTCTCAATATGTCATTCCCAGCATAGTAAACCATGTGATTGTCAGATTCAAAATGGCCAATGCCAGTTCCATTTCACCTCACAAATGCCTAGGTTATCGACATTTATGCATTCTATTTCATTTTTGACAACTTCCAATTTTCCCAGGTTCATACATCATACATTCATTGTTCTGATTATTAATGGATGTTTATAGCTTTCTCTTCATTTTGAGTTGTGACCTGTCAGCAAATGAAGGTCCTGAGGATTTTACTCCATTTGTGTCATCAAGGTCATCTCTGCTTTGAGAAGGCAGTTCTTCCCCAGTCGTATTTTGAATGTGTTCCAACCTTAGGGGGTCATCTTCCAGCACTATATCTGACAATATT
>NW_006408652.1:8243802-8246078 GCF_000296735.1 Chrysochloris asiatica | reverse complement strand
ATAAAGAAAAGTTTATATCAAGGAAATGGCTTACATTTGTAGACACCCAGGTTCCCAATTGAGGAGAGAGAGAGAGAACTTGTTTTGCATATCCATTATATTGGGAGCAGGACACACCCCAAGGAAGCATTCCTTGAATTGATTGGCAGCTCATAGCCACTCATGGAATTAACTATGCCTGCATTAGGTGTCATCACCATGCGAATAAGCACATCTGAACTGGCAAGCCACTGGAAATCTTAGTCTATTTAAGTTGATACAGAGCCCTAACTATTACTTTGTTAACTTGACATCTATAAACTATCTGTATAATTTCTAAAAGAAAATTGTAAACTCATACTGGCACCTAACATAACTAAAATACGTACAACCAAAAACACACTGGCACCATTTATATCTTATATGTCACAAATAAACAAAGCAAAAATATTATCTGTACACATACAAAACAAAACAAAACAAAAAATATATATTCATTTAAATGTCCAGAGGGCACATTCTACAAGCCAGCCTCCTGCCTTTAGGCACAAAGCCTTACTGAGTCCATGGACCTATAGTTCATAGCTGGTTTTTCTTTCTATGCCATGGCCTCTGCTGTTACCACTTTTCCAGGAAGGGATCCCATGCTCCAATCACGTTCTTACTTAATGATGGTCATGGGATCATCTGTTTCTGAAATGAAAGATTAACTCCTCCCCTGTTTTAGTTACACATCTTCTATAATTACAGTTTTGATTATCACAATCAATCTTGCTAACAATTACAATTGAAGCAATAAAATCCTATCTGCCTCATCCCTCATCCCCTTTCACCAGACCCATCTGGAAAAGAGGAAAACTATTCAGTGGGGATTCTATCTTACCACCCCACTCATTCTGAAACTAAGAACAACCATGAAAGCTTGTAAGCCAACCACTTCATGCCTTTGCAGCCCACCCATTTTTGATAGTCAATGTCTAAATTGCCTTTCTTATCAACCCAGTACTTTGAGGAGGCAAGCATGTTACTTGATCTGAAGACTCTTCCATTCTGGTTGGAATTTTGAACAACTTCATCCATAAGCAAAAGTACGGAAATTGTAGCAATTTACATTTCAACCCTACTAACCCATCAAATTGTCGCAATTTACACTTGTTCACGGTATTAAACATCATTATCTTCAACTGATCGGGTTCTGCTCAGCTTAGTCCTAGCCATCCAAGCTAGGTCAAATGGGTATCAGCTGCAAGTTTGGTAGTTCACACATGCCTCCCTGCAATTCATACCAGCTGGTCTCTTCACTCTCAGCCCTAGCCCCCAGGGTATAGGCCAGTGCCTGTGGGCTCAGGAGTTCACACAACTCCCTAAACTTCAGACTAGCTAGCTCTTCCTCTTCTCATGTCCACTAGAACATGTCCAAACTCAGCCCATGTCTTCATTGCTGCATTTCCCCCAATTCCATTCACAAGTAGAGCCAGGTGGTCACCAGTGATCATATGGCTTGCCAGTTCCCTTTAACTTTCAGTCCTAGAAGAGGGTTTTCTATGACAGACATTCTTTGCCCTGATGCCTCTAAAGCAAACAGCTTGCTTGAAACTCAAAAAGCCAAACAGTCCTCTTTTTTCCTACATGAATTTCCTGTTATCCAAGCGGTTCTGAGTTTGTCTGTATGCCTTTTCAAATAAAAATGTACCAATTCTGAAGATTCTGGACAAATTCTAACTTGCTATTTAGTAAATCCAATCAAGTATAGGCTGAAGGCTAGTTTACAAGCTCTCTGTAATCATAATTTTCAATATTCATTTCTATCACATATGTATGTCTATTTTACAACAATAAGCAGGAGAAATTAATATCCATAAGGCAGTCAAACACATAAACCTTTTAAAAATGCTCAAATTCAATATTTTCTTCTCCACCCTTAGACTAACCCCACCATATGCATATGGCCTTAGGCCTCTGGCATGGTGGATCCAGTTGGCCCTAACCCCCTATTAGTCATTCTGTTTAACTAGGGGGACATCTGCTTTTGTTGTTGTTGTTAGGTGCCATCAAGTCGGTACCGACTCACAGCAACCTTATGCTTTGTTGTTGTTGTTAAGTGCAGTTGAGTAGATTTCGACCCATAGCGACCCTATACAGGGTTTCCAAGGAGCAGCTGGTGAGCTTGAATCTCTGACCTTGCAGTTCTAATGGCTTTGCAATCTGGCACATTAAGCCACAGCACCACACCAGTACTCCGACCTTATGCTTTTCTCCCCTAAGGCAAGAGGCATTGCTGTTGTTTGTGGTTGGGT
>NW_006408652.1:8240226-8243287 GCF_000296735.1 Chrysochloris asiatica | reverse complement strand
AAAGGCATCAATTCTTCTACGGTCTCCCTTATTCACTGTCCAGCTTTCACATGCATATGAGGTTATTGAAAATACCATGTCTTGGGTTAGGTACACCTTTGTCCTCAAGCTGACATCTTTGCTCTTGGTAATAAAAAACAAAACCTCATGCTTTCATGAGTCTGAAGCCATTGCAATGAATTCTGCTTCTGACACCAATTGCTTAAACCAAGTGGGAACCATATCTAACTTTCTCTGACTCCACTAGGGGGAAAGAGAACCAAACTTAAAATCAGCCCAAGGCCGATTATTATGAAGTGAAGATCAGACAATGCCTCCACCCTATATCAGTGCCATTAAAAGTAGTCAAATTTGAGTACAAATTTAGAAAACTATTTCATGAAATTTTGTTTCTCTAGAACCCCACTGTTTTGGTATCACATGCCTTTGGCTGGATTTTCTAGAGAAGCAAAAGCAGTGAAACATATATATGTATATATATAAAGAGAAGTTAATAACAAGGAACTGGCTTACAATTGTAGAATACCAGGTCCTCATCAGATGAGAGAGAACCTTCCTGCATGTCCATTATATTGGGAGCAGGCCACACCCCCAAGGAAGCATCCCTTCAATTGATTGGTTACTGATAGCCACTCATCATAGAGTTAACTATGCCTGTATTGGATTTCATCACCATGGGGATAAGAGCACATCTCAGCTGCTAAACCATTGAACATCCTGGCCTAGTCAAGTTGACACAGAGGGGAAAGGAATAAAGAAAAAAAGTGAAATAGCACTGCATTATGGCAGCGTGGAGAGAGACCCACGTTAAGGAAGATTGACCTTAACTAACTGGGATGATAAGGTCACACAGATCCTGAGAAATAGTGTTGTCGGGGCAGAGATGAAGACAAGGGTTGGGCAATGGAAGAAGGAAGATTATGGAGACAAGGAAAGAAAATGCTTATTATAAAGTTCTTTAAACAGAGTAGATCTTCAGGTAAGTGTTGGTCAGTCCTTAGTAGTAGGCTTTATCTGCATTACACAAGAGTTAGGGATTTCTTCAATAAATGCCTCAGTAAAATTTAACTTGGTCACTTCTTACTTCTATTGTTTCATCTCATACCACTCTCCCAACTCAACTTTTCCAATTCTTAAATCTGCCACACTGATTTTCTTAGTTCCTTAAATGTTTCATATACTGTTTTGCCTTTAGGCTTCCACACATGCTGTTCTCTCGTTCCAGAATACTTTCCATCAATACACTACCGAAACTTGTCTAATTCATACTCATTCTTGAGCACTTACCATAGAATTCATCGCAATTATAAACCTCCTGAGGAGGTCCCACACTCCACTCTTCTCCCTTGATGGTCCCAGGGAACTCTGCTCCTGGACTGCAAAGTTAATCACTCCCCTCTTTTTGCTACAAAACATCCACCTTTACATTTCCAACCCTCACAGTCAGTCTTGATAGCAATTATTCACTATTGTGCCATATGAGTGGTATCCCCATCTCCTTTCATCAGCCCTGCTCAGACAGATTGGTTAGTATTCAGTGGAGATTCTACCCTCCTCCGCGCCCTTTGGATCTAGGCTCCCTCTTGAAAGCTTGTAAGCCAGTCACTTCTTGCCTTTGTAGCCCCACCCCCATTTTGGGTAGCCAATGTTCAAGTTGCCCATCTCTGTCTACCCTGTTTATCAAGGGGGTGAGAATGATCCTCGCTGTAAAGATTTGTTCCCTCTTTTGAGCTACTGCATCCATAGGTGTAGGTCAAGTTCATCAAATTGTATCAGATTACTATTTTTTCCCTCTTCTTTCTTCTTCTAGTTGAATTCTGATCATACAGCTATTGAAGCCAGGTCAAGTGAGCATTATCTGCAAGTGTGGGTGTTCTTGTGCATATGCCCTCTCTTCTTATCAGCTTGACGCTTCACTCTCTACTCTAGTCCTCTGTGTCTATGTCACTGACTCTGGGCCCAGGAGTCCCCAGGTCTTGCCGTACTGCTGGCCAACCAGGTCTCCATCAGGTTCACAGGAGTCTGTTGAATGTGGAAGGGCTCAGCTCACAACTTCATTGCTGTTTTTCCCTCACTTCCCCTTATCAGTGACCAATGTGGTCACCAGTCAGAGCGCATGTCTGCTCATGTATTCCCATTGAGTCTTAGTCTTGAAGGGGATTTGCCATGAGGGAACCTGACCACTTGCCTTGATGTCTTCTGGGTGATCAACTTGCTTGTTCTTGCAGTAGTCAGTCAGATTGCCATATTATTTTGTACTTTTCCTGTTGGTCTTTCTTTCAAGAAGTATCTCTGTTGTTCTAGCTGCTCCAGGCTGGTCTACTTGTCCTTTCAAGTGGCAATTCCCCACCTCAGAAGATTCTGGATGCATTTCAGGATTCCACCTATAGTCTTACGTAATGCAGAGGCTCCACAGGAAGCCTCCTTCACTGGGCACGTTGTAACCCCATTTTAGGTATTCCAATCAGTTATAGGCAGAAGATGGACTTATAAGCTTTCTATGATATTTCTGGCTCTTCCTTTCTCTCCCCCTCAAGTGTTTATTTTATAATTGTATGCAAAGGAAACCAAGATTCAAAAGACAGCCAAGCAGCTTAACATTACCCCACACTTTTGCCCATTCCAACCATGTCTCAATCCCTGTATCCCAGAGCCCTATGGTTGCAAGGTTGTGCATACATCATTATTTACCTCTGTCCCACTCATCCCATGCAAACCTGCCTAATTGTTTTCCCACCCACCTTGTTCTTCCATTCCCCTCTCCCTTCTTGTGTATTGCCACCCTCCACAGCACCCAAACTATCCTGTGTCTATTTCCTGCCCTGTGTTCCACCTTCTCCTTCCTCCCCTCATCCCACCCCCCACATCCCAGTAACCAGAAACAACCCCCCCTTTTAGTATGGGTTCTTAGTGTTTTACAATAGTCGTCCTATGCAGTATTTCCCCTTTTGTGACTGACTAATTTCACTCAACAAAATGTCCTCAAGGTTCATCCATGTTATGGGATAGCTTACAGCTTCCTTGTTGTTCTTCAAGACAGCATAATATTCCATTGTGTGTA
>NW_006408652.1:8227974-8239811 GCF_000296735.1 Chrysochloris asiatica | reverse complement strand
CATTTTTTAATTGGGAACACTCACTTTTTCACAAATAAAACTGAGAAGAAACAAATGTGACTTTAACTCCCAGGACCCCAGAAAGTAACCAAAAGCTCTTTGGTAGAAAGCAACCATTGACATAGGAAATTAAGGATAAAACTGTCCAGAGATGTAGAGTAGGTTGATGGGGAACATTTCTGAAAGTGCTGAGGACATTAGATAACTCCAGGAAGGAGCCAATTCAGGGAATAAAGAGAAGAGGGCAAACACAGATGATGTTCTGTTCAGAGAAATGTCAGAACATGGTGACAGATGGGATGTGAGGAACAAAGCATTCTTAGGAGCCAAAAGTTATTCTCCAAAGAAAATGTTTCTTTTCTTTTCACCACCAAGAGATCTATCTTCTTCCACTGCTAGATTGCCCATAAATTAGTACCACATATGGAGACAAGGCAATTCAACCTTTGGACTTGCACATTCAGTCCCCTGAGCATCCTGGCCTTGTTGACAGGATGGAGCCAGTGAGTCTCTGGCACTGAGTGGAGCAGAGAAAGTTCTGTGATGGCAGCGCCTCAGCATCACAATCACAAAAAAATACCAGGAGAACATTTGACCCCTTCCTGTGATGGCATATAGTATAAAATGTGATGAGATCGAACACTATTTGCCACCCTCAATCACAGTTAATTCCACACTTTATTCATTCACTTAATAATTCATTCATTTATCCAATTCAGCAAATATTTATTGAGTCTCTTCTCTGAGCTAGATATAATGAAAATTCCAACTCAAAGTGGTTTAAAGAAATCATAAATTACCTTATTCTTTAGAACCAATTCAAAGTGAGTTATGACCAACCAAACAATTTTCTTTTAATTTTTATTTTAGGTGACTGGGATGATAACTAGAACAGGAAGACTTACATCTCCCAAAAATGGGAGACCCAAAAGAGGTGGGGTGAGCTGGTTCAAGCCTGATAAGAGAGACTGGATTATTTCCAAGATTGTGGAAAGTGACACTCATTCAAAAGTGGTGGGGTCCTCAACCATCTTTGGACAGGGCACCATTCTCTTACACTGCAGTTCAAGATATTTGATTGCTCTCATTTTCAAAGAAGATGAGAATTAAGTTTGTAGCAGAACATTGACCCATATTTTTTTCCTCTTCTGTAATCATTCCAATTCACCTATATTCTGGTTTTGCTTCATCAGCCATGAATGAAACATGAAGAACTGGTTAGGAACCCTGATTTCATGTAATAGGAAGTTCAGAGGTCGTGGGCTCCAGGATTCATTAATACCATCCACATAATCTCCACTTCTGTTTTATCACCTTTAGGATTGACTTCATCTTCAGACTTGGAACAAGAGACTGCAGTAATTTTTGGTATTGCCTAAAGATTCCTGAAATCAAAGACTACAGACTTCAATATGGACTGCACCTTAAGATAAAGAAAATAAAAATCCTCAAAACTGGATCAATAAATAGCATCATATATGTGGAGAAATGATTAAAGTTGTCAAATATTTCATTTTTCTGAGATCTACAATTCAAGTAAACAGTTGACTTATGCAAGCAGCCATCAAGAAATTGAACAACGGATTACATAGGCAAATCTGGTGCAAAAATCCTCTTTAAAATGTTAGAGCAAAGCTATCAGTTGGAGGACAAAGGTGCACCTGACTCAAGCCATGGCATTTTAAAGCACCTCATATGCATGTGAAAACTGGACAATGAATGAGAAAGACCTTAGAAGAATCAATGCATTTGAATTATGGTATTGGTGAAGACGATTGATAATACCATGGACTGTCAAATCAATGTGTTTGAATTATGGTATTAGTGAAGAATATTGAAAATCCCATGAAGAACAAACAAATTTATCTTCACATTTGTCTTCACAAGACTTCATCTCTCATACATTGGACATGTTATCAGGAGGGACCAGTTCCTGGAGATGGACATCATGTTTGGTGAAGTGGGAGAGTCAGCAAAAAAGAAGACTCTCAAGAAGATAGAATGATACAGTGGCTGAAACAATGGCCTCAAATATAATAATTGGGAGGATACCACAGGACCAGGCAGTGTTTTATTCTGTTTTGCATAGGGTAACTATGAGTCAGAACTGACTTGATAACACCTAGCAACAGCAACAACAAAATACAACTATGCCCAGAGATACAAGAGAAAAATATTTCCCTTAGACCTCTTTCCAGAGGCAGTTTTGTCAGTGGAATTGACTAAGATTCATAGCAACCTCATGTGTGTCAGAGTAGAACTGTGGTTCATAAGGTTTTCAATAGTTGATTTTTTTAGTAGATTGTCAGGCCCTTCTTCTAAGCATCTGTGGGTGGGCTTGAACCACTAACCTTGTCAGCTATCAGATAAGCACAATTAACCATTCATACTACCCAAGGACTGCTATTAGAGCATAGTCCTTGATTAAATGAAATGGATGAGACCTATTGCACAGTTCATCCACAGTAACATGAGAGAACCCAGAGTACCCAGGAGCCAGAGCAAGTAAGTAGAAGGGCTGGCAGCAGGAATTTATGGGAATTCTTGTCTGTTTTCTTATTATAATAGGAAGCAAGTCGACCAGCTGAGAGTGAGGAGGGGGGAGAGTTATTGGAGGTATGAGGAGAGAAAGAAGTCATCAAAGAGCTAACAAAGAGGATGGGAGAGACTGGAACAAACATATATCCTTGTAGGGCAGTTTTAAGACTTCATCTAAGGTTGTTGTTGTTAAGTACCATAGAGCTGATTCTGACCCATAGTATAGGGTTTCTGAGGAGTGGCTGGTGAGCTTGAACTGCCGGTTCAAACCGACTTTGCAGTCCAGTGCATTAACCTGCAACACCACACCAGGACTCCTCATCTAAGCTAATGATCATTTATTTAAAGGGAGATAAGTTTTTGTTTTGATTATAAGTTTTGTTTTGGATTGTAAGTTTTTGTCTAGACACATTCATCTGAGTGGGTGCAGGAATAGAATAAGGGAGAAGACGGATTTAATGAGCTATCTGGGGAGCCTGCTGTTGAATTTCTGAGAAAAATTTCCTCTCTTTTTAGAGTGTTGATCCCTGAACCACTCTCTTCACTTGATTTCCAGGACATTTGTTAGATGTGGATCTTCTGTCCTTCTACAGCCTCAAACCCACTGAATTATATAAAGTTCCATATTTGCCTTTCCCCTCACTAGACTTTGAGCATCTTCTGTGAAATTTTCTCTTCCTTCCTCTGCTACCCTCTTCTCTTCTTTCTTCCCCCATTTTCTCCTTCTCCTCCTTCACATCACCACTGCCTTTACAATTTCAGACACTACTGTCAATGTTCTTTTAATTGAACAACTAGACTGAGATCCCCTGGAGGATAAGGAACATTGTTGGCTCTTCTCTGTGTCAACTAAAGCACCCAAAGGGACTTGCATGGAGTAAGTGCTCAATAAATGTTCATTCAATTCAATCCCTCTATTCAAGGACTTTCTGCAAGGCAAAACATTGGCCCAGCCATCCCCCAAAGTAAAATTTAAACTCAAACCTTAATTAGAAGGAAATACCTTCTAATGATTCCTCTCTAATTGTCAAATCCCTGTAAGCATCCTCCCAAAATCAATCAGCTCCAAGAATCACATGCAAATATGGATTCAATTCCAGCGTTTGTAATATCCACATGCACATTATAAAAGACTCAATCAAATACCTAAAGACATTTTACCCAATTTCCCAAACTCTAGTAATCTCCCTTTGCCTTGGGAATGAAGAATTGTTGGTATTCCTCTAAATAAGAGAGAGTAGTTGCAGAAGAAAATGCCCACAGTAAAATGCATGCAAAATGCATGCAAAGCCAAACCTACCTGCCATTTGCAGTATAGTTTCCAGTCACAAAACAATGTTCAACTGTTTACTACTGATCTCTCCCTGTTCAGAGGAAAGGTGAAATCTGAATATGCTTGGAAACAGTTACTCCAATGGATTAATAGATAAATGGAACATCAGTCCCCACAACCCTGAGACAAGAATTGGACAGGTCCTGGCTACCACTACCAACTGCTCTGAGTGGGATCACATTAGAAGGTCCTGGGCAGAGTGGGAGAAAATGTGGAATGAAATTCAAAAATTTTAAAAGACCAAACTTACTGGTTAGATAGAGACTGGTGGAACATCAAGACTATGGCACTTGGTCACCTTTCAGCTCTGGAACTGAACTCACCCACATGGCTCAAATTTCAGCCAAGCAGTAGATAGGTATATAGAGAGAGACAGCAACACTGCTGAGGTATATCACACCATTTCATGGTCAACCATTCAAGGTCAGAAGAGCAGCATTTACCTAAGGACAAAATTCAGAAGGGTTGGGAAAAGAAGGAGGAATGGAAAGAAGAGTTGCAATGAGGAAGTGAGATAAGTGATGTTATATTAAGGGAATTGTAATCATTGAGATGGAATGAAGTCTATGATTTGTTGAATGTAAAACTGATCATCTCTGGAAACTTTCATTCAATTTACAATAAAAAAAACCTTTAAAAATGTGTCACTTTATTAAATTAAAGATATTTTTGTATGTTTTTGGACTATCTACATACGGCCTTTGATTTTTGGTGTTGAGAAGATGTTATAGTTTTTAGTGTAATTTATCAAATTACACTTCAGGAAAAGAAAACTATGGCTCGCCTTACCATCTTTAAGGAGTGTAAAGGCAACAAAGACTGACTGAGTAGCAGAGCAGTGCAATTAGAAAAGCACTGGGTTAGTATCTTACTTTCCTAATGATGCTGTAATAAATGATGTCCCAGTGTGCATATCTGTGTATATTCTGCTGTTTTTATAAGTTAGAAGTGATTAAGTATGGCCTCATTAATATAGGGATACTTCAAAAGTTCATGGGAAAGTCCATTATCTTTCAGTGCTATTTTCCACAAACTTTTTGATGCCCCCCACCCCCACCCCTGGTATAACCAAAGAAAATCCTACGTACAATCTCTGGGTTACAAAAGAGATTCCTTCCCAAGTGTGTCTAAATAGAATTTGTAGCTAAGTTGGAATAGGAGCATGTGATTCTCACTTACCCTCACTTTAGTGCAAGAAAAGGCTCAAAGCCCTTTCAATGATTTATATGTTACATGTACAACAAATGTAGGTGATTGTGATGAAGAATTTGTTGGGACCAGGGGTTGGTTCATCTGTGAGTGCTAGTTTAAGTTCAGGGCAAATATGAGTTGGCTGTGAGTTGTCAGTAAGCTAGATTTTATAATTTAGAGACTGCCTGTATTTCCAAACAGGATTACATCAATAGATACAAGGGCCGGTACTTTAATAACACACATTTTTTGGGGGGTGGGGTAACACAATTCCATCCATTAACAGTTAGGTGACTAGAGTTTGAGCCTCACTCTACTGCTATTGTGAAATCTTATATGCTCCTGAACTGATGTAAAACTTAGTTTCCTCACCTGTAAAATGGAAAAGTAATATCACCGAGACAACTGACATCACAGGAATGTTATCTAGTGTGAGGATCAAATGAAATAATATATGCCAGCCATTTGAAATATGTAAAATCAATACAAATGTGGTGGTATTTATCTGATTTAAATAAATGTCTAAATATTATCAGTGAATTTGGTTTGTAAAAATAGTATTTAAAATAAATTTGAAATTGGGGATTGCAGGTCTACTATGGACAAGAAGAACCCTGGTAGTCTGATTAAGATGAAAGAAAAATATGTAATTGGTCCAGGTGTGTGTACATAGCTGCTACATACTTCTTGCTACTGTTTTTTTTAACAATTCAGGTGATGAAAAATTAAGACATTCATATTTTTAAATATCTGAAATAATTATTTCACCCCCTTGGCAGTTAGAGGAGGGTGAATTTCTACTACCTATAAAAGAGGGAAAGTTTTGTGAGTTGTTCTGTTTTTTTTTTTTTTTTTCTTTCCATTTGTAAGTGACACCCTTAAATCCAATATACTTAGACACAAAAGCCTTTTTTACTATTAAAAAACATATTGAAAATCTCATATGTTTAGGATTTCAGGTCTATGAATATTACACAAAAACAGAAAAATAAGTCATAATGAATAAAGGTGACACGAAAATACTCATAAAATTGAAATTTAAATAATTCCCTTAAGTGACAAAGAGGGAAGAGATTTATTCTTCAAGTAGTCCATGGTACTTTCAATATTTTTTCCAACACCATAATTCAAATGCGTCAATTCTTCTATGGTCTTCCTTATTCATTTTCCAAGTTTCACATGCATATGAGGCGATTTAAAAAAAATACCATGGCAGATAAGGACATGACCACGGAGGACTAGAGCTGAGAGTGAAGCGTCCAGTTGATATGAAGTGAGGGGATATGCACAAGGGTGCCCATTGCAGATAGTACCCATTGGACCTAGCTTCAACGACTGGATGTTCAGAACCCGACTAGAGGAAGGAAAAAGGGTGGGGGGGGGATTGGGTTTTGTTTTTTAAAAGAAAACAAGTGTAAATCATTACAATCTGATGAACTTGACCTATATTTACAGATGTAGTAGCTTAAAATACCAACCAAAAGGGAAAGAATGTTTACAGCAAGGATCATTCCCATCCCCTCTGTACACAGGGTTGATAGGGATGGGCTTAGACATTGGCTACTCAAAATGGAGGGGTTGTAAAGGCAGGAAGTAACTGGCTTACAAGTTTTCAAGAGGGAGTCTAGATTTAGAGTGTGGTGCAGGGAAAGTAGAACCCCCCACCGAGTGGTTTTCATTCTGTCTAGACAGGTTTGGTGAAAGGAGATAGGGACAAGACTCTCATGGTTCAGTAGTCAGTCATTGTTATAATGATTAATTGCAATAGTCACAACTGTAAAGGTAGAAGTTTTATATCAAAAGGGGGTGAGTGGTAGATCTTACAGTCCCGGAGCAGAGGACCCTGAGACCATCAAAGGAGAAGAGTGGGAGTGGAGTGTGGGACCCTACCCAGAGAAGTGGTGGTGTCAGAAATGGAGGCAGAGATGATGACATGGAGAGATGGAACAGCTGAGGATTCTAAACTCATGGAGGGAGAAGGGATGTGTGCTGGAGGCCAGGGGGCAGGCTTGTAGAGTGTGCTCTTTGGCTGTTTGAATGATAGTATATTCCTGAGTGTTTTGGTGCACATCCAAAACAACAACATCAAAAACAAAACAAAAAAAAAACCCAGAGGGAATAGAAGCAAATACTGTTGAATGATGAAACATGCAGGGGATTGTAATCATTGCAATGAAAAGAACTGATGTTCCCCCATGAAAACTATCACTCAATTCACAATAAAAGCTTGAATTAAAAAAAAAAAAATACCATGGCTTGAGTCAGACGCACCTTAGTTCTCAAACTGACATCTTTAGGCTTGAACATTTTAAAGAGCTCTTGTACAGTATATTTGCTAAATGCAATATGTCCTTTGATTTCTTGACTACTGCTTCCATGCGTGTTGATGGTGGATCTAAGTAAAATGAAGTCATTGACAACTTCAATCTTCCCTCCATCTATCATGTGTTGTATCTTTGTCCACTTGTGAGGATTTTTATTTACTTTACATTGAGTTGCAATCCATAATGAAAAGTATACAAAAGCCTTTAGTCTTCATCAATAAGTATTTTAAGTCCTCTTTGCTTCCAGAAAGCAAGATGTATCATCTGCATATTACAGGTCACTAATGAATCTTCCTTCAATACTGATGCCACGTTCTTCTTCATATAGCTCATCTTCTTAGATTATTTGCTCAGCATACAGACTGAATAAGTATGGTGAAAGAATACAGTCCTACCACACATATTTTCTGATTTTAAACCTTGTTCTATTCAAACAACTGCCTCTTGGATATGGACCAGTTCCTCATAAGCACAATCAAGTGTTCTGGAATGCCTTTTCTTCCCAATGTTATCCATAGCTTGTTGTGATATCCACAGTCAAAATCCTTTGCATAGATGATAAAGCACAGGAAAATATCTTTATGGTGTTGTCTGCCGTTAGTCAAGATTCATCTGACAACAGCAATAATACGCCTCAGAATTGGTCTGCCACTCCTTCTTCCTAGTCTGTCTTAGTCTGGAAGCTCAGCTGAAACCTGTCCAGCATGGATGACTCCGGTGGTATTTATAATACCAGTGGTATAGCTTCCAACAACACACAAGCCACTACAGTTTGACAAACTGACAG
This sequence comes from Chrysochloris asiatica, assembly GCF_000296735.1. Classification (NCBI taxonomy): domain Eukaryota; kingdom Metazoa; phylum Chordata; class Mammalia; order Afrosoricida; family Chrysochloridae; genus Chrysochloris; species Chrysochloris asiatica. The sequence goes on along the minus strand of NW_006408652.1, from coordinate 8,231,638 downwards.
ATAAGTGGTGGTAGTAAATATAGTATGCTTTGTATTCTGACAGATGATGACTAAATATAACAATGAAAACCTTTCCATAGCTTTCATTTCCATTACTTAGTGCTATTGTATTCTTAATTAGTAACAGAGACAACAAACAAGGTACAAAATGAACAGAAAAACAAAACATGTAATACAAGTATATGTTGCTGATCCTGACACCAAAACTGGAAAAGTAAACATGGTGGTGGTGGTGTGTCGTGGAGTCAGTTCCAACTCATAGCAACCCTGTACAGGGTTTCCAAGGCTATAAATCTCTATGGGAGCAGAACACCTCGTCTTTCTACCATGGAACAACTGGTAGTTTCGAACAGTACTCTACCAGAGCTCCTTAAAAGCAAACATAGCTTTTGCATATTCCCCAAATTACAACCTTCTGACCTTAGTCTCTTTTCATAAAACAACAATTATATTAATAGCTAAAAATTATTGTAGCAACTGCATGATGCACTTTGTGTGCATGTCATTTGGACCTTAGTTCAGTGTAAAAAGTTTAATACTCACAACAAACCACAAGCCAGAACTCCAGCCTAGGTCTAGGTGAGTCCTGAATTGCTTGAACGTTCAACCGCACAAAATTTGGGGCAATTATTGCTTTTCTTAAGGAGCTCTGGTAGCTTAGTGGTTACGAATCGGGCTGCGAACCTTAAGGTCAGCAGTTCGAAACTACCAGCTGCTCCGCGGGAGAAAGATGAGGCTTTCTACTCCCATAAGGATTTACACCCTCAGAAACCCTGTACAGGGTCGCTATGGGTCGGAACCGACTCGAAGGCACTTAACAACAACAACAACAACAATTGCTTTTCTTAAAATAAATAAATAAAATTCTTTATAGTAATAATAAGAAGAAAAATAAAACCAACAGCTTGTTCGTACTCATGAAACTGTGCCATCTTCATTTTACAGATGAGGAAATTGAGCTCAGAGTGTTTAAAGAAGCAGCCCTACACCAGAAATCTAAAATGTGGTAAAGTAGCCAAGGTTGTACATAGATCTATCTTTCCCCAACATGAACATTAAAAAACAGAAAGAAAGAAAAGAGAACTGGCACAGCAAATTGTTCATCTTTTATTTTTATTTTCCTTCCTTCTTCTCTCCCTCTCTCTTGTCTCCTTCTTCCTTTTCTCCTCTTCATCTTCTCCTTCTGTTTTCTTCAACCTCTCTCATTCCTTCCCTTAGCAGAACAGAGATTCAGAGGACACACACGCACTACCCAATGGCCAAGAAATGATCACCACACCACCATATCCAGTCTGCCTTGGCAACAGACATTGTGGCACCAGAAAGAACATGAAAGTAAAAACTTCCAAAAAGGCAAGATACATGAAAAAAAAGTGGAGCTCTTTGCCCAGCCTCATTGTAAAGCAGCCACCTGATGACCAAAATCATGCAGGAAGTAGTCAAAAGTGCTTTAGAGAAGTGCCAGTTACTGGGGTTGGAAATACGTCATCAGAAAGAAGGTCTGAAGAAATCATATCACAAGGAAGGACTTTGGAATCCATTTTCTCCCGTGAGCAGCTAGTGGAATGAAGGCCTTGGCACATTCAATGTTGGCATCTCTGTGGCTCCACATCTGGCTTTCCTGTCATCACTCACCTACCACCTCAGACTCTATTAGGTTATTAGTCTATTAGGCTAACTTTGTCTCTGGGGGAAGAGGGTTGAGGATTCCCAGGTACAATATCACACTAACTACCAGTGGAAACCTGAAAAAAAGCCTCTGCAGCTACTCTTGCCTTAACTGAAACTTGTTTCTCTTTTAGAATGCCATCTTCTAACAATATTATTCCTTGGAGGCTGCTTCATTTTCCCACAGCTGTCATACCTCAGGGCCAGAAGGTAAGTCAGGCCCTTCTCAGATCCCCAGAATAACTTCCCAACACCTTCCTTAGCAACTCTTTTACCCACGAAGCTCATGCCATCTGGTTAGTCTACCCTCTTCTAATCTTCTGCACTACTAACTTAAACACTAAAATAAAATCTGAGTGTCTGCTTACTGTGTGCTTGGCACTGGCATATGTACTTTGAACATGTTGCCCTAAGTAATCCTCATAATTGCCCTGTAAAGTGTATATTATTATCCTTTCAAAAGAGACCTCATTTGATTCCCCAATTCATCTATCCATACCAGTCCTCTGAGTTTTCTTTCTTAAACTCCAGACAGTTCACAGTTGTCTGCTGCTCAAAAGCCTGCAATGCCTACCTACTGCTTGCAGAAAAACATGGAATTCAAAACATTCAGATCTCAATAAGCACATCCATGCCTCTGTGCATGCTGTTCTCTCCATCTAGGACACTGCTTCTTCCATCTGTTCCAATCATCCCCTTCAAGTTCCAACACAAGTGTCACTTCCTCTAGGAAGTCAGCCTTGATTACCTGATCATCAATTCCACCCCCATCACCCTCAAGTCAATTGCATTTTATCCTATACTTTGAGCTTCCCTAGTCCATTCATGGTTCATATTTCCATGTATTACTTACTCCATCCTATGTGAAGTTGTATAATGTGCCTGTTTTCCCCACTTGGATCCAAGCATCTTATAACTAGGAACCATCTCTGAATCTAGGAGATCAGTTTATTGAACAACAAAATACAAAAGAACCAAAAAAGAAAAGAAATGTATGAGTGGTTTAACTGTTTGTTTCTTTTTTGTTTGTTTGTTTTGTTTTTGCTTCAGAAAATATGGGCACCCCTTCAGAAACTCAGATTGGAGTCCATCTGGGTGTTTCCCTAGCCAGATGTGCATCCCCAGGGTCCTGTCACAGGTGTGGTTGATTGACCACAGATCAGTCAGATCTCTAGTTCAGGCTTATGTGTGAAAAGAAGAGTTTGCAAGAGGATGAGAAACAGGCTCTTGGCTGCCCTTACTTGCAAGAGAAAGAATTCTTTGGGGGATTTATTTGGATATTGAGTAAGTTTAAGCCCGAAATATAGGAAAATGTTTGCAAATATAACCTTATATTCAATAGACTATTTACCTTCAATGTTGGCACTATCTTAAAAGTGCTACAAAATTATAGCACAATCTGCATTACCTTTGAAGTCAGCAAATTAGGGCAGTAGTTGGCCATTTAGAAGAATATCTATACACGTATCTGAATATACTGTGAAGATTGTCACATCATGCCATAAGGTCTAAACAAATGTTTATTTTTTTAGCACAATTGTACAAACATTGCTATTGTTGTTATTATTGGGTGCTGTTGAGTCATTTCTGACTCATAGCGACCCTGTATATGGTTTTTGAGGCTGGGAGGAAAAAGGCTCATCTTTCTCCTACAGAGTGGCTGCTGGATTTTAACTGCAGATCTGTGATTCATACACCAGTACTTATCCTATTGTACTATCAAGGGTCTCATGTACAAACATGTTGTTGTTGTTGTTGTTAGGTGCCATTGAGTCAGTACCAACTCACAGTGACCTTATGCATAGCAGAACAAAACACTGTCCGATCCTGGGAAAACCTTACTACTGTTGCCACACTTGAGTCCATCGATGCTGCCACTTGGCCAATCCATCTCGTTGGGAGTCTTTCTCTTTTTCTCTGACCCTCCATCTTGCCAAACATGATACCCTTCTCCAGCGACTGCTCCCTCCTGACAATATGTCGAAAGTATGAGAGA
>NW_006408652.1:8197634-8226656 GCF_000296735.1 Chrysochloris asiatica | reverse complement strand
CCTTCCATCTTCTCTTGATGTTTTCTGCATCATTCAATAATTTTCCCAGAGAATCCTTCAATAACTAAAGTCAAAACTTTAATTTTTCTTCAGTTTCCCCAGATTGAGAAATGCTGAGCGTGTTCTTCCTTTTTGGTTTTCTGATTCCAGATCTTTGCACACTTTGTTGTAATTATTGGCTTTATTTTCTCGAGTTGATCTTTGAAATTTTTTGTTCAGCTCTTGTACCTCCTCATTTCTTCCATTTGCTTTAGCATCTGTACACTAGAGAGCAAGTTTCACTGTCTCTTCTGACATTAGTTTTGATCTTTTCCTTCTTTCTTGTCTTCTTAATGACTTTTTGCTTTCTTCACGTATAATGTTATTGATGTCATCTCACAACTTTTCTGGTCTTCAGTCTTTAGTGTTTAGTGTATCAAATGTGTTCATCAGATGATCTCTAAATTCAGGTGGGATATATTCAAGGTCATATTTTGGCTGTAATGGACTTGTTTTCATTTTCTTCAGCTTCAGTTTGAATTTGCATATCAGTAATTGATGGCCTGCTCCACAGTCTGCCCCTGGCCTTGTTTTCACTGATGATATGGAGCTTTTCCATCTTCTCTTTCCACAGATGTGGTGAATTTGATTTCTGTGTATTCCATCTGGTGAGGTCCATGTGTATAGTCGTCTGTTATACTGTCTAAAGAAGGTATTTGAAATGAACAAATCATTGATTTTGCAGAATTCTATCATGTGACCTCCAGCATCATTTCTACCACCAAGGTCATCTTTTCCAACTACTGCTCCTAACCTTTGCATTCCAATTGCCAGGATTGATCAATATATCTTGATTGCATGTTTGATCAATTTCAGATTGAAGAAGTTGGTAGAATTCTTCTATTTCATCCTCACTGGCTTTAGTGGTTAGTGCATAAATTTGAATAATAGTGGTATTAGCTGGGCTTTCCTGTAGGTGCATGGATATTATCCTATCACAGACAGCGTTGTACCTCATGACTGATCAGGATATGTTCTTTTTGACGATGAATGCAACACCATTTCTCTTGAATTAGTCATTCCTGGCATAGTAAACCATATGGTTGTCAGATTCAAAATGGCCAATACCAGTCCATTTCAGCTCACTAATGCCTAAGATATCGATGTTTATGCATTCCATTTCATTTTTGACAATTTCTAATTTTCCTAGATTCATACTTCGTACATTCCATGTTCTGATTTTCAGTGGATGTTTACAGCTCTTTCTCTTCATTTTGAGTTGTGCCCCATCAGCAAATGAAGGTCCCGTGGGCTTTTCTCCCACGGGCTTTTCTCCATTCCCATTATCACGGTCAACTGTACTTTGAGGAGGCAGCTCTTCCCCAGTCGCATTTTGATTGCCTTCCAACCTGAGGGGCTCATTTTCTGGCACTATATCTGAAAGTGTTTTTCTGCTATTCATAAGGTTTTCAGTGACTAAATATTCTGAAGTAGTTCCTCACTCCTTCCTCCTAGTCTGTATTCTTCTGGAAGCATATCTGAAACCTGTCCACCATGGGTGACCCTGCTGGTATTTAAAATACCGGTGACATAGCTTTCAGAATCTTAGCAACTTACAAGCCACCACGGTATGACAAACTGACAGATGAGTGGTGGCATATACAAACATAGCCAGAGCAAATGCAGATGTGGTATAGTGAAAAACAAATAAAATTCAAGATCAAACAGATCTGACTTTGTTTCCTAGCTTTATCATTTTTAGCTGGATGACCTTGGACCAGCCACCTAATCTCCCAAGCCCTGGTCCCTGCCTCTTCTGTAAATGGAGAAGTATAAATTTCTATCCTGTAGGCTTGAAATGATGACAACATGAGGTGAGGTTTATAGTGGTTTGTAAAGCTCTCCACAAAGCTTAGTGATCCTTATTTTCAAAGCAGGAAGTCATTTTCAAATGATTTATTACAACAGCCTCCTTTACAAGTGAAGAGACTTAAGTATAGGAGAAGGGATGTGACCTGCTGAAGGTCCCACAGTTAGTAAGTGACAAAGTTGGGTAGATAACCCAGTTCTTCTGTACTTTATGATTTTACCATTAGACGACATTCCCTCCTCAGAGGATTGTTGTTATTGTTAAGTGTCATCAAGTCAATTCTAACTCATAGCATCCCTGGATGGGGTTTCTGAGGAGCGGCTGGTGAATCTGAACAGCTGACCTTGTGGTTAAAACTGACCTTGCAGTCCAGTGCATTATTCTACAGTGCCACACTAGGACTCCCCTGTCAGAGGATTAACAAGGGTAAAGAGTACTTAGGGGCAATAGCTAAATTGCTCCACCCCCAATTTGAGTGTCCAGGACAATCTCTAAGTCGTGTCCCCCAAATTCCAAGATATATGGACATGCCAGCTGAAACACATTCTCCACTCTTATCTGCTTGCCTGAGTCAGATTTTTTTTTTTTTTTTTCATATTTGTGGGGACTCAGAATGGGAATGCTGTTTGTTCCTCCCCTCCTCTGGTGTTCCCTGGGACTTGTGTCTGAGGGAAAGTGATCCCCTCTGTGCCCTCCCTGCTTTCTATGCTACTGTTTCTCCAAGACCAAGGAGAAGCACAGTACATAGCTGCCTTCCAGAATTTTGGACAAAATGGACTAGACACTTTGAGGTGTTGACACAGTCACTCACTCTGAAGATAGATATTATTTGCTTAATCTTTTCTTCATAAGATCACTTCTCTATACTTCCCTGGGAACACATTCATCCTACTGAGTCACTCTTGCCTTATAGCTCAATGAGTCAGAATGTTATCTAGCCCCATCAGAAGTTTTATTTGTTGTCAGGAACAAAATGAAATGAAAAAGACACAGATGCACAGAGAGGCCATCACTCGCCTATCCTCAGGGTACACAGTAATTTGAATAGAGAAACACTAAAGAAGGACACAATCATTAATTTTACTGCAGTATCAGAATCTGCTGTAAGGAGCTGGAATGAAACAGTAAAAGAAATGTGGAGAGTGTCATTTGGGGTGTAATAGTGGCCAAATGTTGGTATTTGTGAGTATAGTAAAAAGAGTAAGAGTGCCTTAATGGAAGATGGAAGACCTGGAATGCTAGTGTCCATTCTACCTCTCATTAGAAGTTGACCCAAGAACTTCCTTAACCTAGAGCAGCTTTGTGTGTGGTCTTACTTGGAAAAGTGAAGAAAACGAGTTTGGTCTTCCAGGACTGAATAAGATACGTGGGCATAATGTAGGGATTTAAGGAATCTAAAACACCGAGGTAAAAGTCTAAATCACACACACAGTTTACATGACACTAATAGCTACCATCTAACTATTGTTGGTATTATGGTTGCAATTGTTCATAACTTCTTTATCATAGGATATGACTACTCCCCCATATTGACTAGCATTGCAACTTTTGGACTGAAAGACATGGGTTATTAAGAAGTGGGGGGTAAAACAGGCAGAAAGAGAAGATATGGTTCAGAGGCCACAGAGCATGAGTTCCAGGACACCCAGATCAGAATTAGAAGCCAAGTTCAGCTTTCTAACTGCAGGAGAATGCACGAAGCACCAAGCTAAGTATCAGTTTGCTCATCAACTGATACAACTTGAATTGTGTTCATCACCCCTCCCACCCAACAAATATGCTGAAATCCTAATCCCTGAACCTATAAATTTGACCTTGTTTGGAAAGAGAAAGAGCATCTTTGAAGATCTTATCAAATAACAGGAGATCATACTAGAGCTAGGTGGGTCCTACCTCTAATCTCTTCTGAGTGGCACAGACACTGAGAGAGAGATCCATGTGCTGGGACAGGGGAGGGAGATAACACCATGTGACAACAAGGCAGATGCATCTACAAGAAGCAAAACATCACCAAGGATTGCCAGCAGCCACCAGAAACTAGGAGAGAAGCCCACAGCAGGAATCGACATGGGTGAGACTGTGATTTGAACTTTTAAGCCTCCAGAGCTGTGAAAAATAAAAATTTCTGTTCTTGAAAGATGCCCACTTCTGGTGTTTGTGTTAAAACATCCCTAGGAAATGAAGAGATCCACAAACTGATATCCCAGGCCCTGCTGCCTAGGCTTGCTAGGAGGAGTGAATGAGTTTGGCAAATGCCTGGCACAGAGAAACTGTTGGGGAACTTGTTAATGTGAGAGGATATACATCAAAGCATGTTGTAAATACTAAACGGATATAAACATGTAAGAAAGTATTATACCAAGGAAAAGAAACTCTGCAAAAACCAACGCTTAGCTAATTGCTTAAGTATTATGGGACAATCTATTATACTATCCCAATATAAAATATGCTCATTTACAGCAGTTTCTCATATAGCTGCGCCAGTGGTGAGGCAGGAATATGGGAAGGATTTTTTTTTTTTTTTTAAACACAGCTGTTTCAAGTATTCGTGTCAATTTTCTTCACTCTTTATAGTGTGAGCCTTTGACCTCCATCCTCTATGCTTTGAAAATGGTGACAACAGCAGACACTTGATGAAGAGAACTCACAAATGTAGACGTGAACATCCCAAAGCAAGATAGAATTCACATGCACTCCTTTGTTCCAAAAACCCGTGATTTCTTGCAGTGTCCTGGTGTGGTGCTATAGGATGCGGACTGGACTACAAATCACAAGGTCAGTGGTTTAAACCCACCAACCACTCCTAGGAAAATACTACATAGGGTTGTGCTCATGAGGAGTCTGCACCTGGACCAAGAGGCTATTGTTCAAACAGAACATGGGAACACTGAATGGTTTCAAATTAAGAAAGGTGTGCGACAAGGTTGTATTCTTTCACCACACTTATTCAACCTGTATGCTGAACAAATAATCTAAGAAACTGTGTTCTATGAAGAAAAACGTGGCATCAGGATTGGAGGAAGACAACCTTGCTTTCTGAAAGTGAAGAGGACTTAAAACATTTATTGATGATAATCAAAGAGCACAGTCTTCAGTATGGATTACATCTCAAGGTCAAGAAAACAAAAATCCTCACCACTGGACCAGTAAACAACATTCTTATCAACAGAGAAAAGATTGAAGTTGTCAAGGACTTCATTCTTCTTGGATCAACTATCAACACTCACAGAAGCAGCAGTCAAGAACTCAAACGACGTATTGCATTAGGCAAATCTGATGCACAAGACTTTTTTAAAGTGTTGAAGAGCAAAGATATCAGCTTGAAGACTAAGGTACGCCTGACTCAAGCCATGTTATTTTCAATAACCACATATGCATGTGAAAGCTGGACAGTGAATAAGGAAGACCGTAGAATAATTGATGCTTTTGAGTTATGGTGTTGGAGGAGAATATTGAAAGTGCCATGGACTGCCAAAGGAACAAACAGATCCATGTTGGAAAAAGTACAGCCAGAGTGCTCCTTGGAGGCCAGGATGGCCAAACTTTGTCTCTCATACTTCGGACATATTGTCAGGAGGGACCAGTCTCTGGAGAAGGATATTATGTTTGGTAAGTCAGAGGGACAGAGAAAGAGAGGAAGATCCCCAGCGAGATGGATTGGCCAAGTGGCAGTATCGATGGACTCAAGCGTGGCAACAGTAGTGAGGTTGGCCCAGGATCGGTCAGTGTTTCATTCTGCTGTGCAAAAGGTCACTGTGCGTTGGTACTGACTCGATGGCACCTAACAACAACAATAACAACAATTGATGGTCTGTTCCACAGTTTGCCCCTGGCCTTGTTTTCACTGATGATATGGAGCTTTTCCATTATCTCTTTCCGCAGATGTAGTGAATTTGATTTCTATGTATTCTATCTGGTGAGGTCCATGTGTGTAGTCGTCTCTTATGCGGTCTAAAGAAGGTATTTGAAATGAACAAATCATTAATTTTGCAGAATTTTATCATGCGTTCTCCAGCATCATTTCTATAACCAAGGCCATATTTTCCACCTACAGATCCTGCCTCTTTAATCCCAACCTTTGCATTCTAATCGCCAGTAATGATCAATACATCTTGATTGCATGTTTGATCAATTTCAGATTGAAGAAGTTGGTAGAATTCTTCTATTTCATCCTCATTGGCTTTAGTGTTTGGTGTGTAAATTTGAATAATAGTGGTATTAACTGGGCTTCCCTGTAGGCGCATGGGTATTATCCTATCACAGACAGCGTTGTACCTCATGACTGATCTGGATATGTTGTTTTTGACAATGAATGCAACACCATTCCTCTTCAATTTGTCATTCCTGGCATAGTAAACCATATGGTTGTCAGATTCAAAATGGCCAATACCAGTCCATTTCAGCTCACTAATGCCTAAGATATCAATGTTTATGTGTTCCATTTCATTTTTGACAACTTCCAATTTTCCCAGATTCATACTTCGTACATTCCATGTTCTGATTTTCAATGGATGTTTACAGCTGTTTCTCTTCATTTTGAGTTGTGCCCCATCAGCAAATGAAGGGCTTTTCTTCCATAGGCTTTACACCATTTGCATCATCATGGTACTTTGAGTGCCTCCCAACCTGAGGGGCTCATTTTCTGGCACTATATCTGACAGTGTTTCTTTGCTATTCATAAGGTTATCACTGACTAAATATTCGCAAGTAGTTCATCACTCTGTCTTCATCTGGAAGCTCATCTGGAACCTGTCCACCATGGGTGACCCTGCTGGTATTTAAAATACTGGTGGCATAGCTTTCAGAATCACAACAACTCACAAGCCACCACAGTACAACAAACTGACAGATGAGTGGTCGCTGTTCAGTTTTAAGTGGAAACTGTCACTTTAAACTTTGAGATCTGTGCGCATGCATAGTAGAACCTTCCAGGGGTGGGGGGGGTGGTCCATTGGCTCAGGCATCCCCTCTAGTCACCAGAATGGAGGTGCGCAGACAGCAAGAGACCAATGAGCAGATACCCAAAAAAAAGAATGTCCACACCTGTATCTCCATGGTTCTGTCAGGCATTTGTGGCTGTTCTGATCCTTCCCCTGCTTGGTGTGTCCCAAGATGACGGCTCCGGGAGTAGCTGAGATGTTGGACCATTTTGCAATCCCACCAGCAATGCAGTAGCGTCCCAATCTGCACATCCCCACCAGCATTTATTGTCCTCTATTTTTTTTTTTATCTTTGTTGTTATTGCTGGTGTGAGATGATATCTCATTGTTGTTTAGATTTGCACCTCTCTAATGGCTAGTGATTGTGAACATTTATTCATATGTTTGTTAGCTGCCTGGATCTCCTCCTTGTTGAAGTGTTCATTTCCTGTGCCCATTTTGTAATTAGGTTATTTGTCTTTATCTTGTAGAGGTGTTATAGTTTCTCATATATTTTAGAAATGAGTCAATTGTCTGATGTGTCATTGCAAAACGGTTTTTCCCATTCTGTGGTTTATATATGTTATATATGTCTCCCCATTGCCTTCTTGCCTGTATGGTTTCGGCAGAAAGATCTGAGCTTAATCTGACTGGCTTGCCTTTGTATGTTACGCTTCTCTTTTTCCTAGCTGCTTCCAGGATTGTCTCCTTATCTTTGATTTTGGAGAGCTTGATTATGATATGTCTCAGTGATTTTCTTTTGGGGTCTATCCATCCTGGTGTTCATTGAGGTTCTTGAATGCATATCTTTTTGCTTTTCAGGATGTTAGAGATATTTTCTTCCAGCAGTTCTTCAACTATCTCCTCTGTGGACTTGTGTGATTCTTCCTGTTCCGGAATGCTGATACTTCTTAAGTTATTCTTCTTCATGTTGCCCAACATGAGTCTTAGACCTTCTTCAGATTTTTTAAAATCTTTTTTTCTGCTTGTTCTTCTATCTTAGTGGTATTTAGAAATTTGTCTTCTAGCTTACCAGTTCTGGCTTCCATCTCTTCTGTTCTACTCCTTCGCTCTTTCAGTGTATTGCTTATTTCTGCTATTCTGTTATTGATTGTTTGGACCTCTTTCTGTAGGTGTTTAATTGTTTCCAATGCTGTATCTATCTTATTTGATTGTTCCTGTAGTGCTTTCCTGACTTCTTCCTTATTTTTCTCAACTCCATTGTTAAGTGTTTAGAAACATTTTATAATCATTTTTCTGAATTTCTTCTCAGGCATTTCCAAGGCCTTCCCTCCTTCCAGAATGTAGTCCAAGTCTACCCCTAGGTCATTTGTCTCAGACATTTTATCTTGTTTTTTGGACATGTGCTGATATAGTCATCTGCTTTTGCTTCTTGGACATGTTTCGTGTTTATATGTGGCCTTAATACATTATTGAGTATGTGTTTTGGTATTTTTTATGCTTTCTGATTGCCTCCAGATAAATGTGATCAGGATGTGGGTTTCCCTTTTCACTCTTCTTATTGCTTAACAAAGAGTAACTTTCACAGGTGTTGTCTGCCTCCCTGTTGTATGGCAGTTGGTAATGGGTCTTGCCTGGATTGTGGGGCTTTATAGGGTGTGATTGTAGCTTGACTATATGGCAGCAACTGCTGTCTCTTCTTGGGATAAAGAGCCCCCTAAAGGTAAAAGGTGGAACAAAAATAAAAACAAAACAAAACAAAAACAAACAGCAACAGCAAAAAAATAAATAAACAAGAAACATGAAACAAACCCAAAAAGAGATTGGATACTGTAGTCTATAATCACAGAAAAGGGAAAAGAGGGAGAGAAGAAAAAAAAAAACTTTAGCATAATATGAGTATGACTTTAATACCCTCTTTCAGCTTCTTGCCTTCAAGGCTGCCTGATAATTTTCAAGATGCCACTGTTGGTTGTTATGCTTTACCTCAGGATTTAATTTTCAGCCTGTTTTGTTTGTAAACTCGCTCCCTCTCCACACTCCCTGTTTTAACCTTTTCCCTATTAATAAACAGTTCAGAGCCAGCTGTGGCCATTTTGCACTGCTGGTTTTAAGCGGTGACTGTCTCTTTAAATGCTGAGAGGATCTGTGCACATGCATGGTAGAAGAATCCTCCAGTGGTAGGGGTGGGGGTGTCCACTCACTCAGGAACCCCCTCTAGTCACCAGAGTGGAGATGTGCAGACAGCTAGAGGCCAATGAACAGATACAAAAAAAAAAAAAAAAAAAAAAAAAAAAAAAAAAAAAAAAAAAAAAACAGAACAAAACAAAGAATATTGTCCACCTTTGCTCTGACGTTCCCACAGGCATTAGTTCATAGTGGGTCTGCTTGCTCCCCCACTTGGTCTCGCCATTTGGTCTTGCCCAAGTTGTCGGCTCCCGGCCGCTAAGCCCGGCAGATTCTAAACTACGAGATTTCTTACTTCCACAAGTTCTACCAGCTATAAGCCTTCGAACTTTAAAAGTATTCCTACATATATGGTTCAGAGTTTTGGAGCTCTCCCCTGAAGCTGCTTCACCTGGTATTCTGTGGTATTGCTGACAGAGATCTTCAATGCACCTGTACCCTATCTGCCATCAAGCCCCGCCTCCTCCCCAATAATTCTGCATAATAGGTGCTTGGATACTGGAGAGTGGTTGGAAGGAAGGATTAGAAGATGTACTAAAAAGTTGCATTTGCCAAGCAAAGGATCTGTTTTTACCTGTTGTTGTTGTTGTTAAGTGCCGTCGAGTCGGTTTCGACCCATAGCGACCCTGTACAGGGTTTCCGAGGGTGTAAATCTTTACGGGAGTAGAAAGCCTCATCTTTCTCCCTCAGAGCAGCTGGTAGTTTCGAACTGCTGACCTTAAGGTTCGCGGCCCAATTCGTAACCACTACGCTACCAGAGCTCCTTGTTTTTTTGGTTTTTTTTTTTTACCTGTAGTGTATGTTTACTTAAGTGTCTTGTGTTGGAGGAGACCTGGAGGATACTAATTGGAAAATGAAAGGTCCTTTCCAAATTGTGGATTGGCATTTCTGCTGCTCCCAGAAATTACCATCTCCCTAGATTGTTCTTGGCAGCATGCCACATATACTAGAGTAAGTCAAAAAGTATTGCTACAAAAAAATCATAAAACTTTTACTAGAAAAAAATAGCAAAATGTGAAGCTACTGTTTCTTGGCATATCCTCCAGCTAAGTCTATATATATACACTTTTGAAAGTGGTGTTTCCATCTCTCTAACCCTTCCCTGGTGTGGTATTGTATGGTAAGCACTGAACTGCTAACTGCAAGGTTGGCGGTTCAAACCCACCTGCTGCTCCTCTGAAACTCTACAAGGCCCCTGTGACTCAGAACTGACTCGATGGCATTTAACAAAAACAACAACCCTCTGAAGAATTCTACATTCTTCGATGTACACCATGTCAAAGTAGCTGCTTTAGCATCCTCCAGGGACTCAATTTATGTTATTTTTCAATGTTCTTTAAGTATAGGAAACAAAAAGAAGTATGAATATGGTTAAGATCAGGGCTGTAGTGTGAAAGGGATAAGGATTCCCAACAAAATTATTATAGGACACCCCCTTGCTACCTTCAAAGAATGAGCAGATGCAATGTTGTGATGGAAAATGATTCTTCAGCACAACTTTCTTGACCTGTTTCTCATCTTTTGAAAAGTTCTAAAACTTCTTCAAATAAGTCCCTTCAAAAAAGCCCTGGTACCATAGTGAATTACACATTTGGCTGCTAACCACAAGGTCAGTAGTTTGAATCCGCCAGCTGCTCCACAGGAGAAAGATGAGTTTTTCTGTTCCCGTAATGTAGCACTAGGGACACTCCCTCATCTGTGGCAAGAAATTTGGAAGACAGATAGATACCTGGCTAACCGTTTGAAAGATATTCAGATTTGTGTCAAAGATAGGTGACCCAATGGAAAGCAGAAACCATGAAACGATACCGTTTCTATCACACACAAGTAAAATTTTACTGAAGATAATTGAAAAATATACATTGACAGGGAGATGCCAGACATTCAAGCCAGATTCAGACAAGGGCATGGAATGAGGGATATCATTACTGACATCAGATGAATCTTGGCTGAATACAGAGAATACCAGAAAGATGGTTACTTTTGCTTGATTGCCTATGCAAAAGCATTTGACTATGTGGAACATGACAAACTAAGGATAACATTGTGAAGAATGAAAATTCCAGAACATTCAGTTGTGCTCATGAGGAACCTGTGCATTGACCCAAAGGCAGTAATTCAAACAGAATTATTCTTTCACTATACTTACTCAGTCTGTATGCTGAGCAAATAATCTGAGAGGCTGGGTTATATGAAGAACAACAATGTGGCATCAGCATTGGAGGAGCAGTTATTAACATCTTCTTTTGATATGCATATGACACAACCTTACTTGCTGGAAGTGAAGAGGACTCCAAGTATTGCAAATGAAGATCAAAGACTACAACCTTCAATATGGATTACAACTAAATATAAAGAAAAAAAATTCCTCACAACTGGACCAATAAATAGCATCATGATGAATGGAGAAAATATTATCAAGGGTTTCATTTTTCTTGGATCCACAATCAATGTTCTTGGAAGAAGCAGTCTAGAAATCAAAAGACAAATTTTCTGCTAAAGACCTCTTTAAAGTGTTAAATAGCAAAGGTGTCACTTTGAGGACTAAGGTTCATCTGAGCCAAACCATGGTATTTCTAATCACTTCATATGCATATAAAAGTTGGACAATGAATAAGGAAGACTGGAGAAGAATTGAAGCATTTGACTAATGGAGCTGATAAAAGATATTCAATATACTACAGACTGCCAGAGGAACAAACAAATGTGTCTTGGAGGAAGAA
The DNA here is from genome assembly GCF_000296735.1 of Chrysochloris asiatica. Lineage (NCBI taxonomy): Eukaryota > Metazoa > Chordata > Mammalia > Afrosoricida > Chrysochloridae > Chrysochloris > Chrysochloris asiatica. The sequence goes on along the minus strand of NW_006408652.1, from coordinate 8,215,017 downwards.
CAACCAGAATGACCCTTGGAAGTGAGGATGGCAAGAGTTTTTCTCACTTACTTTGGGCATACTATCAGGAGGGAGTAGTCCCTAGAAGAGGATATCATGCTTGGTAAAGTCGAGGGTCAGCAAAAAAAGAGGAAGACCCCCCCTCAACAAGATGGATTGACACAGTGTTTGCAACAATGGGTGCAAACATAAACACTTATAAGGATAGTTCAGAACCAGACAGTGTTTTGCCCATTTGTACACAGTCCCAGTTGAAGCCGGTACAAAGGTTCTCTAGTAGCAATTCTTTTTGATTTACCCTCCTGTGTGTTAAAGTGCTGGTTTTAGTATTGCAATTAATAAAATGTCAAATGCCAGACTTTTTATGTTACAACTGTATTTATTACAAATAAATCATTTGTTAAATCAGCATAATTTGAATAGATCAATTGTGCTGAGATTCCAGAGGGAAGGAAAATTCAAGTGGCAAGAGATATTGTCAATCAAAATTAATTAAGAAATTACATATCAATCAATAATGTTCTAAAAAGTCTTGTAATGATCTCTGTTACTCTGTTTAAGCATAAACAAGATAATCAACCATGTTTCCTATTTGGAGATTAGATCTTTTCCAATTAACTTGACTTAATTAACTCTCTAAGGTACTGAACTTTAGATGCCTCAGACACTGTGTTTTAAGATTATTACAATTGGAGCGCTTGCTGAATTTACTGTTATTTTTATCATTACAATTATATTTACTCATTAGACAAACGGAATTCAAATTTTAAATTCATTTGTGTGGGGACATGAGTGAAGAGTTATAGGATCAAAAAGTATGAGCCCAATGGAGTCAATTGAAATAGATAAAAGTTAAAGACTCTTGAGATCAGCCTCTGTTTTCTCATTAAGGATTATAGGAAAGGAAGCTAGTTTCTGGTAACCACATGGTGCTTTTGATCTCATACAGACAATGACAATAGACAGACATATCCTTAATGTCCTCTATGCATCCCCAGCATCTGCCTGGGCATTCCTGCTTTCCACCTCCCATACATAGTCCCACCTTCTCTTTAAGCTGTACCTCTTTATCTTCCCTGTGGTGCCTTTCACCTCCACAGGGACTTTGCTCTATCAGGCAGCCAATCTGTCTAGCATATCCTCATTCCCTCTCTGCCCACAGACTCCTTCCCCTGAGTTAATAAAAAGATTTAAAAGTCTCCCCCATCTTCAAGTGAATAAACTATACTCCACTTTAACTTTCTTACTCTAACCCTATCATTCCTCTTTTTGAATGATTTATCTAGACACCTTGATTCCCTGCTTCCACAACCAGTCTTACCTCAACTAACTGTTGTCTGGCTCCTGTTCCCAATCATAGCACTGACTGCTGTCACAAAAGTTTTGAATGGCATCTTGCATCCAATGGTTACTACTCTGTCTCATCTTACTTGTCCTCTTAGAGGAACCTGACACTGCTGACCTCCATCATAAATCTTTTCTTCCTTTGATTTCTGTAAAGGACCACTCTCAGAGCTACTCTGATGTTGTTTCTCACAGGCCCCTTCTATGTAGGTATTCCCAAGGGCACAGCCATGGCCCTATTTTCTCATCCTCTGCCCTCTGCTTAAGTGAGCTCACTTTAATATTCAACATCAACTATTCAGAAGTCCCTGTGATAACTCTGTCTTCTTCAAGGTATGCTATTCACTGTATGTGAAAAAAATGAAACAGGAAGTATTCAGGACTCCAATATGCAAACCATGCTAACAATAGCTGTAGAACAATTTATGCCAACTCCCCAAACCCCTGCCACCCAGGAAAAGCCAGATCTGGGAAAGAGAGATGCAACTGGAACCAAATGCCTCTCATAGCTCCACTGCTCCCTTTTCTACCCTTCAAACCATACATACACAATATCAATGCAAAGGGAGAAGTAATCAAAGCATAGGTGTCATGTGGACAGAACAATTGGTTGACTCACTTTTTCATTTTTTCAATCTATTGCTTTGTTGTCAGACACAGCTTCAGTGCAAAGTTTTAACAGCAGGGGAAAGTTCCATTTCAGCAATTCATGCTTTTGTTATTTCCCCCCTTTCTCCTCCTCAAACGGACTCACCTTTGGCTAAAAGAAATATACAGTTGGCAAATATTGACTCAGAGGAAGCTGTAATTTACATCTTAATGCAGAGTAATACGTCTTGTTGCAATTTTCTTGGGGACTATCTATCCTGGCAAAGTTTTGCCTTTTACTTTCAGTTAAATTCTATTTTTGCTTTGTGATTTTAACAAGTCACAAAGATCAATGCCTCAGTTTTTGCAGGGTAGAGCTGGACAGTGTTATATCAACAGGACTGCTTTAGCTTCATGTCCTTCCCCAGGGAGCTGAAAAGGACAAGAGTCATTAGGAGGGTGTTGGTGACACAAGAGAAATATTTCTGCTATTATTAATAGCACTAACTGGGAATGCTTCATTTGACATTTAACAAGCATTTATTGAGTGTCTACCATGTGTTCCCATAGCCCTCTTGGCATACATTGCTAGTATTGCAATTAACATATTGGATACAAATTCTGTTAGCATTTTATCTATCCCTTTTATATTGTGAGCTTCTTGGGGCAAGGACTATATGTCTTGTTGATGGTTGTATCTCCTGTGTCTAGCCAAGGATAAGTGTTCATTCACTCATTCAAGCAATCAATAACTAGTTACTGAGTGCCTACCGTGCGTCCAACATTGTTCTATGCACTGAGGATTCAGCAAGTAATAAAACAAAAATTTCTGATTCTCTTCATGTTTGTATTCCGTGTGTGTGTGTGTGTGTGTGTGTGTGTGTGTGTGTGTGTGAAGGGGATGGTCAATGAATAAGGATGCAAAATATGTAGTATGCTAAATGATCAGTGCTATAGATTAAAATTAAATTGGGGATTACAAAGTGTGGGGAACAGGTAGGCTATGACTTAAAATAAGATCAAAAGGGAAAGGCTCACTGAGATGATGATGTTTGAGCAGAGATCTGAAGGATGGATATCTACCAGTACTATTATCCGTTGTTGTTTAATTGATTCTGACTCATGATGACCCCATGTGTGTCACAGTATATCTGTCCTACAAGGTTTTTGTGGTTGTGATGTTTTGGAAGGAGATTGCTAGGTTTTCTTCTAAGGCCTCTCTGGGTGGATTCAAACATTATTTCAGGTAGAGAAACAATCAGTGTAGGGGCCTTATAGGTGTCTGTAAGGACTTGGCTTAGATTTTAATAAAATCACTGTGGCTGCCTGTTGTGGCGCTGTAGGAAAATCACTGGATGGCTAACCACAAGGTTAGTGGTTCAAACCCACCAGACACTCTTCAGAAACTCTATACAAGGTCTATAAGTTCAAAATGACTGAACAGCACTCAACAACAACTCTGGCTGCTATGAAGAAAAAGTATTGCAGAGGGCAAGGATAGAGTCAGAGAGATCATTTAAGAGGTTCCTATATTAATTCAGATTAGAGATGATGGTTGTTTGGGCCAAGATGGGAAGTCAGAGGTTAGGAGAAATGGTAAGGTTCCAAATATATTTTGGAGGTAAAGCTTATAGGATTTGCTCGAGGATATGATGTGACATAAGAGCAAGAGAGGAGTCCAGGTATTTTGGCTGGGAAAATGGGAGGATGGAGCTGTCATTTACTGAGATGGGGACTACCTCTGAAGGAGCATATTTGGGGATGAAGCATCAGTAGGTCACTTAAGGTTATGTGATGTGTGAGATGCCCAGTAGGCACCCAAATAGAGGTGTCAATTAGGCAGGTGGATCAGAGACTCTGGAGTTCAGAGATAACAATTTGGAAGTTATTGGCATGTGGATAGTATTTAAAGCCATGTGATTTGCTGACAACACCATGGGAATGAATAAAAAGTTAAGGAAGATAGTCAGCAAAGGAGATAAAAAGGAATGGCTAAAAATGGAAGAAGAAACCCAGAAGTGTATAGTGTCCCAGATGTATCTCAGAACCAAGGAACTGATCTAATTATCAACTGCTTTTGACAAGTCAAGCAAGGTAAGGACTAGGAATTGACCATTGGATTTAACACAGTGGTCATCATAGATGGCCTTGACAAAAGCCATTATGGTAGAAAACCACAGTAGAAATGAGTGAGTTCCAGAGAGACTGGGAAGAGAGAAGGTAGAGACAATGAGCATAGGAAACTGTTTTCAGGACGGGCAAAGACATTGGAGTGCTTTTGTTTTAAATTGGGAGAAATTATGGGCGCGTGTATATTTATGAAAAGGTCTAGTAGAGCGGAGAAAACTGATGCTATAGGGGAAGGTCCTTGACAGTCCAGATACCACTAGTTGACTGCAACTCATGGTGATCCCATATGTGTCAGGGTAGAACTACACTTTTTAGAGTTTTCAAGGCTGTGACCTTTTGGTAGCAAATTGCCAGGCCTTTCTTCTGATGTGCCTCTGGGTGCCAGTAACTTTTTGGTTAATGGTGGAGCACTTAACCATTTGTATCACCCAGGGACTCCTAGACCCTTGACTGGTGGTGGTTGTGTGCCACCAAGTCAATTCAGACCCATAGTGATCCTGTATAGGGTCTCCAAGGCCTTATGGGAGCAGAAAGCCACCTCTTTCTCCAGTAGAGTAACTAATAGATTTGAACTACCAACCTTGTGGTTAGTAGTCCATCTCATAATCCATTATGCTACGAGAGCTCCTTAGATCCTTGACTAGTAGATGAGTAAGGAGGGGTGTGGTGTATTAACATAAAGAAGACAAAAATTCTAACAACTGAAACAATAAACTACATCATCATAAATGCAGAAAAGATTGAAGGTGTCAAAGATTTCATTTTACTTGTCTCCACAATCAATGCCCATGGAAGCAGCAAACAAAAATTCAAATGATGCATTGCATTGGGAAAATCTGCTGCACAAGACTTCCTTAAATTGTTTAAAAAGCAAAGATCTTTTCTGACCCCAAGCCAGTATACTTTCAATCACCTCATTTACATGTGAAAGCTGGACAATGAATAAGGAAGACCTGAGAAAAATTGATGTCTAAATTGTGGTGTTGGCTAGGAATATTGAAAGTGTCCTGGATTGCCAGAAGAACCAACAAATATGTCTTGGAAGAAGTACAGTCACAATGCTTCTTAGAAGCGAGGATGGACAAACTTAGTCTCACATACTTTGGACATGTTATGAGGAGGGACTAGTTCCTGAAGAAAGACATCATGCTTGGTAAAGTAGAGAGACAATGGAAAAGAGGAAGACCCTCAACTAGATGGATTGGCACAATGGTTGCAAAAATGGGCTTAAACAGAGCACAGATTGTGAGGATGGTGCAGAACCAGGCAGTTTTTCATTATGTTATACATAAAGTCCCTGTCATTAGGAGCCTGCTCAAGGGCACCAAACAAAACAGTGTATGAATAGATAACTCTCACTGATAGCTCCCAATGCTTATTGTCTGCATTACCAAAGTGAGAATAGTGAAACTGTCTAAAATGCAAACTCTGTGAGGGCAGGGGTATTTCTGTGGTTTGTCCTCTGCCAGATTCCCTATGGCTAAATAGGGTCTAGTACACAGGTAAGAGTGTAACATCTTTGTTGAACGAATGACTACCTTACTTCTTGATGAGGAAAGGCTTCAATGCTTCCAGATGGGCAGACTGATGCTATGGAGTTTTGACAACTCAAATAGAACACATCCTAATGTTTAGATTTTTTTTTTTTTTTAAAGACACTTTATTGTGAATTGAATGAAGGTTTACAGAGCAGATAATCAGTTTCATATTCAACAAATAACATACTTTGCTTCATTAAAATGATTGCAGTCCTCCTAATGTAACATCACTTTTCCCACTTCCTCTCTATGATTCTTACTTCCTTCTTCATTCTTTCCCAACCCTTCTGAAATTTGTCTTTGGGTAAATGCTGCACTCTGGATCTCAAATGGTTGACCATTCCATGGTGGGCACACCTCACTAGATAACCTCAGGCTTTATATATATATATATATATGAATATACTGTATGTTCTAAATATGTTATTATCTTTTGAGATAATATAAAGTATCAGGAAAATGAACTTTGGGGAGACTTAGGGGCAGCGCCACCAACTTTGTTGTGAACATGCTTTAAATCTATTTTCAAAGCCTTCTTTACATTTCTTTAGAAAATGATGGTTTTTGCAGGCCCAGCCATAGGTAGGGAGTTGTTAAGGAAGTGTTATATATACATCTGTTCAATCAAGACTGCAGCTGAAAGCTGTTGGGAGAAGGTGGCAATTGCATTCCTTGAGTTCACTGGAAAATCACCTCCTTCTAATTAAAGACGACTAGTGATGCAGAGTTGTAGATTCTTAGCAAGGGATATGTTACAATGGCTGTTCTCTGTTATTAACCTGAAAAGCCAGTGGCTAGAATAGGAGAGAAATTTGGAAGACAACTACCTGGCCAACTTACTGGAAGAGATTTGTATTTGTGCCCATTCCAAAGAGAGGTGGCCAAACAGAATGCAGAAATCATCAGACAATATCATTGATATCACATGCAAGCAAAGTTTTACTAAAGAAAATGCAAAAATGACTGAAACCATACATTGACAGAGAACTTCCAGAGGTTCAAACTGGATTCAGAAGAGATATGGAACAAGGGATATCATTGCTGACATCAGATGGATCTTCGCTGAAAGCAGAGAATACCACAAAGATGTTTACCTGTGCTTTATTGACTATGCAAAGGCTTTCAATTGTGTGGATCATGACAAGCTATGGACATCATTGCGGGGAATGAGAATTCTGGAACAATTAATTGTACTCATGCGGAACCTATACAAAAATCAAGAGGCAGTTGTTCAACCAGAACACGGAAACACCGAATGGTCTAAAATTAGGAAAGGTGTGCACCAGGGTTGTATTTTTCCACCAGATTTATTCAATCTGTATGCTGAACAGATAATCAGAGAAGCTGGATTATATGAAGGACAATGTGACATCACGATTGGAGGAAGACTCATTAACAACCTATGATATGCAAATGATACAACCTTGCTTGATGAAAGCAAACAGGACTTCAAACACTTACTGATGAAGATCAAAGACCACAGCCTTCAGTATGGGTTGCACCTCAATGTAAAGAAAACACTGGACCAATAAACAACATCCATATAGAAGGAGGAAAGGTTGAAGCTGTCAAAGACTTCATTTTGCTCAGACCAACCATCAGCACTCATGGAAGCAGTCAAGAAATCAAATGACATATTGCATTAGCCAAATCTGTTGCACAAGACCTCTTTAAAGTATTGAAGGGCAAAGATGTCAGTTTGAGGACTAAGTTGCACCTGATGTAAGCCATGGTATTTTCAATAACCTAATATGCATATGAAAGTTGGACAGTGAATAAGAAGACTAAGAAGAATTAATGAATTTGACTTATGGTGTTGGAGAAGAATATTGAAATTACCATGGGCTTCCAAAAGCACAAATATATCTGTGTTGGAAAAAGTACAGCCAGAGTGCTCCTTAGAAGCCAGGATGGCGAGACTTCGTCTCTCATACTTCAGACATATTGTCAGGAGGGACCAGTCCCTTGAGAAGGACATCATGTTTGGTAAAGTGGAGGGTGGGAGAAATAGAGGAATACCCCCCAGTGAGATGGATTGGCACAGTGGCAGCATCAATGGGCTCAAACATAACAACGATTGTGAGGTTAATGCAGGATTGGGCAGTGTTTCATTCTGTTGTGCATAGGGTCACAATGAGTCGGTACTGACTCGATGGCACCTAACAACAACAGTATAGGAGAGAAGGATCAAGTCCTCACAACAAGCTCCTCCACTTAAGAGGCTTCAGAAAGAGTTGTTCTCAACAATATGAACAAAGGCGTTTTTAAAAGTTCATGGGTAAACGGAATTAAAAAATAATGGAGTTTTTCCACAAAATTTTTGATGCCCCCTCATACTTCATTATGCATCTTTAAATATGTTGTTGTTTTTAAGTACCCTTGAGTCGGTTCCAACTCATAGCGACTCTGTATAGGGTTTCTAAGGAGCTGCTGGTGGGTTTGAACCATGGAACTCTCAGTTAGCAGACTAATGATTATCTTATAGTGCCACACCAGGACTCTTCTTTAACCATGGTGATGGAGTGGTGGTGTGCCATGGAGTCCGTTCCAACTCATATTGACCTTGCCTAGGGTTTCTGAGGCTGTAAATCTTTTTTTTTTTTTATGATTTAAAAAAGATGAGGAGCAGAAGGCTTCATCTTTTTCCTCAGGAACTGCTAGTCATTTCAAACTGCTGACCTTGTGGTTAGCAGTCCGACCTGTTTTTAAAAGTGTGCCTCTGAGGCCGTTGGAGTCCTGGTCTGTCACTGTAGGATTAGCACTAGACAGCAAATCACAAGTTCAGCAGTTCAAACCCACCACCTGCTCCTCAGAAACCCTATACAGGGTTGCTGTGTATCGGAACCAACAACAACAACCAGGCCATTCTCCCACTTAACATAAGGAAGAATCCTGATACAAGTTCATGTCTGAATGAGACTCTTTGAGGACATTTAGGAGTGAGCCAGAAGAAATGAATGGGTATGGTAGATTGCATTTCTACGAGCAAATGGGTCTGAGAGGATCCAGAGGGTGCCAATCACATGAAAAAATCTAAATATTTCAGTGACTGGAGAAGGGCAGACCAAGCCTCTGTTTCATAGCAGTTCTCTTCATCTTCATAGCAGTTCTATGATATGTACATGTAATGAACTCCCAGACAATGGAAGGAGGTGGCCTATGGACCCGCACCCAAACAAAGAAAGAACAGACTGTGAAGCCAGTTCACTCTAAGATCCTGGGTGCTTAACCACTGCTCCCTACTACCTATTTGTCATTTTCCAACTTTTGAATGTGTGTCTCCTCAGTCTTGTTCTCTACAATGATCTTCCCATTACATAACTTATCAAATAATCGTCAATTGCTTGGTTCCTTTAAGAGTTAAAATGAGGTGTTGTTTTCACAGTTGGGAAGATTGCTTGGATTAAAATCAGTAGATTCACAGCAAAGCTTTTACATGTGACATATGAATCTTTTGTAGTTTGAGCAATATGAATTTAACTGAGTCATTTACTATCACCTGGAAGTATCATTCCATAATTACATGAGAAGTGTTTAGAAGTAGAAACTAGTCTCCTGAGTGCTGACCTTGCAAATCTACATAGTGAAGATCACAGATGTAAGGACCCTCTTATTTTCCTTCTTGAGAAATTTCAGTATTTGCTGATGCAGATATCCTAAGGTAAGAAAAGGCTAAATATTATGTTTTTATGAGAATGGAATTTTGTATTTCATTAACAGATTAAGTTATTCCCTGTTGCTAACAGGCTGTGTTCTCAATGAAATAAAACATTATGACAATTGCCAAGTTTATTAGATAGTTTATTGCATGAATGCTAAACGCCTATATTCCTGAAGTTTCCCCCCCTATTAATTTCGAGTTCAAGCCCAGGTTTTAGGTATCACAGTTGCCTTGGCCTTATAATTTGTCAGTTCTGTAATTCTCACGGTATGCATTTAGTTTTGAGTTTCTCATTTACAAATGAATGCCCTAAAGCCTGATAATCTACAACTTGTGATTGTGTTTAGGGAATCCCCTCCCCCACAACACACCACAGTCATCAGAGCAACAGAATCACAAGAGTGAAGACACAGTATAGCAGTAAGTCCTCCCCAGCAAGACCTAGTAGCTGCTGTACCTTACTAAGCATGATGTCCTTCTCCAGGGACTAGTCCTTCCTGACAACATGTTCAAAGCATGTTCAAAGCATGGGAGAAAAAGTCTCACCATCCTTGCTTATCAGAGCATTCTGAATGTACTTCTAACACAGATTTGTTCATTATTTTGGCAGTCCATGGTATAGTTAAATATTCTTCATCAACACCACAATTCAAATGCATCTCTTCTTCAGTCTTCCTTATTCATTGTTCATTTTTCACATGCATATGAGATGACTGAAAATATTATGGCTTGGGTCATGAGCATCCATTCCTAATTTAGGGTGAGGGTAAAAGGAATAAGAATGGCCAGGGAGGAACAAACAAGATGGTGGAGAGGGTAGACGTGCAGTGAGGAGCTCCATCAGCAACAACACAGAATACCAGACCAAGCAGGCTCAGGGGATGGTCCCAGAACTCCGAATCACATACAAAGGAATGTTTAGAAAGTTGGAAGGCTTACAGCCAGTAGAATTTATAGCAGAAGCAAGAAATCCTGTGCTTTCTAATCCAAGGTGCTCAGCTGCTCCCTGAGCAGCCATCTTGGGTGAGAGCAAAACGGGGAAGGATCCTAGCAGCCACGGACGCCTGACAGAACCTCAGAGATAAAGGTGTGGACATTCTTTGTTTTGTATCTCTTTTTTGGCCTCACACTGTCTATGCACCTCCATTCTGGTGATTAGAGGGGTTGCCTGAGCAAGTGGACACCCCACCCCACCCTCAGTGGGTTCTATTATGCATACGCACAGATCTCCTCAAAATTTAAAAAGACAGTTTCCATTTAAAACCAAACGGCAGTGAAAAACAGCCACAGCCGGGCCCGAACTATTTATCACTAGGACAAATGCCTAAACAGGGGTTGTGGAGCAGGACAGGCAGACTAAAAAGGAAACAGGCCAAAAATAAAATCCTGAGTTACATGATAACAACCAACAGTGGCACCTTGAAATTTCTCAGGAAGAAGAGTGTAAATGGAATCCCATCTCCTGATCACATCTACCTGGAGGCAATCAGAAAGCATAAAAAAAAAAATGCCAAAACACACACCCATCTAAGTATTAAGGCCATAGCTAACCACTGAATATGCCCAAAAAACAGAAACAGATGACCATATCAGCACATGTCCAGAAAGAAGATAAAATGACAGAGACAAATGAGTTGGAGGTAGACCTACATGCCATACTGGAAGGAGGGTAAGTTTTGGAAATGCCTGAGAAGGAATTTAGAAAAATTATTATAAAATGTACCAAAACACTTTACAATGGAGTTGAGAAAAATAATGAAGAAGTCAGGAAAGTGCTACAGGAACAATCAAATAAGATAGATAGAGCATTGGAAACAATTCAAAACCTACAAAAAGAGGTCCAAATGATCAATAATGGACTATCAGAAATGTACACTACACTGAAAGGGCAAAGGAGTAGACTTGAAGGGATGGAAGCCAGAACTAGTGAGCTGGAAGATAAATCTCTCATTACCACTAAGATAGAAGAACAAGCAGAAAAAAGGATTAAAAAATCTGAGGAAGGTCAAAGACTTATGTTGGACCCCATGAAGAGGAATAACTTAAGAATTATCAGCATTCTGGAAAAGGAGGAATCACACAAGTCCACAGTGTAGATAGTTGAAGAACTTCTGGAAGAAAAATTTCCTAATATCCTGAAAAGTGAAATGATTAGCATCCAAGAAACTCAATGAACCCCAGGAAGGATAGACCCTAAAAGAAAATCACCAAGACATATCATAATGAAGCTCTCCAAAGTCAAAGATAAGGACAGAATTCTGAAGGCAGGTAGGGAAAAAAAGAAGAGTAACATGCAAAGGCAAGCAAATCATATTAAGCTTGGATCTCTCAACAGAAACCATGCAGGCAAGAAAGCAATGGGGCGATATATATGAAACCCTGAGTGGAAAAAAACTGCCAACCAAGAATTCTCTACCCAGCAAAGCTGTTAATCAAATACGATGGTGTAATCAAAATTTTCCGGGATACACAGAAGCTAAGGGATTTTGCCAAACCCAAACCTGTGATGAAAACATCCTAAAGGGAGTTCTGTGGACAATGAGCCAACAAGAACAGACAACAACCAGAGATTGATGTATGTGGCAGCGTCACCCAGAAGGCAATCGACAAATGGAAGAGTCAAGAACAGAATAAAACTATAAGAACAAATTCAGAGGATCTGGGAGGTCAGTCTATGATCAAAACAATTATAATGTGAAAGAAGGTAAACACAGAGGAACAGAGATCTAGGTGGTGGGAAGGTCAGGTAGATTACAGGATAAAATAGACTGTCTTAAATGGAGGGAAAAGTTAATGGAATATAAGGTAACCACAATGGTGCGGTGGGGTGGGGGGGTCTCAGGGGAGGTGGAGGGAGGTGATGATAGAAAACAGGGTAAGTGCAGACACATCATGTTGCGGGTGTTGGGGAGGGCAATATAAGAAGGGGGAGGAGGTAGAAGAACAAGGTAGATAGGGGAACACTCAGACAGGTTTGCATGGGCTAAGTGTGACAGAGGTAAATAGTGATGCATGCTCAATCTTGGAACAATAGGGCTCTGTGATACAGGGATCTAGGCATAGTTTGAAGAGGGGAAATAGTACTAAGATGCTTGACTGTTTTATGAATATTTTTTTCCCTTGTCTACTATTGTAAAATAGACACTTGAGTGTGATAGAATGGGATGTTGGGAAACATGAATACAGAAAACTTGTATGCCAGTCTTCAGCCTATAACTGATTGGAAAACCTGAAAAAGGTTCTAGAATTTGCCCAGTGAAACAGTCCTCTTGTGGAGCCTTTACAGAGTATAGGAACTTAGGTGGAATTCTGAGTCTCATCTAGAACCTTCTGAGGTGGGACATTCCCACTAGAAAGGACAAGCAGACCAGCGGAACAGCTAGAGCATCAGAAGACGCATCTTTAAAGAAGGATCATCAAGAAAAAACCCAAACAAAATGTCAGTATGACAGGCAAGAATAAGCAAGCTGTTTGCTGGGAAGTCATTCAGGCAAGCAATCAAGTTCCTTCAGGACAAATCCCCCCTCTAAGACTGAAACTCAAAGGGAACACATGAGCAGGCATCCTGTATAGGGTTTCTGAGGAGCAGCTGGTGAGCTTGAACCACCGACCTTGCAGTTACAACAGCTTTGCAGTCTGGTGCATTAACCCACAGCATCACACAGGACTTAGAGGTTGGCTACCTAAAATGAGGGGGTGATAAAGGCATGAAGTGACTAGCTTACAAGGTTTCAAGAGGGAGTTTAATTTAAGAGTGTGTGGGGAAAGAAAGAGCCCCCCTGAAATAGTTGTCTTCTTGTCTAGATGTGTCTGAATACAAGAGATGGGTATAAGATTTGTATTATTCAGTAGTGAATAATTGTTATCATGACTAATTGTGACTGTCACTATTGTAAAGGTAGAAGTTTTGTAAGAAAAACAGGAGAGTGGTTAATCTTACAGTCCAGAAACAGAGGCCCCTAGGTCCATCAAGGGAGAAGAGCACAGTGGAATGCGGGACCTTATCCAGAGAAGCAGCGACACCAGAGATGGAGGCAGAGATGGCGATATGGAGAGAAGGAGCAGCTGAGGACTCTAGATTCATGGGAAGAGAGGGACTAAGCAGGCGGCCAGAAGGCCGACTTGCAGAAGGTGCCCTTTGGTGGTGTAAATTGTTATATATTCCTGAGTGTTTTTCTGTTGTTGTTTTTTAAAGAGCTAAAGTGAATAGAGAGAAATATTGTTAACTGATGGCACATGGAGGTGGATGTAATCATTGTGATGAAACAAGTGGTTTGATTTGTTGATTGTAAAACTGATGATCTGCCCTGTAAATGTACACTCAATCCACAAGAAAAACCTAAAGAAAAAGAAATAGTCAGGGAAAAACAAAGAGGAAAAGCAAAAATTTGAGAAAGGCTAAGGAACTGAGACTGGGAGAAAATGGAAATGTATACTGCAAAAGTGTGGGAAAGAGTCCAGGACACAGAAATGGATCTTCAAGCCACGCTGGCTCAGCAACTGCATAGTGTATGGATAGGGCCATGACTTTAGAGCAAGAAAGGCCCTTTGATTTCATTTGGTTCAACCGGTTCATGTCAGTGATGGGGAAACTTGAGATCTGCCTGCTTATGGTCACAGAGCTAGTGACAGAGGTAGGTCAAAAAACCCAGTTACCTGTTTACATGCCTTATTGCTGTTGTCAGCAGCCCTGGAGTCATCCCCTGTTGTGATCCTTATATTATTCATTGGCTAACTTTAGGAATCCCGGTGTGGCACTGCAGGTTAATGTGCTGTTTAAACAAGGTCTGTTTAAACCATAAGGTTGGTTAGTTCAAGCTTAGCAGCCACTCCTCAAAAACCCTATACAGGTTTGCTATGAGTCAGAACCAACTTGATGGCACTTAACAACTTTAGGAAGCAAATCACTAGACCTTTCTTCCTGCTCCATCTTAGTCTAGAAGCTCCACTGAAATCTGTGCATTGCATCATAACAATATACAAGCTACCACTGACAGATAGGTGGTGGCTGTGCGTGAGGTACACTGGCCAGAAATCAAACCTTGGTATCCTGCAGGGAAGGCCAGAATTCTATCACTGACCACCAATGCCTTGCCCAGAAATTGTGTACCTTCCCTAGGTGCAAATTTACTACAGGGAGATTCCTGAGACTTCCTCCCCTAGAGGCCAAGGCCTCTTTTTATGTGGCAAATTATGGCTCCCTGGTTGCAAGTTGGGTTCTTTGGGAGATTTCCTTGAGCCCTGGAGATAACAGTCAAGGACTGGAAATAACAGTCAAGGACCCCTACTTATCTGAGAGAAGTGAAGAGAACCTGAATCTTTTTGTGACTTTACTCAAATACATTTAAGATGAAAGCTGATATCAGGACTGACTGTGAAGGGTTGGAAATGTAAAGGTAAACGTTTTGTAACAAAAGGAGGGGAGTGGCTGATCTTGCAGTCCAGGAGCAGAGGACCCTGGGACCATCAAAGGATAGGAGTGGAGTGGGTGACCCTATCCAGAGAAGCAGGGATGCCAGAGATGGAGGCAAAGACTATGACAAATGAGAGATGGAGTGGCTGGGGACTCTGGACTCAGGGAGGGAGAGGGGCTTTGTGCTGATGGCTGGGGGGCAGGCTTGCAGGGTTTGCCCTTTGCTTGTTTGATGATGCATGGAGGGAATTGTAATCATTGCAATGAAAAAAATACGACAGAAAGAATGTAAAGCTAATGTTCTCCCATGTAAACTATCACTCAATTCACAATAAAAACTTTAAATACATACATACATACATACATAAAATGAAAGCTGGGATTTCCTCTGAAAAAAATATTGGGACATTCAAGTTTTATTAAATGGCAAATTTCTCTTTCCTACTACACATTTTGATTCCATGAAATGATGATTTGTCCCAGTGACCTGAGAGAAGATACAAATAGATGTGGCTGAAATAATTTCACTATGTGGACAAAAGCAAATCTCTGCTCCTGCTGGTAGCATTCTCACACCCTTACTTTTCTCCATCACTCATTTCTCCAATGGTCTTCTGAATCCCCACTCTATGCTAATGAACAGCCCAGACCCACACAGAATGTCCCCTACATCTGGTCCCAGGATTCACCTTTGCAAATTCCATTCTCCTTATGAATTTCAGGAGTATCTTGCATTAAAAACAAGATCACTATCAATTTGCTTGATGTCCCTTGCAAGCAGCTATGGGGCATTATTAATTTTCTCCCAAGACCTTTCCCCTCTCATTCTAAGGGATATAAACAGAGTGATTCTAAACCGTTTGCTGTGTTTTGACTTTTTTTTTCAGAATAATTACCCTGTCCCATCCACAAGAGCAAAGGAAGACATAAAAGATAAGGCTACCAGGGTTTAAGTCAAAGATCATTTAAAATATCCAGCATTTGTCAAAAATAATATTTAGAAAAAAGAACTCCCAGAAAATATCTTTATTTTGGCTTCCACAAGCCTGTGAAGGTCAATGGGCCAGACTCCACTATGAGGAGTTAGTTCACAGTGGAGAGCTAGACAATCTGGGGGATACAAATACAAGAATGTCATGCATCGAGTTTTTTGTTTGTTTGTTTTTATTTGAAAACATAAGCAATCAAGTCCCTGATATAATAGGGTGGTGCCAATGAGTTTGACATAAATCACAGAATTCACCAAGCAATTTCCCTTTTAGAAACATGATTAAAGAAAATGCAACAGCCCCTCCAATTTTCCTGTTAAATTGCTGTTCAGAACAGAGTCAGTTGGCAAATGGAGGGGCTGAAATTTGAACTAAGACAGTCTTTAACCAGCGATGGTGTGAAAAATGAGGAACAACTGAAGCTCAGGGAAGGAGTGTGTCATCACTCTGAAGGTATTACCCCATATACCCCTGGGCAGCAGAAATGGTGAGCAGGAGGAGGGCGTCTTAATTATACTAGTATACCATTTGCCATGGAGTCAGTTCCCATTCACGGTAGCTCCACATGTGTCAGAGCAGAACTGCTGTGCTTCATAGGGTTTTTTAATGGCTGATGTTTCAGAAGCACATTCTCAGGCCTTTCTTCTGAGGAAACACTGGGTGATCCAAAATCTCCAAACTGTTAGCTAGCAGGCCAGCACTTAACTGGTTATGCCACCCAGGGACTATTTTACATTTTAATGTTTCATTGAAGTTTTGTGGACTCATTTCTGCACAGACACTGCCCTTGAAGTCTAGCTAGTTGGGATTTCTTCCTTTAAGGAGTATTTTTCATTATATTTTATTGAGAAAATAGCACTTGTGTAGGACATTATTGTATTTGCTTGCATTATGAAACAAAATGAATCCCCCACTGAATGTATAGGAGAGAGCTTCAAAAACTTCATGGAAAATGGAATTAAAAGTGAATAGACTCTGTCCATGAACTTTTAGAAGCCCCTCATACAAATGCAAAATACATAATATAAGATAATATTTAAGATTATATATATATATATGAATATACTGTATGTTCTAAATATGTTATTATCTTTTGAGATAATATAAAGTATCAGGAAAATGAACTTTGGGGAGACTTAGGGGCAGCGCCACCAACTTTGTTGTGAACATGCTTTAAATCTATTTTCAAAGCCTTCTTTACATTTCTTTAGAAAATGATGGTTTTTGCAGGCCCAGCCATAGGTAGGGAGTTGTTAAGGAAGTGTTATATATACATCTGTTCAATCAAGACTGCAGCTGAAAGCTGTTGGGAGAAGGTGGCAATTGCATTCCTTGAGTTCACTGGAAAATCACCTCCTTCTAATTAAAGACGACTAGTGATGCAGAGTTGTAGATTCTTAGCAAGGGATATGTTACAATGGCTGTTCTCTGTTATTAACCTGAAAAGCCAGTGGCTAGAATAGGAGAGAAATTTGGAAGACAACTACCTGGCCAACTTACTGGAAGAGATTTGTATTTGTGCCCATTCCAAAGAGAGGTGGCCAAACAGAATGCAGAAATCATCAGACAATATCATTGATATCACATGCAAGCAAAGTTTTACTAAAGAAAATGCAAAAATGACTGAAACCATACATTGACAGAGAACTTCCAGAGGTTCAAACTGGATTCAGAAGAGATATGGAACAAGGGATATCATTGCTGACATCAGATGGATCTT
>NW_006408652.1:8191348-8197319 GCF_000296735.1 Chrysochloris asiatica | reverse complement strand
TACAGGGTTTCCGAGGGTGTAAATCTTTACGGGAGTAGAAAGCCTCATCTTTCTCCCGCGGAGCGGCTGGTAGTTTCGAACCGCTGACCTTAAGGTTCGATCTTCATTAAGTATTTCAAATCCTCTTTGCTTTCAGCATGCTAGGTTGTGTTATCTTCATATCATTAAGTCTTGTTTCTGTTGTTAAGTGCCTTCCAGTCTGTTCTGACCATTGCAAACCTGCACACAGGTAGTTAATGAGTTTTCCTCCAAACTTGATGCCACGTTCTTCACATAATGCAGCTTCTCAGACGATTTGCTCAGCATACAGATTGAATAAGTATGGTGAGTGGATACAAACAACCCTGACACACACCTTTCCTGATTTTAAAACATTAAGGGTCCCCTTGTTCAGTAGAAATAACTGACTCTTGGTCTATGTACAGGTTCCTCATGAGCACAATCAAGTGTTCCAGAATACCCATTCTTAGCAATGTTATCCATAGCTTGGCATGATCCGCACAGTCGAAATCCTTTGCATAGTCAATAAAGCATAGGTATACATCTCTCTGGTACTCTATGCTTTCAACCAAGATCCATCTGATGTCAGCAATGATATTCCTAGTTCCATGTCCTCTTCTCATTCTGGCTTTAATTTCTGTCAGCTCCCTGTTGATGTAGTGCTACAACCATGTCTGAATTATTTTCAGGAAAATATTACTCGAGTGTGATATTGATGTTATTGTTCAATTATTTCCACAGTTCATTGTGTCATGCATGTGCATGAGGTGACTGAAGATACCATAACTTGGGTAAGGTGCACCTTAGTTCTCAGAGAGACATGTTTGCTTTTTAACACTTTAAAGAGGTGTTTTGCAGCAGATTTACCCAGTACATTAGACTCTTCTGTATATTCTTAGAATAGAATATTAATGGTAATCCATTCTGGATGGATACCCCCAAATGGGAAACTACCGTTTTTCAATAACACTAGGGTGAAATTTTAATTATGTTGCATTGCTTATTCATAATAAGCTACCTATAGATAGCCACTATGTAGAGTGGACATCAAGCTTAATTATTTGCTAAATTAATTCCACCTGCTCCACTTGATTTATTATTTTCATTTGCTCTGCTTCCTTACATACCTCATGTCTCGATGTCTCCCACTGCTCTCTCTATGGAAAAATAGGAGCCCAAATCCTTGAAGACACTTCTCTACATGGGATCAATTGCAAATATAACCTTTCAGCTTTCTGATGCAGATTTTTGGTGAGGACTCCCAAACATCCATTGTTGTTGTTGTTGTTAAGTGCCGTCAAGTCGGTGCCGATCCATAGCAACCCTGTATAGGGTTTCTGAAGAGCAGCTGGTGAGCTTGAACCGCCAATCTTGCGGTGCAAACCGACTTTGCAGTCCAGCGCATTAACCCACAGCGATTCCAAACACCCACTAGTTTCTTTAAAAAGTGTTCTTTTCATTAATGCCAAATAGTTTATATTGTGATCCCAGTAATTTTGCATTTTGCAATGCTAATCACAATAGACTTAGCTTATTTCTTTTCTGGCATTTCACCTGGAAATTGTAAAGCATTATTTAATGTATCAGTTTTCAGCCATTAGACATTAGAATTGTATGGTTATCATGTTATCCTGAAGTGTATTGTAATACTAATATGCACCAAAAAACATACTCACAATCCTTATCTTTTGCATTGCAACCAAGAAGCTATTAATATAATTTTTTTGTGTTAGGTAACCAATGAACCAGATTGATCTTGTTAAGTAGCTTGTTTGCTGACTTTACAGCAGATGAAAGATGGTCCCAGTCGCATACTAAGTGTATATTCCTATGAGAAGTGGATGGGATATCAGATTTCTTAACTGATGGTCTTCATCATGAAGCTCTAAAACTGACCCAGCAAAGTGTGTGTGTGTGTGTGTGTGTGTGTGCACGCGTGCGTACACTGAAAGGGGAGATCCAAGAGTGGAGAAGGCATGAAAAGAAAGCCCCCACAGGCTCTGACTAATCACACTGAGCAGGGATATATAGAGATGTATCTTGATGAGTTCACAGCAGCTCGACTGGAGTGGCTTCTTTACTCACCAAACTCTCCACTACCAACCTCACCACATACAGCATGTCCTTAACCTCCAAATTTACATGCTGGTCCCCAAGCCTGCTGTTACCACTTTAGGGTTACATTCCATAGACCACATGGTTAAGCACTCTACTATAAACCAAAAGCTTAGCACAAGGAATCTGGCCAGAGGTGCTTCAGAGAACGGACTGGTGCTCTACATCCAAAATATCAGCCATTGAAAACACTATGAATGACAGTTCTACCATGAAACACATGGAATCTCCATGAGTCATGTCCAGAGAAAGGTAACTGGATCCATTTTGTTTTGTTTTTCAAGTGGAAGGCAGAATGGACTAATTGGTTTATTACAGGGGGACTAGTATGTTGAAGGACCAAGGAAACACATTTGGTAAGAATGGGTTATTTCAAAATGTAGTGAGCAAAGGCTTGATGTTCAATTCCTTAGGGAGTTTGAAGAAAAAATTCCCTCCTTTGGAAGGATTAGATACCATATAAATGTCCTGCTACCTCTAAGGTGGAGTCCTGGTGTGGCGCTGTGGATTAATGTGCAAGACTGCAAAGCTGTTTGAACTGCAAGATTGGCAGTTCAAGCTCACCAGTCACTCGTCGGAAACCCTATATAGATAGGGTCACTATGGGTCAGAACCGACTCTATGGCACTTAACAACAACCTCAAAAATGCCATTACCAAATGTATCTATAAAAAGCTAGTAAATCCATACACCATTATTTCAGAAGGCTCCCAATCATCATGCTTGGTAAGGTGGAGGGTCAGAGAAAAAGAGGAGGAAGACCCCCAGCGAAATGTATTGGCAAAGTGTCAGCATCAATAGGCTCAAGCATTGCAACAATTGTGAGGTTAGCCCAGGACAGGGCAATGTTTTGTTCTGTTGTACATACGGTTGCTATGAGTTGGTACCAAGTTGATGGCACCTAACAACAACAAAAACGACCCAATCATCTTACTGGTAATTACATGCACACACAAATACACACATGCACAGATTATTAACTATTCAAAGGAATAACTTCAACCAATTTTATATCCATTGCAGTCCTGGAGTGGTGCTATGTTAATGCACCAGACTGCAGATCTGTTTGAATTGCAAGGCTGATGGTTCAAGCTCACCAGCTGCTCATCACAAACCCTATACAGGGTCGCTATGGGTCGGAACCGATTCGATGACACTTCACAACAACAACATTTTATATCCATTAAGGCATAGTTCCACCATTTGAAGAGGTAGCAAATGAGCCTGATGGAAGAAGTCTAAGGTTCATTGAAGGCATTGGCAAAGGCCAAGGCACCACTAGTAGAATACAAATTGAAATCTCTCAGCAAACTGGTGCAGCACTGGAAGCACTCATTCATCTATGCAAAGAAATTTGGGAGACAACTATCTGACCAAATGACTGCGAAAGATCTGTATTTATGCCCATCCTGAAGAGAGGTGACCCAAGGGAATGCAGAAATCATTGGACAATATAATTGATATTCCATGTGAGTAAAGTTTTACCAAAGATAATACAAAAATGGCTACAACCATAGAGTTACAGAGAACTTCCAGAGGTTCAAGCCAGATTCAGAAGGGGACATGGAACGAGGGATATCATTGCTGACATCAGATGGATCTTGGTTAAAAGCAGAGAATACCACAAAGGTATTCTGTGCTTGATTGACTATGCAAAGGCTTTCAATTGTGTGGATCATGACAAGCTATAGACAAGATTGCTAATCATGAGTATTCTGGAACACTTAATTGTACTCATGAGGAATCTGTACGTATATAAAGAGGCAGTTGTTTGAACAGAACAAGAGAACATTGAATAGTTTAAAATTAGGAAAGTTGTGCACCAGAGTTGAATTCTTTCACAATACTTATTCAACCTGTATGCTGAGCAAATAATCTGAGAAGCTGAGTTCTATGAAGAAAAACATGGCATCAGGATTGGAAGAAAACTCATTAATAACCTGCAATATGCAGATGATACAACTTTGCTTCCTGAAAGTAAAGATGACTTCAAATACTTACTGATGAAGATCAAATACCACAGCCTTCAGTATGGGTTGCATCTTAATGTAAAGAAAACAAAAATCCTCACCAATGGACCAATATGCAACATCCACATTAATGGAGAAAAGATTGAAATTGTCAAAGACTTAATTTTGCTCAGATCAACCATCAACACTCATGGAAGCAGCAATGAAGAAATCGAATTATGTATTGCATTAGGCATATCTGCTGTGCAAGACCTTTTTTTAAAGTGTTGAAGAGCAAAGATGTCAGTTTGAGGACTAAGGTGTACCTGACCCAAACCATGGCTTTTTCAATAACCTCATATGCATGCAAAAGTTGGGCAGTGAATAAGGAAGACTGTAGAAGAATTGATGCATTTGAGTTATGGTGTTGAAGGAGAATATTGAAAGTGCCATGGACTACCAAAGAACCAACAGATCTGTGTTGGAAGAAGTACAGCCTGAGTGTTTCTTGGAAGCCAGGATGGTCAGATTTCATCTCTCATACTCCATACATATTGTCAGTACCAGTCCCTGGAGAAGGATATGTTTGGTAGAGTGGATGGTTGGAAAAAAAGAAGAAGACATCCAATGAGATGGATTCGCACAGTGGCAACAGCAATGGGGTCAGGCTGGTGCAGGACTGGGCAATGTTCCGTTCTGTTGTGCACAGGGTCGCTTTCAATAGGTACCTACTCAATGGCACCTAACAACAGCAAGAACAAGGCATAGTTATTCATTCCAATTCCTTTTTTAAAGTAAGTAAAACATACTGGGATTATACAAAGACTATATGCTATTTGTAGCTACGTGCAATAGGATGAAGAAAAATAGGCTTTAATAAAGTGACATCTCAGAAGTTTCAACCTTAAACGTTGATTTAATTTTATAATGCATCTGAAGATTTGTCAGCCTTTGCCTAATGAGGAGCTATGATATAACAGCCAGAGTGCTCTAGGATGGAGGCACAATGTATCTCGAAAAATACTTGAAAATCAATTTATATTATATCAAATCCTATGATAAGCATTTATAAATGCATACACCAAAATCTGAAGGTGTGATTTGGGATCACATATCATTGGCTGAGTAGCACAATGAAGCTAAGTAGAATTCTGCTTTTCTTCACCAACCAGAACTAATTCCATTAATTCTAGTTTGGGTTTCTCAAGGAGCCCTGAAGGTTTTTCAAAGCTAATAGATGTCCCATAACTATTTCTGTGGTGTCTCACGGCAGACGATGGAGACTCTGCTGCTTATCCAAAGAGGGTGAGTCTGACTGCAGCCCAGGCTTCCCACAACTGCTGTTTGGACCTTACGTGTTTGAAACAGAATATAAATTTGGTTTTAACAGTTGTAATTAGATGGTTTATCCATGCCCTTGTAATGCTTTTTTGTTGTTCAGAATTGGTTCCATAGTTATGAATTTCAAGATCATTGCCTGAGTTTAAGATGGATCCATTGATGACTTTCCATAGTCTCTACCATTGTTAATGCCTATTTGTTGAGTGGAGCCATTATTCAGAATCCAACCAGTACAACGGCTTCTGGAACTGATCTCATTTATTCAGTCCTTGCTCTCTACATAGATTGCTTGATGAACTACCGTTTCACTGAAGATAAAATCCAAAATTCCGTGTAAGGCTTCATTTACAAGATCCTATATTGACATGTAGTGAGGAGCTCGGTCAACAACAACATGGAACACCAGGCCAAGAGGGCTCACGAGATGGTGTTGGAACTCTGAAACAAATATAAAGGTATGTTTGGAGGATCAGAGGGTTTACAAGTGGGGAATTTGCAGGGAATCCAGAAATCCATTGTTTTCTGGATCAAGACACTCAGCTGTTCCAGGAGCCGCCATCTTGGGA
>NW_006408652.1:8189620-8190978 GCF_000296735.1 Chrysochloris asiatica | reverse complement strand
TGTCAGATACAGGACCGGAAGGTGGGAAGGCACTCAGAATGCAACTGGGGAAAAAAATGCCTCCTCAAAGTAGAGTTGACCATGATGACGTGAATAGAGTTAAGCTCAGGGGAGAAAAGCACACAGAACCTTCATTTTCTGATGAGCCACAACTCAAAATAAAGAGAAAGAGCTATAAACATCCATTGGAAATTGGAACATGGAATGTACGAAGTATGAATCTGGGAAAATTGGAGTTTGTCAAAAATGAAATGGAACGCATCAACATCGATATCTTAGGCATTAGTGAGCTGAAATGGACTGGTATTGGCCATTTGGAATCTGATAAACACATGGTTTACTATGCAGGGAATGACAAATTGAAAAAGAATGGTGTTGCATTCATCGTCAAAAAGAACATATCCAGATCAGTCATGAGGTACAATGCTGTAAATGCCTACAGGGAAGCCCAGTTAATAGCACTATTATTCAAATTTATGCACTAACCACTAAAGCCAGTGAGGATGAAATAGAAGAATTCTACCAACTTCTTCAGTCTGAAATCAATCAAACATGCAATCAAGATGTATTGGTCATTACTGGTGATTGGAATGCAATAGTAGGGAGCAAAGAGGAAGGACCAGTAGTTGGAAAATTTGGACTTGGTGATAGAAATGATGCTGAAAAACGAATGATAGATTTCTGCAAGACAAATGATTTGTTCATTACAAATACCTTCATTAGACATCATAAGAGATGACTTTACACATGGACCTCACCAAATGGAATACATAGAAATCAAATTGACTACATTTGTGGAAAGAGAAGATGGAAAAGCTCCATATCATCAGTGAAAACAAGGCCAGGGGCAGACAGTGGAACAGACCATCAATTACTGATATGCAAATTCAAACAGAAGCTGAAGAAAATGAAAACAAGTCCACGAGAGCCAAAATATGCCCTTGAATTTATCCCACCTGAATTTAGAGATCATCTGAAGAACAGATTTGATGCATTAAACACTAAAGACCGAAGACCAGAAGTGCTGTGAGATGACATCAAGAACATCATACATGAAGAGAATGAAAAGTCATTAAGAAGACAAGAAAGAAGGAAAGGTCAAAATGGATGTCAGAGGAGACTCTGAAACTTCCTCTCTAGCGTAGAGAAGCTAAAGCAAATAGAATAGAAGAGGTCCAAGAGCTGAACAGAAAATTTCAAAGATCAACTCGAGAAGATAAAACCAGGTACTATAATTGGAACTAGAAAACCAAAAGGGAAGAACATGGTCAGCATTTCTCAAGCTGGGGGAACTGAAGAAAAAATTCAAGCCTCGACTTTCATTATTGAAAGATTCTCTGGGCGAATTATTGAATGAT
>NW_006408652.1:8175235-8188315 GCF_000296735.1 Chrysochloris asiatica | reverse complement strand
TCATACTTTGGACATATTATCAGGAGGGAATAGTCGCTGGAGAAGGATGTCATGCTGGGTAAGATGGAGGGTCAGAGAACAAAAGGAAACCAGCAACGAGATGGATTGGCCAAGTGGCATCATTGATGGCGTCAAGTGTGGCAGCGGTAGTGAGGTTGGCCCAGGATCGGACATTGTTTCGTTCTGCTCTCCATGGGGTCACTATAAGTCGGTTCCAACTTGATGGTACGTGACAACAACAACAACAACATATTGACTTGCTTCTCCAATTTATCTTTGTGTCTCCTATTTTTCTTACCCTCATGTGCTCTACTCTGTCAACTAGCCTCTTTATTTTTCCAATACTTACAATGCTTCTGCCTTACAACTTTGGCACGAGCGCTAGTGGTGCTGTGGGTTAGACATTGTCCAACTAACTGCAAGATTCACAGTTCCAACCCAGCAACCCCTCTGCAGGAGAAAGATGAGGCCATCTGATCTTGTAAAGATTTACAGTCTCAGAAACTATATTTAGGGTCACTCTGAGGGAGAACTGAGTTTATAGAGGTGACTTGATGGCAGTGGGTTTTGTTTAGGTTCTGCCTACCAGGAATGCTCCTCTCTCAGGTATGTGTATGACTAACTCCTTCATGCCATCCTAGTCTTTTTTTCAAATATGACCTCTTCAGTGCATTTTGCCCTGACTGCCCTGCTAGAAATTGAAAGCCCTACTTCCATACCCTTGATCATTTATATACTTAGGTATAAACTTAATAAAACAAACTCAGAACATGTATTCTGAAAACTATGGTATGCTAATGAAGAAATTTAAAGGTTTAAATAAATCAAAAGGTATAACATAATCACACAAAAACGTTTTTGTAGATGCTTATACTAGATTTATTCATAATTTTCCAAAACTGGAAGTACCCAAAATGTCCTTTATTTGTTGTTAAGTGCCTTTGAGTCAGTTCTGACTCATATAGACCCTGTATAGAGTTTCTTAGGAGCAGCTGGTGAGTTTGAACTGACCTTGCAGTTCAAACCAACCTTGAGATTGAGTGCCTATCCTGTGGCACCACAGCAGGACTGTAGGTACATGAACAGACAAACTGTGGCCCAGTTGAACAATGAAATATTGTTTATGAATAAAAATAAATGGAGTTACGGATCTATACAACAACATGGATAAATCTTAAACACATTTTTCTAAGGAAAAGAAGTAAGATGGAATGGCTCCATGCTGTATTATTCCATTTATATGATATTCTGAGAAAAGTAGAAATGGAACAAGCATCCCTGATGGCACAGTGGCTAAACGCTTAGCTACTAACTGGGCGGTCTGTGGCTTGAACTCACCAGCCACTCCAATGGAGAAAGATGTGGCATTCTGCTTCTGCAGAGTCACAGATTAGGGAACTCTAAGGGGTGATTCTACTCTGTCGTATAGGATCTCTATGAGTTGGAATCTACTCAAAAGTATGTAACAGCAACAACAAAGGGAGTGTAAGGAACCCTGGTAGTGCAACCGTTAAATTCTAGGCTGCTAACTGAAAGGTTACAAATTGAAATCTTTAAACAAAGTGAGGCAGCACTAGAGGCACAATTCATCTATGCCAAGAAATTTGCAAAACAACTATCTGGTCAATTGATTGGAAGATATCCATATTTGTGCCCATTACAAAGAGAAGTGACCCAATGGAATGCAGAAATCATCGGATAATCTCTTTGATTTTCCATGCAAGTAAGTTTTACTAAAGGTAAAAGCATGCATTGACAGAGTACTTCCAGAGGTTCAAGCCAGATTCAGAAGAGGCCATGGACTGAGGCCTATCATTGCTGCTGTCGGATGGCTGTTGGCTGAAAGTAGAGAATATCAGAAAGATGTCTACCTTTCTGACTTTATTGACTACGCAAGGGCTTTCAATTGTGTGGCTCATGACAAGCTATGGACAACATTCCAAAGTATGAGTATTCTGGAACACTTAATTGTGCTCATGAGGAATCTGTACATGGACCAAGAGGCAGTTGTTCAAATAGAACATGGGAACACTGAATGGTTTAAAATTAAGAAAGGTGTGCGACAGGGTTGTATTCTTTCACCATACTTATTCAACCCGTATACTGAGAAAATCATCTGAGAAGCTGGATTATATGAAGAAAAACATGGCATCAGGATTGGAGGAAGACTCATTAACAACCTGTGATATGCAGATGATACAACCTTGCTTGCTGAAAGTGAAGAGGACTTAAAATACTCACTAATAAAGATTAAAGACTATAGCCTTCAGCATGGATTGCATCTCAATGTAAAGAAAACAAAAACCTTACAACTGGACCAATAAATAACATTCTTAACAATGAAGAAAAGATTGAAGTTGTCAAGGAATTCATTCTTCTTGGATCAACCATCAACACTCATGGAAGCAGCAACCAAGAAATCAAATGACATATTGCATTGGGCAAATCTGCTACACAAGACCTTTTTAAAGTGTTGAAGAACAAAGATGTCAGCTTGAGGACTAAGGTGTGCCTGAGCCAAGCCGTGGTATTTTCAATAACCTCATGTGCATGCAAAAGTTGGACAGTGAATCAGGAAGACTGTAGAAGAATTGATACTTTTGAATTATTGTGTTGGAGGAGAATATTGAAAGTGCATGGGCTGCCAAAAGAACCAACAGATCTGTGTCAGAAGAAGTGCAGCCAGAATGGTCCTTGGAGGCCAGGATGGCCAGACTTCGTCTCTCATACTTCAGACGTATTGTCAGGAGGAACCATTCACTGGAGAGGGATATCATGTTTGGTAAGATCAGAGAACGAGAGGAAGACCCTCAATGAGATGGATTGGCAAAGTGGCAGCATCAATGGACTCAAATGTGGCAACAATTGTGAGGTTAGCCCAAAACCAGGCAGTGTTTCATTCTGTTGTACATAAGGTCGCTATGAGTTGGTACCAACTCGATGGCAACTGATAACAACAACAAAAATCTGCAAGGTTGGTGGTGGGTACACTCCAGTTGCTCCACAAGAGAACAAACGTGGTGAGATGCTTCCATAATGATTACACCCTAGGCAATTCCATAGGGCTGTTCTACTGTACCCTCTAGGGTCACTATGAGTCAGAATTGACTCAATGACAATGGGTTTGGGTAAAGATGGAAAGCGTAGCAGTGATTTCAGGAATTGAGGTAGGAGGAGCAATTAAGGATGAATGGGGCTGCACAAGGAAAGTCTGAGGGTGATGGAATTCTTCTCTGTGGTACAATGACAGTGGATACATAGCTATTCATTTTCAAAATCCATGGAACTATACACCACAGGGAGTCCTGGTGTGGCACTGTAGGATAAGCACTAGATTGCTGAAAGGAAGGTTGGTGATTCAAGCCCATCAGTTGCTCATTATAATCCCTATACAGAGACACTATGAGTTGGAACTGACTCAATAGCACACAACAACAGCATATACCACAAATAATAAATTTCACTATAAGCAAATTTTAAGAAATCAAACAGGATGTCAGAGAAAACCAGGATGAATGCATATTATGAGAAATAAGTCTATATTATAAATATATGCCATAACTTTGCTGAAAGGGGTGCAGGAAAAAAGGAACTTACCTAAATAATTTTGGTAAATGGTGCTTTGTTAAGATACCATACAGCTAAATACAAAAGTAATCACATATAATCACTTAGTAAATTTTATTTTTGTCACAAGGGTACAGAATAGCAATTTTGAAAATCTTTACATGTGCAGTAGGGTTGAAAAATAAAAGAGCGGTGGATGGTGGGGGCCAGGATTCTCAAGTCAGACAAAGAAGTTGTAAATAGCAAGGGAAGACAACTAGAATGAACTCTATGGTGCTAGAATAAGGGTCAGAGATATCAATACAAACTCCCTGACTTATAATAGGGTTTCAAACTTATAATAGAGTTTCAAACAATTCCACCATAAGTTACTTCTGATATGTCAAATAACTGTTGTTGTTCTTGTTTTCATAGTCTAATATAGGGCTGTGTTTTAAAGAGTAAATGATAGCATTGAACACCTTCAGGTGAACAGTTAAGAATGATAACATCAGCTAGCATTTCTGCATGCACACATGCACTGAAACATTGTGTACAGTACATATTATAATTATAAGAGCTATATAAAAAAACCCAAGAAAGAGTCATAAGTGCAGTTCATCATGACTGGAAAATATCAGAAGTCAGTATACTTGTATATAAACATGTTTATATAGCCACACATACATGAGAGTGAGTCAAAAATTATCTGCACTCTGGCTGTAGAATTTATTTTAATCAACTTTTAGAAAAGACAAATAAATCATATTTCAACATGATCTCCTCACTTTTTGATACATGTTGTCCATTTGTCAACAAACTTTCATATTCCTTTATTTAAAAATATTTGAGGTTGAGCTGCAAGGCACAAATGCACTGCTGTCTTCACTTCTTCATCAGAGGTGAATCTTTGTCCTTGAAGGGCTACTTTCAGGGGACCAAACAGGTGAAAGTCCAATAAAGCAATATCAGGACTGTAGGGAGCATGCTTGAATATTTCAATAAGAAGTTTTTACATAGTGTCAACAGTGTGGGCAGAGGTGTGTGGACATGCATTGTCATGCAAGATCGCACTATCCTTGGATAATAGTTTTGACTTCAGCTCTTCAGTAAGCATCTCACAGTAATGACCACTGTTGATTATTGAACTTTTTCCTAATAGTGTTCCAGTACTGACCCTTGAGAATTCCAGAAAACTGTACGTATCAATTTTCCAGCTGATGGCTGACTTTTGAACTTTTTATTGGTGGGTGATTGAGGATATTTCCATTCCATACTCTGCCGTTTACTCTCAGGCTCATAGTGATGAATACAAATCTTGTCACCTGTAATGATTTTTTTAAAGAAACTTTTGCTCTTCTGGGAGTTGTTTTGCTACCCATCTCGCACAATCTTTTCAAAATCTAAGTCTGTCATGAATTATTTCATAGGTAGAGCCATGGCTGTGATTTGCAAACAAGTTGCCACATAACCCACTGTCATTCGCTTACTTGACAGAATCCTTTCACATGCACACTCAATGAACCTGGATGATCGTTTTAATATAGCTGGAGTTTGGATAATTTTTGACTCACCATTGTGTGTTTCTGTATCTATCTATCTATCTATCTATCTATCTATCTATCTATCTATCTATCTATCTATCTATATATATATATAGCTATATACACGAGGGTCCTTCATAAAGTACATGGAAAGTTGGAATTAAAAGACAATTGAATTTTCCAACAAAGATTTTGAAGCCTCCATGGAGTCCTGGGGTATAGCTGGAGGAAAAGCACTGGACTGCTAATCACAAGGTCAGTGCTTCAAAACCACCAGCCACTCTTCAGAAACCCTATACATGGTTGCTATGAGTCAGAAATGACTAGATGGCACTTAACAACAACAACACACATATCTATATGTATGTGTATAGTGTACTGGTGTGGCACTGTAGGATAAACACTAGACAGCTAACTGCAAGGTCAGCAGTTCAGATCCATCAGATTCTTCTCAGAAACCCTATACAGGGTTGCTATGGGTTGGAACCGACTTGACAGCACTTAACAACAACAACAGTATGTGTGTGTGTGTGTGTGTGCGTGTGTGTGTGTGTGTGTGTATAACCAAAAACCAAACCTACTGCTATCTAGTCAATGCTAACTCACCATGACCCTGCAGAACAGAGAAGGCCTGTGTATAGTGTTTTCAAGGCTATAAAGCTTTATGGAAGCAGATGACCTCATCTTTCACACCAAGAGCAGTTGTTAGGTTAAAATTGCCGAACTTCTAGTCCAAAGCCCAACACCTAATCCACTACACCACTAGGCCTCCTGTGTATATGTCTATTGTTGCTGTTGTTAAGTGCTGTCCAGCTGGTTCTGACGCCTAGTGACCCTGCATAGCATTTCTGAGGAGCAGTTGATGGGTTTGAACCACTGCCCTTGCACTTAGCAGTGCAGTGCTTATCCTGAAGTGTCACATCAAGACCCGTGTATATGTATGGTGGTGGTGGTGATATGACCTGTAGTCGGGTTTGACTCATAGTCACCCTGCAGAGGGTATAATTTTTACAGGAACAGAAAGCTTCATGTTTCTTTTGTGGAAGCACTGGTAGTTTTGAACTGCTGACCTTAAGATTAGCAGCCCAACTCATAACGACTATGCTACCAGAGCTCCTTGTGCATATGTATACACACATAAATATTACTTTGTTGGTAGGTGCCATCGAATCAGCTCCAACTCATAGCAACATTATGCACAACAGAGCGAAACATTCCCTGGTCTGGCACCATCCTTAGAATAGTTATTACACTTGATTCACTGCTGCTGCCACTATGTCAATAAATCTAATTATGGTTCTTCTTCTTTGACACTGAGCCTTCACATTATCAAGCATAATGTCTTTCTCCGGGGACTGGTCCCTCTTGATATTGCATATGAGTAACGATGGTCTGTTCCACAGTCTGTCACTGGCCATGTTTTGGCTGATGATATGAAGCTTTTCCCACTGTCTCTTCCTATAAATGTAGACAATTTGATTCTGTGTATTCCATTTGGTTAGGTCCATGTGTATGATAACCATTTAAGTTTTACAAAAAAAGTATTGCAATGAATAAGACATTAGTCTTGTAAAAATCTGTCATACAATCTCTGACATCATTTCTACCACCAAGGCAATATTTTCCAATTACTGATCCTTTCTCTTTGTTTCCAACTTTCAAATTCTAATCACCAGTAATTATCAATTCATCTTAATTGCACTTTTATTCAATTTCAGACTGGAGAAATTGGTAGGATTCTCCAATTTCATCATCACTGCATAAATTTGAAGAACAGTGCCATTAACTGGTCTTCCTTGTAGACATATGTATATTATTCTACTACAGACAGCATTGTACTTTAAAATAGAACTTCACATGTTCTTTTTATGAGGAATGCTATGCCATTCCTCTTGAATTTGTCTTTATCAGTATAGTAAACCATGTGATTTTCAGATTCAAAATGGCCAATATCAGTCACTAATTCAGCTCACTAATGCCTTTGTTTTCTATTTGGTTTTTGGCAATTCCAACTTTCCTAGATTCATAGTTTGTATATTCCATGTTCTGATTACTAATGAATGCTTTCAGGTGTTTCTCCTCTTTATTACGTGTGACCCATCAACAAAAGAAAGTACTGAAAGCTTTACTTGATTCATATCATTATGGTCAACTCTATCTGAGGGACTCATCTTCCATCACTATATCTGTTAATATTCCAGTGTTATTAATAATGTTTCAACTTCTGGTACTATATCTGACAATGTTCCACTGATATTCATAAAGTGTTCAGTTGCTAAAAATCAGAAGTAGTCTGCCTCACCTTCTTACTAGTCTGTTCCTCATAAGTGACCCTGCTGGTATTTACAATATCAGTGGCATAGATTCCAGCATCACAGCAACACTCAAGCCATCACAGTACAAATAATAATAATAACAGGCATAAATATATCTATTCCTCAATTATTGTCTGACATTTTGCATTTATAGCAATAGTAACGATTCTACATAAATCACCTTAAAGTCAGGTAAGGACCAACGTGTTTTAAGGGAAAGATTGCCTCCCTTTTGAGCCTCAAGTCCTTCATCCCTTCCATCCCACTCCTGTCTTCAGAATTGGATCGAAAATATTAAAAGAGGAAAGGATTTTGAAAAGCCAGAGTTTGGAAGCCTCGGGCCATTCACCTGCACTCTTGCTCCTTGGCTTCCTTGAATCACAGCTGGGCTTTCAGGCTGGTGGCTGTCACATCATTGAAGTCGAGCTTTGACTTCTGGCCACAAGTCTGCAAGAAGGCAGAAGAGAGGTTCATACTGGATTGATGGTGGTCACTTTGCTGCAGACCCTGAGACCTGCTTTTTGCCTGCTTGGGGCTGTTAGGGTCAGTGTGGAGCGTTCCGATGTTATTGGGAGTTTCGACAGAGATCAAGAACTCAAACTTGGTCTGCCAGTAATTCTGATCTAATCAGTTCTGCTTGTGGTTTGAAATGGCACAAGCTGACTAGCCCACTGAAACAGGAAGTCACTGCATGGAGACAAGTTATCTAAGGATGGGGGCTGCAAGGGAGGGAGCAGGGGGCCACCTCCAAAATGACTCCAGGAGCCTAAGGAGCCTTTAGTTGCTGACATTCCACATAAAACCAATTTTTGTGTTATGACCTGGTCTTTGGAATCTAAATATGTCCATAAGTAAGTTGTTGTTGTTGTGAAGTGCTGTCAAGTCAATTCCGACCCATAGCGACCCTGTATAGGGTTTCCAAGGAGCAGCTGGTGAGCTTGAACCACAGACCTTGCAGTTCAAATGACTTTGCAGTCTGACGCATTAGCCCACAGGTGTATATACCTACATTGTCGTACCTTGAATTTACTTGATATGGCCTTTAAATGATTGGGTGAGACCATACAAATAGGGTATACAGGACTCTACTGCCTAAATTGGTTAGCTTTGCCATCTCTCTAGCTTTAAAAGTAGCCATCTCAGGAGTAGGAATGGATGATCCCAGGACACTCAAGAAAGAAGAACATGACTGAAACTTTAGATTCCTACCTGGAAAAGCTGCAGAGACAGACACATGGAGACACAGAACAGCTTCAGGCTTCCTGGCCCATGGACCAAGTAAAACTGAGTACCCTGGGCAGGAGGCTGGTTTGTAAAATGTGCTCTTTGGGTATTTACACAAAACCTAAATAAGCTTTACAACACTTGTCTGAAGAGGACAGAGGCCGAGGGACCTCATGATTGAGAGACCAAAGACAGGAGGGAGATGTACCTGCAGAGGAGAGACATTTCTGACAAGAGAACTGTTGCATCTTGAGTTGTTTCTGCTCCTCAGCTGTACCCTGTTTAATTCTCTAATACACCCTGTAATCATAGGTATTGTTATAAGTTCTGTGTGGCCATCATAATGGATTATCAACTCCAGACTTGAAGCAGAGAGTGCTGTGGTAGGACAGTTGGTGTCAGAATAGGATAAAGAAGATTGTAGGGTCTGACTGCCACTTCATAGGAATTAGCCTTGGGCTGATGTTTAGTTTGATTCTCCTTCCCCATTGTGAAGTCAGAGGAAGTCAGGCATGGCCTCCGTGCTGTTTTCACATGCATGCATACATATATACACATATATGGGGTCCTGGTGTGGCTCTGTAAGATAAGCACTGGACTGCTAACCTCAAGGCGGTGGTTCAAACCCACCAGCCGCTCTTCAGAAAACACTATACAGGGTTGTTATGAATCAGAACAAACTCAATGGCACTAAAAAACAACTATATACATATATGTAATGCAAACATATATGTACACAGAACTATGTTGTTGTTGCTGTTAAGTGCTGTCCAGTCACTTCCAGCTCATGTTGTTGTTGTTATGTGCCGTGGAGTCGGTTCTGACTCATAGCGACCCTGCACAGGGTTTCCAAGGCTGTAGATCTTTATGGGAGCATAAAGCCTCATCTTTCTCCCGCAGAACAGCTGGTAGTTTCAAATGCTGACCGTGAGATTAGAAGCCCGCTGCTGACCATGAGATTAGAAGCCTGATTGGTAACCATTACACTCGCTACCAGAGCTCCTTTAGGGTGGAAGGGGTAGGGTTTTCCAATAACAGTAGCAAGAATAGCTCTTGCTATTCTTGAAGAATGAACAGCTACACTGATGTGGTTGAAAAAAATTGCTTGGTGTAACTTTCCTGGCAGTTTTCAATTGTCTTAAAACTTCTTCTTAATAAACAAACTCCCATGATTGCCCTGTGTGCTTCCAGAAAATCTATCAAAATGATCCCTTCGGTTTCCCAAAAATCGGTCTCCATAACCTTCTGAGCTGATTTCTCTGGCTTGAATTGAACTGGCTCAGCAGATCCCCATGGAAGTCTCTGCCTTGATTAGAACCCCAACCCCCATTTGTTGTTTTGAAGGCACTATAAGGACACTGTTGCTGCTGTTACGACTGCTGCTGTGTGCCGCTGAGTAACCTCTTACAGGGTTTCTGAGGCTGTAAATCTTTACAAGAGCAGAAAGCCTAATTCTTCACCAGTACAGTGACTGGTGGATTTGAACTGCCATCAATGTGTATCCTGCTACTCCACCGGTACTCCTTTATCATATTGTAGAGAGAATAATAATGTTTACTTGGAGTATTTAACTTGGGGAGTAAAACACCAAATGCATTCCTGAGGCACCAATAGCATTCAACAGCATTCAAAACTTTTTCAACATGAAATAATTTATTTAAATCAATGGCAGTAGAAGCCCACATGAAACAGACGAAAACAAAGCTGTCTGGCTGGATGGGGTGTCAGGCCCAGTGCCTGTTTGCTTGGTATCCTGGGGTGAATACACACGGTGTTAGTCTCCCAGGGCTTGGTAACAAAGTGTCAGCCCCTCAGTGGCTTCAAACAACAGATGTTTATTCTCTCACAGCTCAGGGGGCCAAAAGTCCAAATTCATGGCATAGGCAGGACTAGGTTTTCTCTGAAGGCTCTAAGGAAGCACTGTTCCATGATTTCCTCTTGGCTTCTTGGATTTCTGGCACTCCTCGACGTCCCTTGGCTTGTGGACACATCATTTCACGGCCTTCTCAGCAGTGCCCATGCTGCATGATATGCTGCTGATGCTAACACATTCCATATGATGGACTACCATTGGATGGAGCAACACTGGATAAGAATTAATACCTACCTCATAGGACCATTGGGAGGATCTATGTTAATGCTCCAAGAAGACTTATAAAATTGTCTAGCAAATTGTAAAAGTGTGATAAGTGTTTCCTCTGATTTTGGTAGAAGTGTGATGTACACTTTGGCCTCTAACCATGTAAGTCTATTGAAACAGCAGAGCATGCCCACCCACTGCCATCGAGGCAATTCCATGTGACTGTGTAGGGTGTCAGAAAACCTCATCTTGCTCCTTTGGAGAGGCTAGTGGACTCAAACTTCGGACCTTGATGTTAGCAGCCCAACAAGGGCTCCTTCTAATGAGTCTGAGACAGATGTACTTCTAAGCGAATTTGTCTGCAGCCATCCACTGATCCCAGATATGTTGAAACATACTTTGTTTGGAATAAACCTGCATGTGTATGAACTCTAACCCTAGTAGCAAAACTTTTGACCTGCATTCAGTGTGTGTGTATATGATTCCTTCTCACATTCTTTGGACATGTTATCAGGAAGTACATGTCCTTGGAGAAGAACATGCTTGTTAAAATAGAGGGTCAGCAAAAAAGAAGTTCCCCAATGAGATGGATTGACACCGTAGCTACAACACAGCAATGCTTGTGAGGATGGCACAGGACCGGGCAGGGTTTCATTCTGTTGTACACAGGATCATTATGAGTTGAAACTGACTCAAGGGTACCTAATAACAACAATTTGTGTGTGTAGTGTGTAAGCAAGTTTGTGTGTATGTGTGTGTGTGCAGAGAAAGAGAGAAATGTTTTTTAACGAATTTATTCATGTGATTGTGGGAACTGTCAAGCTCAAAAGCTATAGGGCAGGTGGCAGGCTGGAAACTCTGGCAGGACACCTATGTTACAGTCTAGAGGCAGACTCTTTCTCCTCTTAGAAACCTCAGGATTTTTTTCTTTTTCTTTTTCTTTTACTCTTAAGGCCTTCAACTGATTGAATGAGGTGCACACACATTATAAAGGGTGATGTGCTTGCCTTGTTACTGTTGATGTTAATTGCTGTCTAGTCAGTTCTGATTCATAGTGACCCTGTACATGGTTTCCAAGGAGCGTCTGATGGGTTTGAACTGCTACCTTGCAGTTCAAATGGATCTTGCGGTCCAGTGTTTATCCTACAGAGCCACACCAGAACTCCCTACTTACAATGTCAAGTACATGTTAGTCGTATCAACAAAATACCTGCTCAGCAACACCTAGATTAGTTTTTGAACAAACAACTGGGTACCACAGCCTAAGCACATCGACACAGAAAATTACCCATCACACCTAGCATTTGCCTGGAAGCTATGTTTCTGTGCCATCTGCTTCTTAAGGCAAGGCCTGTCTGCTCTCAGAGAATTGGCAAGCAGGAGTGCAAGTGTGTGTTCCAGATAATAAATATTTAAATATTAATATGCTCTTTGAAATGCTTACCAAAGTTATCAGTATGTTCATTACAAGCCTCATAATTATACTTAATATTCACTAATGCAATCAATAGAGTAGGAATCCACTCCCACTTCTCTGATACTAAAAGTAGCAGCTCTTAGTTTGTTCCTTATGGCATTATTTCCCTTATTCTCCAAGTAGTCCGGTGAACCCTACAAGGCTGGAAATATTCAATTCTATGACATGTCTAATTGACAAAATATGAGAAAAATGTTTGTGCCAGTAGCTATAAATGACATCACATACTCAGGAGGAAGCATATTTCTGTGGGAAATAATGTAGCAATAATAAAACACATTCTTCCAGAGCACGTAATTTTGGAGGGAGGAATTGACTTTAAGTAGGCTTAACAGAAGAGGTGTGTGTCATCACTAACAATTGGTGCATCTGTACTTTTACCTAACAATATCCATAGCTTCAAAAAAAATATTTCACATTTCTAACTGTATTACAGAAAAGATGTGGCAGAAATGTCCCTGTTCCCCGAGGAAATGAATGCTAATGCTTATTGAGCACACCTCTGCTGAGCGCTGCCTGTGCTGCTCACTCATCTTAGGTGTCCAGCAACAAATCTAGACTGATCTAGACCCTTGCCAAGCAATCTCTGCAGGCTCTACAAATTACGGGTGTGGCACTGTGGGGTAAAGCAGTGGACCACAAGGTCAGTTTGAACTGCAAGGTCGGCAGTTCAAACTCCTCAAAAACCCTATACAGGGTCTGAGTTGGAACCAACTCAACAGCACTTAACAACAACAACTTATATGTATTGTTGACAGAGACAGAGAGTCCCACAGAGAGTGTTGGGCTATGTGTTGGCTGCTAGCCACAAAGTCACAAGTTCAAATTCACCAGATGCTCTGCAGCAGAAAGATGAGGCTTTCTGCTCCCATACAGAATTGTTGTTGTTGTCAG
>NW_006408652.1:8170650-8173920 GCF_000296735.1 Chrysochloris asiatica | reverse complement strand
GCAGAGATGAGTGAGTGCCTCCTGTGCCGCCTCACTTTCCTGAAAGATTTCAATTTTTATTCCATCAATTCCTGGTGCCTTGTTCTTTGCCACTTCTTACAGAATTACAGTCTTGGAAACGCTACATAAAGTCACTATGAGTCAGAGCCAACTTGATGGCATATGGTCTTGCTGATTCTCTTTGATGGTCTTATATATATATTTGTTCCCTGTAACATGGAGTGTTGTTAGTTACTGTTCAAATTCAGACTTCTAGTGACCCGAAATGTGTGCTCCATAGGTTTTTCTTGGATATAATCTTTCAGAAGCAAATCATCAGGCCTTTCTTATAAGGAACCTCTGGGTAAATTTGCATGGACAACTTTTCAGCTATGAGTCAAGTACTTAACCATTTGTACCACCCAGCCAAAAATATGATCTGGAGTGGCACTACCTTTAATGTATTCTCAAGTAATAATCTTAAAAAATGTGCTCACGGAACTAGGAAATCATAGAACTGGGGCTTGAGTTTTAGGCTCACTCCAAATCACATTCGTGACCACTCCATTTAACCTCATTGGTGCCCACATTTCCTCAAGGCTACAATACGTAGGATACGATTGCATCATCCCTTGGTGATGGTGATTCCATACTGTACCTGGAAATATTATCAAAATGCCAAGCTCTGTGCCAAAAAGCCCAGATAGCTAGAAGCTAATGAGGGGAAAATCTAACTCTCACCTCCTGCCCCATCCAGGTTTTGTCATTTGAGGGCATCTGCTGGCAAAGCTAGAAGGAATGACTTTGCTGTCCCGTAGCTCCAATGGCCACATTTTCATAGGATCATTTTTAAAGGTGTTCCACAGTGGTTTGGTCTAGCAGAGCTTAAAAACAAAAGTTATCTTACCATAGATACACCTCGTTCTCTTAAAACACATTGAAGAACATTTTTAACCACTTTCAAGGTGACCATAAATTATAATGACTTGGAGAAAAGATGAAAGAACAAGATAATGTTTACAGCCTGATTGTTTAAACTATTTCTTGGGAACACTGAGGTGTAGAGGACTTCTTTTCTTTATTTCCTTGGAACGAAGGAGGCCAAATATTTGGCTTTGAACTGAAGATTTGCCAAAACAAGCAATAAGGAAGGAAATTCTTGCCTCAGACTCCCTTGCCAAAGTAAGAGTGTTTTGATGAAAGTATCTGCAATACACAGAAGTGTATCCTGAAACCAGCATTTCATATTTCAAATATCAGCCAGCTCACTGGACAGGTTCTAGTCCTGGTCTTGCTGTTTCTCTTTGACGGTCCCTCAGCTAGCTTCCTCTGAGGTCTCAGTTTCCCTACTGGAGAAATGAAGAATTGGATGAAATCGCCTGCAGAGGTGACTGTAGCTTGAGCCTCTGACTCTCAGATCCCTCTAGAAGCCTCTTTCCTCTGCACAGATCTGAGAGCAAAAAGCAAAAGGAAGTGCTGTCTTTGGGTGATTGGTTCTGACACTCTCCTGGCGGGACAGGAGTAGATTCTTTGACTCATTAATGGTGTCACAAACACAAGCTTCAACAAAGCAAGAGTTGTGTCTCCCCTGATGTAAACAAGCCCTATCATGTAGAGAGTGGCCCATTATCAACATCAGCAGTTGATTCCAGTATCAGCATTAGCCACTCAAGCTGAGCTTAACTGACTTGCCTTGTAATTCCTTCTCTTGTCTGATTTTCACTTTCTGAATTGCTATCTTCCCATTGTTCTTTTGCACAGCGTGGGAGCTGCTTCAGAGTCTGTTTGTTGCCATAGGAATCTACTTTCAGATGGATGTACAAGTGCCAGGGACTCACCTGCTGCTACTGTGGCAAATCTCTGGGAGCACTTGCACCTGCCACAGACACCAGGCTCAAATAGAGGATGCAGTCTGGGATTGGAGGATGGCCTGATATACAGAAAAGGAACACAGAAGGCTTAAGTGGGAATGCCATATTTCCAAGTGCAGGAAATATGGCCTTCCTGAAAATATATATTCCAAGGAGCTAGGTAGAACAGTTATTCTCATTTGCCTGTGCAGATAAGGAAACTAAGACCACAGGAGATGAGTGGCACTTCTGGGATTTGTAGCCAAATCCTTGAGTTTATATGGACTGCTGCAGACCATTAGAGAAACGTGATAGCCTAGTTTAGGAGTCAGCAAACTACAATCAAGTCCGGCCAGTTGTCTGTCTTTTTAAATAGAGTTTTATTGGAATAGTCACTGTGCATTTGTTTATGTGTTGTCTTGGATGGCTTGCATGCTACAATGAAAGAGTTGATGAAGCCATAAAACCTAACACTTCTACTGAGTGGCTACTTTCCCATAAATGTTTGCAATCCCTTGGCCTTGTGGGTAAATATCTGGACTCTGAATTCACACACGCTACTTTGAATTTGTGTTACCTCTGAAAGTTACTCAACCTTCTTGAGCCTCAGTTCCCCCATGTGTAAAATGGGGAAGAAGAAGAAAAATAGTACCTGTCACATAAGGCTGTTGTTTATCACTTAATAAAATTAAATGTTTATCACTGAATAAAAATGAATGATTACAATGTATGCTTATAAGGACATCATGCTTGGCAAAGTAGAACATCTGCTAAAAAGAAGAAGATCCCAAGGAGTTGAGTTGGCCCAGTGGCAGCAACAGTGGACTCAAACGTAACAATTGTGAGGATGGCACATGACTGGGCAGTGTTTCCTTCTGTTGTGCATAGGGTCTCTATGAGTTGGAAGTGACTCCAGTGACCCTCCCAACAACAGCAGAATACTAGCTGGTATATGGGAAGTAATCTGAGGAAAATCAGAGCCTATGTTTAGCCACTAAGCTTTCTGTCAGTGGTTCTCTCTTAGCTAGCTAAGGCACATGCAGCTGGACTGCCCAGAAACACTTGATTTCCAGAGGACTGGTCCAAAATGACAGAGCCTGCCTGCCCCTTCATGCCACTCCTGCCCCTAGTCCTGCCTGGTACAACTGCACCCACTTCTGATGTGGATCTAAGCTTGCTTGTTGTCACTCAGGCCTTTCCTCTGCTAGTTAAGGACATTTGGGGGCTGATTCTGCTTGGACACTGTTGCTATGCTTGGGATTTCTACCCCCAATGGATCTGAGCACTGGAGCAAAGTGCAGCAGGCAACAATAATTAGACTGGGAAGCGAGAGTGATGTGTTTTGGTGCAGGAATAGGGCCCAAACCAGGGATTTATAGTACATATCTGGTAGTGTAGTGGTTACGAATCGGGCTGCGAACCTTAAGGCCAGCGGTTCGAA
>NW_006408652.1:8161706-8169983 GCF_000296735.1 Chrysochloris asiatica | reverse complement strand
GAACTGCTGACCTTAAGGTTCACAGCCCAATTCGTAACTACTATGCTACCAGAGCTCCTGTAGTGGTTACAAATTAGACTGCTAATCTCATGGTCATCAGTTCGAAACTACCAGCTATTCCGTGGGAGAAAGGTGAGATTTTCTGCTCCCATAAAGATTTACAGCCTCTGAAACCCTGTACAGGGTCACTATGAGTCGGACCAACTCCACGGCACAAAACCACCACCAAACTGTATTTATCTATTTGAATAGCTTTCCGTCTGCATTTATGTAGTAATAATTAAGCTTCCCCCCTTTTAAAATAAATCAAAAGATTCATGTATCTCATAATCAGTTTCTTGTCAGCATGCAGTGACCAAGAGCAGCATACACACTGAGCTGACAGAATCTAAGACATAGTGGATGTAACTTCTCTTTTGGGTTGGGAGCATTTGTATTTTGCTTTGAGAATTACTTGTAGACCCCATCTCTACCCTACAGACTACTTAGATATACATGAACTTGTCTAGACCCCTTATCAAACAAAACTTTTCCGGTTCTACAACTAGACATTAAAAATATATATAAATTAAAGGTTTTAAAGAGTAGTACACATATTTCCCCATGGTTCAATTTTCACTCAATGTTGTTATTGTTAAGTGCCATCGAATTGGTTTTGATTCTTAGCAACACTGTATAGGGTTTCCAAGAAGTGACTGGTGAATTTGAACATCTCACCTTGTGTTCAAACAGACCTTGCAGTTCAGCGCCTTAACGCACAACACCACACCAGGACTCCAGGTCTACAAGAGGAAAATTAATACAAGTGATGTAAGCACATCTTACAATAACCAACCATTTGAGATAAAAAGGATAACCTTTACCCAAGGACAAAAATCAGAAGGGTTAGAAAAGAAGGGGGAGTGGAAACAGGAAACACAAAAAGGAAGTGGGATACCTGATGTTACAGTGAGGGAACTGCAATCAATGACATGAAACAAAATATGTAAACTGTTGAAGGGAAAACTGATGATTATACACATCACAATGATAGAATTTTTTTAAAAAGTATTATTCATATGGATTCCTGGTATGGCACTATAGTATCAGCATTAGACTGAGAGTCACAAGGTTGGCAGTTCATATCCACCAGTTGCTCCTTGGAAACCCTATACAGGGTTGCTATGAACCACTCGACAGCACTTAACAATAACAACAGTATTCATATGTTTTGTTCCCTATGGCAAGGAGTACCACTGCCTTTAATTTATTTTAAAGTGATTCTTTTTGGTTTCAGGATGTGTATCAGGTATGCTGGGGAGGGAGTGGTCCTTTCCTTTCAGCATCCTAGTAATTCGCGAATCATGCATACCTGGTGTTTCCCCTTGACCCTCGCTGCTGGGTGACTTTAGGCAAGTCCCTTTCACTCTTAGAGCCTCTGTTTCCGTGTGTATGAAGTGAAGCTAATGAGAAGATCTACTTCAGCATTTGGATGTGAGAAAGAAATGAGATAGGACCTGATCAATAACTAGGGCAACCCTGTGACACGGACCACATCCAAGAGCACTGTGGAGGGGGTGGGGGTGGTGCCAGTAGCCATCCCTGTTGTCTTCTTCCTCATCAGCCTGGCTGGGGGCATTTCACTGTTCAGTCTTTGCCTTCCTAAGGAGCACATTCCAGCTGATGGTGACCTCATGTGTGCAGAGGTCAAACTGTCTGTAATCTTCTGGAAGTGGACCCCAAAACCTTTTGAGTGGGCTTGAATCACTAATCTTTCAGTTAGAAATAGAGCCTTTAAATGTTTGCATCACCTAGCGACTCTGCTGACAAGTCCAGACTTCTACAATGTGCCTACTCAAGAAGCAAATGCAATGGCCTCTTGGTTATACTTCATTTTAGGAAACAGTAGATTTGCTAGGAATAGATAAAAAGGAACAAATTACAGCTTAGTATTTCCCATGGGTGTTGGGGTAGCAGGTGAAGATGGTGCAGGTTCAGGAGATTGAACCTTCTTTATCATCAGGAATTCCCACACAAGGCGGTTTCATGTACTTCCTGGTGCAGCCTCCACCAAGGGACAGGTGCTGTTTACAAAACCTTTATATTATGCACATGATTTGTGTAAAAATAAGGCAGTCTTTGTTTATCTCTATGCCCCCCACCCCCCACCCCGCCCCCTGCCAAATGGAGCTCTTCCTGTTCTCTTGCTTCTAAAGCCTCTTTCCCCCTTCCAGTTGCAACAGATACAGACACAAATGGCTCCAAGGCCATCCATTCATGACCTTCTTCTGACCTGAAAAAATAGGCCCACTCTGTCTCCCTTTAGGGGCTACCAGACTTCAGCCCCAGCTGAAAGTCTCTGAGTTTTTATTTGTTTAGGTTAAATAGTGCACAGGCATTGAGTACAGATATACCACAGGGGCATCTGAGCTCTTCCAGGACAGATCCCATTTCAAAAAATCCGATGTCCTGTCAGGCCACTTTGCTCACTCAGTTTGGGGTTTGGGAAATATAGTCACTGTAGGTAGAATCACACTCTTCAGAGGCTCAGGCATAATTATATATAATAATATACCTCTGAACATGCATGATGAATGATAACTAAGCCCTAGGACTCCAATTAAAAATACCAAGTGCCCCTTAACATAAAATGAGTTTCAGGACCAACTTGCCTAGAGTTTGAGCAGGTATGTTTACCTTCAGCTGTGTGGAGTTCGAAGAGAACCTGGAACCATAGGGCTGTTTCCCTCGCATGTTGCAGCTTCCAGCAGTCTCAGTTTCAAAGGCTGTGTCACAGCCTTTGGTTTGGCACACACAATCCCCATCATTGCAACAATCCTTCAGTGGTAAGATTTGGTTAATTCCCTTGCTTAACAGTCAACTCATAATTTTGAAGAAACTCTTGGGTACACCAAATAATGAAGACCACCTCACTTTTTTTCATCTGTTGCCTGTTTCAATACCCCTCTTAGCTTCCTCCAAAGATTTAAAACAACAACAACAAAAAAACAAAAACCTCAGGCCATCCCTGCTTGAGAATAGACAAACAAAAAAATTTGTTTTCTACTGTTACAGTGATTCTGGCTCATGATGACTCAATGTGTGG
This sequence comes from Chrysochloris asiatica, assembly GCF_000296735.1. Taxonomy (NCBI): domain Eukaryota; kingdom Metazoa; phylum Chordata; class Mammalia; order Afrosoricida; family Chrysochloridae; genus Chrysochloris; species Chrysochloris asiatica. Next base: position 8,166,898 of record NW_006408652.1, on the reverse strand, counting down.
CAGAGTAGAACTGCTCTACCAGATTTTCTTGGCTGTTATCTTTTATAGAAGCTGATTGCCAGACCTTTCTTCTGTCGCAACTTTGATTTGGTTGAACTGCCAATCTTTAGATTAATGAGGACATCCACTCTGGGTTCTTGGGTGTTAACAATGTCTGTGTGTAAGGATCTGTCATCATAACCTTTTCTATTTCCAGTATGATTAAATGTGGTAAAGGACTTGTTACCACAGCTCAGCTTAAGTAACCTTAGTGCCACCTCCTTAGATGGTGGGAGGCAAAAGCCTAATTTCACTTTAGAAAGGAAAATAACATTCTAGAATACACAACTTGCAGTATGATTACATCAGGGGAGTTCTGATTCTGTGTTTGATGGCTGAAGCACGGATGGGTGGCATCAGAATAACAGTAAGGAGGCATTTCTCCTGCACTCCCCATCTAACCAAAATTTCGTTATAAATTGTTCAACCTGATAAAGTTCAAAGGGTTTTACAGTGCAGAGTATTCAAGTGTTTCTGAACTACAAAAAGAAAAAAAAAAGAACACACACATACAAACAAAACCCCACAGTCATTTCAATGTTGTTTTCCCTGGTACACCCTGACAAGGGGAGCTTGGGTAGAGGATAGAGGCAGTTTGTTCTCTGTCCTTCTGAACAGTGTGTACTCAGGTGGGACATTCTCTTTTCATCTGAACTCATTGTATTTACTGTCTCCCCAAATGAATGTAACTATGTTTCTCAAAGTTCCAAACTTCTAAGCTGTTTACAGATCACTGATCACTTCCTTGTCTTACAGTACTACACATCTTGCCAACCTTCATGTCTCCTGGCCCCCTCCTTCACTGAACCCTCCATTCCTTCCTGTTCTAACACCAATCCTATGGGAATGTGTACATCTAGACGACAGGGAATTTTTAGTTGCTACCTACCAAAGACAGTTTAATGAAGCTGGGAGAATGTTATTAAAGCAAATGTCACAGAGAACATCAAGCAATCTGAGGTAACGGTGTTAGACATAGAAAAAATCTGTCTTCCCCTTTCCTTTGGCTCCCAATTTCTGATAGATGATAGCACAAGGTTATTTAACTTCTCCACACCACAAATGCAAGTCAGACTCCTAAAATTATCAGGTATAGGTGGCAGCATGTACCAGGGGGAGGCTAATATCTATTTCTATTGGTGCCCACCAACATGAGTAAAAATTCTAGAGAAAATAGAGGCAATACACCAAAATACTCCATTTAAAAAAATTTCTTGAACCTTATCAGAGGATTTGGCTGAGTACCAAAATATTCATTTTAATGGTTTATTTTGCTTTTGTTTTTTCTATATGACAATATTTATCTCCATTCCCATGAACTCTTGCACTCTTCCCTGTGTCTTCCCCTAACTTCATCAATCTTCTGCCAACTTCTTTTTTGTATATTGCTTATTGCCTTCCCTAGTTTGTTTTATATATATATATATATTATTCCAGCTATGCATTTGAAGCAGAAAATATGCAAGTATATTAATTATAACATTTATAATAAGGAAAGTAATCATACCTTGAAAATTCTAGACTCTTTAAAATTCAGCAACTTCAAGGAACTTTACAAGCATCAATTACTTCTTTCAACTCCCCTGTGAGGCAGATATGTTTTATGATATCCTTTTATATTTATTGACTAGCTCTGGTAGTGTAGTGGTTACGAATCAGGCTGTGAGCCGCAAGGTCAGCAGTTAGAAACTGCCAGCTGTTCCGTGGGAGAAAGATGAGGCATTCTGCTCCCATAAAGATTTACAGCCTCAGAAACCCTGTACAGGGTTGCTATGAGTTGGAACCGACTCCACGGCACACAACAACAACAACAACAACACTCAACAAACTCAGTTTTATTTTGGTCTGAAAATTCATTTTGACTTAAAAGTACCTAGTGCATGTACAATACTTTGCATGTAAATCATACCTCTTTCTTCTAAGAGCTAAGCATATGTAAGGATTGTTGTTGTTGTTAAGTGCCTTCGAGTCGGTTCCGACCCATAGCGACCCTGTACAGGGTTTCCGAGGGTGTAAATCCTTACGGGAGTAGAAAGCCTCATCTTTCTCCTGCGGAGCAGCTGGTAGTTTCGAACTGCTGACCTTATGGTTCGCAGCCCGATTCGTAACCACTACGCTACCAGAGCTGTAAGGATTAGCTACACTAAAGTCTTTGGGGGAGATGTGTTGGTGGTGTTGATAAGTGCCATAGAGTCAGTTCCAAACCAACATAGGAGCCTCTATATGGAAAAGAGAAAAGCAGAAGTTGAGCTATGTTGACACATTGCAGCCTAGTGGGAAGCCCAAGATCCACCTTCTCATTCTAGAGAACAGGAAATTTCCTGCCAGAGATCAACATGCTTTATTAGCTCATCTTTGCACTTGAACCTGAAGATAAGCCATGACTTTCCTGCTTGTGACCAAAATTTACCTAGGGAAAACCTACTTTTAACATTTTCCAAAAACAATGCTTTCAAAAAGTATACAAATATTTCCACATAAACATCTGCACATGCATATATATATATACACACATATATATATGTGTATGTGTGTGTGTGTGTATAAACCTTACTCATAATTGCCCCAGACTGGAAGCAACCAAGATCCTTTGATAGATGACTGGAAAACAGACTGTGGGACATACAGTGAAGTAATACAGTATATGACACAATGGAGTACTACTAATTGATGCAAAAGAAATGAGCTTTTAAGCCACAAAAAGGCACAGAAGAATATTAAATACATATTTCTAAGTGAAAGAAGCCAGTGTGAAAAAGCAATGATCATATATATAAAAGGGGACACCGAATGGTTTAAAATTAGGAACGGTGTGCACCTGGGCTGTATTTTTTCACCATAGTTATTCAATCCATATGCTGAGCAAATAATCCAAGAAGCTGGATTATATGAAGAAAAACTTGGCATCAGGATTGGAGGAAGACTCATTAACAACATGTGGTATGCAGATGACACAACCTTGCTTACTGAAAGTGAAGAGGACTTAAGACACTTACTGATGAAGGCCAAAGACCACAACCTCCAGAATGGGTTGAACCTCAATGTGAAGAAAACAAAAATCCTTACCACTGGACCAATAAATAACTTAAAATACTTACTGATGAAGATCAAAGACCATAGCCTTCGCTATGGGTTACATCTCAATGTATAGAAAACAATAATCCTCTCACCACTGGACCAATAAACAACATCCATATAAATGGAGAAAATATTGAAGTTGTCAAAGACTTCATTTTGCCTTGAGCCCATTGCTGCTGCCACCGTGTCAATCCATCTCACTGGGGTTCTTCCTCTTTTTCTCCAACCCTCCACTTTACTAAACATGATACCCTTCTACAGGGACAGGTCCCTCCTAACTACATGACTGAAGTAAGATACATGAAGTCTGGCCATCCTAGCTTCCAAGGAGCACTCTGGCTGTACTTCTTTCAACACAGATGTATTTGTTCTTTCAGCAGTTGATGATACTTTCAATATTCTTCTCCAATACCATATCCCAAATGCATCCGTTCTCTGGTCTTCCTTATTCACTGCCCAACTTTCACCTGCATATGAGGTGATTGAAAATGCCATGGCTTAGTTCAGACACACTTTAGTTCTCAAACTGACATCTGTGTTCTTTAACACTTTAAAGAGATCTTGCACAACAGATTTGCCTAATGCAAGTTGTCAACGATTTCATTCTTCCTGGATCAACTATCAACACTCATGGAAGCAGCAGTCAAGAAATCAAATGGCATATTGCATTAGGCAAATCTGTTGTGAAAGTTGAATTGATGCATTTGAGTTATGGTGTTGGAGAAGAATATTGAAAGGATCATCAACTGCTGAAAGAACAAATACATCTGTGTTGGAAGAAGTACAGCCAGAGTGCTCCTTGGAAGCCAGGATGGCCAGACTTCATCAATCATACTTTAGTCATATTGTTAGGAGGGACCTGTCCCTGTAGAAGGATATCATGTTTAGTAAAGTGGAGGGTTGGAGAAAAAGAGGAAGAACCCCAGCAAGATGGATTGGCACAGTGGCAGTAGCAATGGGCTCAAATTTAGCAACGATTGTGAGGTTGGCCCAGGACCAGGCAGTGTTTTGTTCTGTTGTGCATAGGGGTACTGTAAGTGGGTACTGACTTGATGCTACCTAACAACAACAACCAGCAATGTAGGAGGGTCTCAGTCTCTCTAAGCCCTTACCAGTATTTGTTGTTTTTTGTTGTTTTTAACTGCTATCAATCTTAGTTTGAAATGATATCTCATTGCTGTTTTGATATGAATGAATCTCTGTAATGTCTAATGTGCCAATTGTGTGTCACCGTGGGTTAATACGTTGGATTGGAAATTTGTTTTGAACTGCAAGATTGGCAGTCAGAACCAAATCAACGACAATAAGAACAACAATGGCTAATGATCATGAACATTTCTTCATATCTTTGCCGACTGACTGAATGTCTTCCTTGGTGAAGTGTCTGTTTATTTCCTGTGCCCATTTTAAAATTGGGTTGTCTTTTTCTTATAGAGGTGTTGTAGTTTTCTATAACTTTTAGAAATTAGTTCCTTGTGTGATATGTTAAATGTAAACATTTTTCCCATTATATTGGCTTCCTTTTTAATTCTTTTAATACGTAGAAATGTCGGATTTTTACATCATAGTCTTTTATTTTGTCCTCTGCTTTTTGTGTGTTTTTAGTAATCTTTGATAGTATATTACGCCATGCATTGGAACCCCTAAGTTTGTCCCTATTTTTTTTTTTTTCATGGATGATCTTTGTAGTTCTAGGTTCTACCTTGAGGTCTATAATCTACATTATTTGTTTTTGTGTATAATGTGAGATAAAGATCTTGCTTCATTCTTCTGCAAATGGATTACCATTTTTACAGCACCATTTGTTGAAGAGACTATCTCCCATTTAATGTGTTTTGGTCCTTTGTCAAAGATCAGCTGACTGTATGTGGATAGCTTTAATTCTGGGTTCTCAGTTCTGCTCCATTGATCTATGTGTCTTTCCTAGTACCAGTACCAGGCTGTTTTTTTGTTTTTTGTTTTTTCTTAAATGTTTTATTGTGAATTATGTGATAATTTACATGGGAGAACATTAGTTTTACATTCATTCTACCATATATCTTCTCATTGCCATGGTTACAATCCCCTCCATGCAA
>NW_006408652.1:8154670-8160991 GCF_000296735.1 Chrysochloris asiatica | reverse complement strand
CTTCTTATCAGCTGGATGCTTCACTCTCCACTCTAGTCCTCTGTGGCTATGTCACTGACTCTGGGCCCAAGAGTCCCCAGGTCTTGCCACACTGCAGACTGCTTTGATCACTGCTGCTGTGTAATAAATTTAGAGATTAGGAAGTGAGAGGCCTCCAACTTTGTTCTTCTTCTTAAGCAATGCTTTGCTTATCTGAGATCTCTTTCATTGCCATATAAAGCTAGTGCTCAATTTTTCCATGTTTTTAAAGAATGATGTTGGAATTTGGACTGGGATTGCATTTTATCTATAGGTCATTTTGGGTAGTGATGACATTTTTGCAATATTAGGTCTTCCTAGCCATTGTTGTTGTTGTTGTTGTATGCTGTGGAGTCGGTTCTGACTCATAGCAACCCTGTATAGGGTTTCCGAGGTTGTTAATCTTTACGGGAGCAGAAAGCCTCATCTTTCTCCCACTGAGCAACTGGTAGTTTCAAACTGCTGACCTTAAGGTTAGCAGCCCAACTCGTAACCTCTAAGCTACCAGAGCTCCTTTTTCCTATCCATGAGCATGATATATTCTTCCATTTTTGTGTCCTTTGGTTTCTTGTAGTAATGTTTTGTAGTTTTCTTTGTATAGGTCTTTTGTTTCTCTGGCTACATTTATTCCTAAATAGTTCATCTTTTGGATGGCTATTATAAATGGTATTGTTTTCCTAATTTCCCTTTCAGAGCTGTCTTTATTAGTATATAGGAATCCAACTGATTTTTGTATACTGATCTTGTACCCTGCCCCTTGATGAAACTTACAGTGCATTCCTATATTTTTCTGGCTTATTCTTTGGGATTTTATTTGTGTAGGGTCATATCATCTGCAAATGGAGAGAGTTTTATTTCTTCTTTGTCAATTTGGGTGTCTTTAATTTCCCTTTCTTGCCTATCGCTCTGGCTAAGACTTCCAGCACAATCTTGAATAGGAGGAGTGATAAAGGACATTCTTGTCTGGTTTCTGTTCACAAAGGAAAGGCTTTCAGTTTCTTTCCAGCTAAGGTAATGCTGGTTGTTGAATTTGTGTATATGCTCTTAATTTCCTTTCAATTCCAATTTTGTTTGCTGAGTTTTTTCATCAGAAATTGATGTTGGATTGTTTCAAATACATTTCCTGCACTAATCAATATGATCTGATCGAGAAGAACAGAGCGTGGGACCCTGCCCAGAGCAGTGACACCAGGAATAGAGACAGAGACAATGACGTGGACAGATGGAGCGGCTGGGGACACTGGACTCAGGGAGGGAGAAGGGCTGTGTGCTGGCAGCCAGGGGGGTGGCCCTGTGTGGTGTACCCTTTGGAGTTATTTGATGATGCATGGAGGGGATTGTAATCATTGCAATGAAAGGAAATATGATAGGATGAGTGTAAAGCTGATGTTCTCTCACGTAAACCTCACAAAAAAACTTAAAAAAAAAAAGAATGTGTGGGGGAAGAAAGGGTGCCAGCTGAATAGCTTTCATCTTGTCTAGATGGGTCTGGTAAAAAGAGATGGGGATAAGATTTGTATGATTCAATAGTGAGTAATGGTAAAGGTAGGAGTTTTGTAACAAAAATGGGGGAGTAGTTAATCTTACAGTCCAGAAATATAGGACCCTAGGACCACCAGGGGAGAATGAGCACAAGCAGAATGCGAGACCTTATCCAGAGAAGCAGCAACACCAGAGATGGAGGCAGAGATGGAGACATGAAGAGAGGGAGTAGCTGAGGACTCTAGAGTCATGGGAAGAGAGGGAGTGAGAGCTGGTGGCCAGGAGGCAGACTTGCAGAATGTGCCCTTTGGTGGTGTAAATTATTATATATGCCTGAGTGTTTTAAAAAAGAAAGCTAAAATGAATAGAAATACTGTTAACTGATGGTACATGGAAGGGTTGGTTATCATTGTAATGAAACAATGATCTGATCATGGTTTTTCTTTTTCTTTGTTTTGTATGGTGTATCCTTGGAATTCTTTTGTTTTATATGGTGTATCCTTGGAATTCACCCAACTTGGTCATAAAGTTTTTGTTTTTGCTTTTAATGTTGTTGAATTCTATTGGCTAGGATTTTGTTGAGAATTTCTGCATCTATGTTCATGAGGGATATCAGTATCAGTCTATAATTTTCCTTTTTAATGATATCTTTGCCTGATCTTGGTATGAGATTCATGCTTGCTTCATAAAATGTATTCGGTAATTTTCCATCCTTTTCTATGTTCTGTAATAGTTTAAGTAGTATTGGTGTCAGCTCTTCTCTGAATGTTTGGTAGAATTTGCCAATAAAGCCATCTGGGCCTGAAATTTTTTTGTTGGGAGTTGATTTTAATGGTTTGATCAATTTCTTCTTTTGTTATAGGTCTGTTAAAGTTTTCTATTTCAATCTGTGTTAGTTCAGGTTGGTCGTGTTTTTCTAAAAATGTGTCCATTTCTTCTAGATTTTCAAATATATTGGAGTATAATTTTTTACAGTATTGTGTTATTATCCTTTCTATTTCCATGGATTCTATTGTGATGTCACCTATATCACTTCTTATGTACATTATTTGTATCTTCTTCTTTTCTTTTGATGCTTTCTGTATCATCCAATAATTTGCCCAGAGAATCTTTCAATAAAGAAGTCAAGGCTTGAATTTTTTTCTTCAGTTCCCCCAGCTTGAGAAATGCTGACCATGTTCTTCCCTTTTGGTTTTCTAGTTCCAAATCTTTGCATATTTTATTATAGTACCTGGTTTTATCTTCTCGAGCTGATCTTTGAAATTTTCTGTTCAGCTCTTGGACCTCCTCATTTCTTCCATTTGCTTTAGCATCTCTACACTGGAGAGCAAGTTTTAGTGTGTCCTCTGACATCCATTTTGACCTTTTCCTTCTTTCTTATCTTCTTAGTGACTTTTTGATCTCTTCACGTATGATATTCTTGATGCCATCCCACAACTCTTCTGGTCTTCGGTCTTTAGTGTTTAATGTATCAAATCTGTTCTTCAGATAATCTCTAAATTCAAGTGGGATATATTCAAGGTCATATTTTGGCTCTTGTGAACTTGTTTTCATTTTCTTCAGCTTCAGTTTGAATTTGCATATGAATAATTCATGGTCTATTCCACAGTCTGACCCTGGCCTTGTTTTCACTGATAATATGGAGCTTTTCCATCTTCTCTTTCCACAGATGTAGTCAATTTGATTTCTATGTATTCCATCTGGCGAGGTCCATGTGTATAGTCGTCTGTTATGCTGTCTAAAGAAGGTATTTGAAATGAACAAATCATTGGTTTTGCAGAATTCTATCATGTGTTCTCCAACATCATTTCTATCACCAAGGCCATACTGGTCCTTCCTCTTTGCTCCCAACCTTTGCATTCCAATCACAATCATCGGTAATGAGCAATACATCTTGATTGCATGTTTGATCGATTTCAGATTGAAGAAGTTGGTAGAATACTTCTATTTCATTCTCACTGGCTTTAGTGGTTGGTGCATAAATTTGAATAATAGTGGTATTAACTGGGCTTCCCTGTAAGCGCATGGATAGTATCCTATCACAGACAGCGTTGTACCTCATGACTGATCTGGATGTGTTCTTTTTGAAGATGAATGCAACACCATTCATTTTCAATTTGTCATCTCTGGCATAGTAAACCATGTGGTCATCAGATTCAAAATGACAAATACCAGTCCATTTCAGCTCACTATTGCCTAAGATATCAATGTTTATGCATTCCATTTCATTTTTGACAACTTCCAATTTTCCCAGTCAACCCACCACTATACCTATAGGGAGTTAAATATGGTCACTACTTGGACTTCTTCTCTTGATCAGCCATTTGTATCCTTCGTCTAAAGCAGTGGATCTCAAAGTGCAGAATCAGCAACACCTAGAAACTTGTTAGGAATGCAAATTTTCCATTCCTTCCTCCCTTCCCCCAGACATACTGAATCAGAAACTCTGGATGTGGGGCCCTGCAACCTGTTTTATAAAGTCTTTCAGAGGATTCTGATGATGCTCAAGTTGAGAAACTGCTGTTCCAAGGTAAGTGTGATGTACTTTGTTTGGTCTAACACAATAAATTCCTGTCAATCAGAAATTCCTGGAGAGCTGGACTTACATAACCCAGTTGAAGGGAAAAAAATGCTCAAGTTTCTATGAGTCATGGATCTAGGAGCCCTTGATGAAACCATAGGTCAGTTTTCTTTAGCATACTTTCAACCACCTCTGTCCCTAGAAATGTTTGATTGTACTGAAGGAGTCATACTAATCACAACCAGTTTTGGCCCAATCACCACACAGAAACATTAGGCATGTCTCACAGTAACTTCTGTTGTGTTTTTAAATTTTTTCATTACAATACAATTTTTTCTTGTATGTTAGATTTTCATTTTTATTATTTTAATAATAATTTTATTACTCACACAATAGGGTAACCTGCTCCCAACTGAAAAGAATTATAGAAAAACTATAAAAAGAGTGACCCAAGCATCCTGAACACATAAAGACAGTAATTACTGTTTCCCTTGACTCACAGATGGGTAGGATTCAGTTTAAACAAATTCAGTATACTTAGATCTATGCTTATAAGTAGTGATAGTTACAATACAAAAAGGCGTTCCACTTTACAAGCACTTATTCTGCAATAGCAACCATATCATATTAATTCAAACCCTCATTTTTATGTGTGTGTGCATGTGTAACTTACACACTGATTTACAGAAGCATATCTATTACATAAATGGGAGCATACCTGCAATAGCCTCCCACTCTTACTGGGAATGAATTGGGACATTCAAGAGCACCATTGAAATTTCAGATTATTCTGAGGTAGAACTGTCACATAGGGATTTCCCACTGGCACCAAGGACAGTTTCCTTTATAGAAACCAGAAGGCCTGACAAAGTGTGAATTATAGCCTAGTAAATCAGGCTTCATGAATGGTTCTTGGGACCACAGAAGGCTAAGTGCCATCCACACAACTAGGTGAGAATCAATTTCTAGCAGTTCAATGAAGGAAGAAACTTATTATGATTCTGTATTCAATTCCAAGTTGTTGTTTTAAAGAAATATTTATATTGTTAATGAAGACAATGGCTGTATAAATCTTGTGCATTGAATTATCATGTAATGAAGCCATTTCTCAGGATTCTGATTAACCCAACAGGTCAGTCAATTCCTCCTGCCTGCTGTATAATGATAAATAGCCCACAAAGCATTCTGTCTGGCAATGGCCTTCCTCATTTATCCTGTCTTACACAATCAAAGGGGAAATCCCTTGTCTTGCATGTGAACTTGATATTCTATTATGTGGTCAGCCTCAGCCCTCCTGTCCCGGCCTCTCTGCCCAAACAGCCTTCTTCCTGCCAGTTTAGGACTCAAGTACTGAACAGACCTGCTAGCTAGACCTCACTTCAAAAGAGACTTCTTCTGCAGAGCTTTCATCGATTAATCCCCTTGGAATCACTCCTTTGAGTTCATCCTGCTCAGCTCCCATGTATTCAGAATGGACTGCATTATTCTACACTTAGCATACTGCTTTGTCAAACAAGGGGAAAGAGAGTATATAAAGATGGGGGTAGGACATAAGTAACCCGAAGTTCAAAGTTTTGTTAATATTTCTTAACCACATGAGGGTTCAAAGGACCCTCTCTGAAATTCTGATTAAAATTATAGCTTCTCTCTTTAGAAATATGCTCATGCAAAATTTCAAGTCCATTTTCAGGAAGTTTATGGCTCTCATTAGAAAGCAAAGATGTCACTTTGATGACTAAGGTGAACCTGACCTAAGCCATGTTATTTTCAAGCATATCATATGCATGTGGAAACTGGACAATAAAAAAGAAGACAAGAAGAATTGATACATTTGAACTGTGATGTTTGTAAGGAATACTGAATATACCATGTACTGCCAGAAGAATGAAGAAATCAGTCATAGAATAAACATAGCAAGAATGATCCTTAGAAGCAAGGATGGTAAGACTTTGGCTCATTTACTTTGGACACATCATAAAGAAAGACCAGTCACTAGAAAAAAATACATCCTTTCTGATAAAATAAAGAATCAGAAAAAAACAAGGAAACTTTCCATGAAATGGATTGACAACGGGCTCAAAAATACAAATGATTTTGAGGACGGGGCAGTACCAGAAAATATTTCATTCTGTGACATTTAAAGTTATGAGCAAGAGCTGCCTCAGTGACAACTAACAGTTCCGCATGGGACCTTCTTCTATCCCCCCTCTCTCTGGAAGGGTCACTCATTCCCTAGGTTTCTGTGCTGCCTTTGTGAAACTCATGAAATCTAGAAAACTGGCTAGAAATCCAGAAAAAAA
>NW_006408652.1:8137047-8154570 GCF_000296735.1 Chrysochloris asiatica | reverse complement strand
ATATATTCTCTTAGTTTGGCATCAGACATTCAGTGAACTCTCATGCCACCTATACCCAATCCATCCATGGACCCAAGATTATAAACCCCTGGTTTAGTGGGAACCACATTTACCTGTACAAAATTCCAAACATTTGGCATTTTAACTTTGTATTTAAATATACACCAGTGATTAATAGAAATAAGTTTTGATTTTTCAAATAGCTATATATTCTCTTCTCAAATCTTCTTCATTTCTAATTTGATTATGGAAAACCTGATCAAGGCCCCAGTGCTGAAAATGACAGTTCACACAAAGCTATGCAGAGCCCCATCTGATCCTCTAGAGCCTTCCATGGCCCTCTAGGGCACTTTGAGTGAGCATCAAGGGACAGGATCCACTGTGCTCAACTGAGGACTAAATTCACTTGTTTCAGTACTCTACTAATGTCTACTAATGCTCAAGGTCTTTATTTTGGTGCTATTTACAAGATAAGAAGATTTAGCTAAACCCAGTTATGAAAAAGATCAATTACTTGTAATGAATTCTAATCTTGCAAGCAGCTTCAGCTGATACCAATGGCTAAACAGTGCTGATTTGTCTTTACCTTGTTTGTCTTTAAATTTGATGTATTTCTACTCTTAACCATAAATATTTATAAGTTAAACTAAATGAGTTTCAGAAATACAACCCTTTCATGTGTGAAGTGGAATGCCAAAATTGAAAGAATATGAGCTTAGGAGTTGGAAAGGAAGTGTCTAAGTCGCAACTCTGCCATTTCCTATTGGTATTAAATCATTAAATCTTCTATGTCTCAGTTTCATGATCTGTAAAATGGGAGTAATAATACACTCCTTACAAGGTTGTTTTGAGGATTCAAATGAAATGGTGGCTATAAAAGGACTTTATAAATGTAAAATGCTATAAATTTGAAGTTATAGTTTCATGTTTAAGTACATAAAAAGTCTTAAAAGAACAAATGAGATATATGGAGAAAAAGGACTAATGATGCTGAACACCCATTAAATGTAACTCATTGCATTCCTCATTCATTATTGGGCTTAATTCTTTTAAAGATAAAAACATAGCATTTCATAGAAATTATAATGTCCACTACTGCTATCCCTGATGCTCCATTTGAGATTAAAATGACTTAGGCATGTGGAAAAGCCACAGGATGAGAGATAGGACCTTCACTTCTAATCTTGGCTCTGGTAGTAATATGCCAGAACATTACCATTTAACCTCTTTATGGCTCAGTTCCTCATCTATTCATCTGTTCAACAGCACTCATACCACCTGCTCACTTTAGCCAACAGGATTAAATCAACTTTGAAAATCAGAAGGAAAAAAAATTTTGAAAATTGGAAATCTGAAATTAAAAAATCTGAAAATCGGGCAGAGGGGAGAGGAGGAGAAGAATGGAGAGAAGGGAGAAGAAATTAAGAAGAAAGTATATAATGCCTGTTCCTCTGTTTAGTCTCCATGGGAACTACTGGCAAAGAGAAAGCTAGAGAGTGAGAGAAGAGAAGAAGCCACTTCAACACCAGGGGAGGGTCCTCCAAGGGGATATTTGGAATGCAGTGCTATTTTAGAAGCTGCACAGAGATCATGCATTGGGGATGGTTACTAATCTAATGGACATGAACCCTAAGGATAGATTTGACGTAATTAAAACTCCAGAAAGTAAAAGAGTTTGATATAAGCTCAGATCAGCAGAACACAAACTAAGAAAGATACAAGAGAGGAACTAAAGGGGTCAGGAAAAGAGAGATGGGGTTGAAAATGGAGGGCTGAAACTTTCCTCCTTCAGAAGAGATGGTTGTTCAAGTTCCAAGGAGTAAGATCATGGAGAAGAGGTTAGAACAGGTAGGGAATGGGGGCTTCCAAGAAGCTAATGGAGAACAAAGCAAAAGAGAACATGCATAACCTAGTCAATAGACATTTGGCCCACCTATGGAAAGAAAAAGCAAAGAGAAGGGCAGACATAAGAGTTATAGCTATGGGAAGACAGTAAGGGCGGGAAGGTCAAAGGAAGCTTGGAAGAACTAATTAAAATCACAAAAATTGGGGGGGAGGGACACATCTTCGAACAGGTAATACAAATAATGCAAGAACACAGGAGGATCAAGACACAGCCTGTGGGGCTCTGAGAAAAGAAACAAGATGTAATTTTAGTATAAGAAACAAGGCTGAATACAAAGAAGGGCATGCATTATGCATGAAAGGATATGGCTTTTAGACTCCTCACAGTGACCATCAAGCCATACAGTAAAGGAAGCATGCTTGTCTTACATCATACAGAAGATTTTAGACCTGAGATGAGCCATGTATTTGGTAGACCGGTTGAATATTTACCCTCAATCCTCAGATGTGTATACAACCTATGGCATTCTTTATTGCCACAATTCAGTAGTTCTCACCTCAGGGCAATCTATCTCAGAGGACACATTGTTATGACAGATTGTTACTACTGGCATCCTACAAAGCATAGGGCAGTCCCCCATAACAAAGAACCATTAGGCCCAAAATGGCAATAGTGCTGAGGCTGAGGAACCTTGAATTCATCTTTATCTGAAGCCTCCATTTCCATAGATGAAGGTATTGGTAAGGGATTTCTTAAGACCTCCTAATAAATGAAAACTCAATCTGTGTCCATTCACAAATGGATAGCTCAGTCCCAAGATGGCAACAGAGGAGTGGTTGGCATGGAGATCTTTGTGTGGGCCCTCAGTGATCTCTACAGTAATGTCTCCAACAACTGTCCCCACCTATCACACCAACAAAGGAAAACACATCATTAGTGGGCACCTTCCTAGCATCCATTAATGAAATTCTGGGCTTATGAAATTTAGATTCTTATTCTCTCAGCCCAATCCAGTCTCAATGTTCTTCCTTATCCTATTGACATGGTCCCCCTTATCCCATGACTGCCCTTCAGACACTCTGAGTTTCAGTTACAACTTTCACCCAGCTCTTGGATTAGGCTGTCCACCTATACCCTTTTCTGTGGAGTCACCTTGTCCCTCACTGTAATGGCCCTTTGACAGGTTTGCTCTCAACATTCAGCTATATTCCATGTCCTCCAATGGATCATGTGGAAACTTCTAGATTTCTTTATAGCAGGTTGTTGTTGTTGTTGTTAAATGCCGTCAAGTCGGTTCCGACCCATAGCGACCCTGTACAGGGTTTCCGAGGGTGTAAATCTTTAGGGAGTAGAAAGCCTCATCTTTCTCCCGCGGAGCAGCTGGTAGTTTCGAACCGCTGACCTTAAGGTTCGCAGCCCGATTCGTAACCACTACGCTACCAGAGCTCCTTATAGCAGGTAGCAGCTACCTAATTACACCTTGCATCCCTCTCTCTCCTTAGTTATGGTAAGGAGTACTCTGAAAGGTGGTCTTCTACAATTCCAAAGGGCGAAGATTGCTTTCTCCCTAAATCCAGTGGGAACATTTGTGTAGAATTTCTATTTCCCCACAGGTTTCACTCTTATTAATGTGGGGAGATACAAAAGGTGGAACACTGGTATCTGACTTCTTTTTCTGTTCTCTTTCTTTAATTTTTTTCCCTCTCTTTTTGGCATGCCCATTAATTCCTAGAGAATGAATCCTTCACTTGCATTATAGCCTGTGTCTTCCCAATCAATTGTTTCTAGTAACGTTCTAGAATCTCTGTTGTACCAGCTTACCTTTTTTTTCCTCTTCCTTCCTGTTTGCTTTCCCTCCCGTTCCTTCCTCCTGTCTTTACCTTCTTTCCTTCCTTCCTACCTTATAGTTTTATTGAGAAATAACTCATATAACATAAAATGCTCCTTTTTAAAGTATAAATTCAGTAGTTTTTAATATGTTCAGAGTTGCACAATCTTCACCTCTATCTAATTTTAGAACATTTTCATCACCTCAGAAAGAAATTCTATACTCATTAGCTGTCATTCTCCATTTCCACCCTTCCCAGCCCTTGGTAGCCATTAATCTACTTTCTGTCTTTATATATTTACCTCTTTTGTACATCTCATATAAATAGAATCATACAATATGTGATCTTTTGCAACTGGCTTATTTCTCTTAGCATCATGTCTTCAAAGTTCATTATGTCATAACATTTATCACAACTTCATTTGTCTTTATAGGTTAATAGTCTTCCATTGTATGGCTATACCATATTTTATTTACCTATTCATCTGTCGTTAAATATTTGATGGCAATATATACATACATACAAACAATCTTAATTTATACATGGACAGTTCAATAATATTGGTTATATACATAACCATCTGTTGATGGACATTTGGGTTGGTTGTTTCCACGTTTGGGTAATTGTAAATAATACTGTTATGAATATTTGTATACATATATCTGTTTGAGTCACTGCTTTAAATTCTTTTGGGTAAGTAACTAAGAGTGAAAGAGCCAGATCATATGATAATTGCATGTTTAACTTTTTGGGCAATCACCAAATAGGTTTCCACTGCACCTGCACCATTGTATAGTCCCATCAGCAATGGTGACAAGTAAGGCATTTGCTCTACATCTTTAGATTGTCAGCTTTTAAATATAGTCATCCAAGTGAGTATGATAATCTTACCTTTTGACATAAAAGAGATTTTGGAAATTTAAAGATTCTTGATTCTCAAGGACTCCTTGAGGACTTGAACACATTTAATTTGATGATTCGTTCCCAGTAAGCACTATTTTTTTCTGCTTAACTGTATCTGCATTTTCTTGAAGCACTGGAGACTAGTGATTTAATGAAATATGGTGACAAAGAGTATCCTAGGTTATTATTGTTTAAGAAGTTTGCAAGGTATACAGGTTAGATGTTTAAAAAAAAAAAATTTACCTGAAAAACACCACATATACATAGACATACATATACACACATACACATACATGTTTACCTGAACTACACCACATACACACACATATACATATATACACATGCATATAAATGCATACGGAATCCTGGTGTGGCACTGTGGGATAAACACTGGACCACAAGGTTGGTTTAAACTGCAAGGTCAGCGGTTCAAACTCACCAGTTGCTCCTCGGAAACCCTATACAGGTTCACTATGAGTCAGAATCAACTTGTCAGCACTTAACAACAACAACATACAACTATACATAAACACACACACCTAAATACACTCTTGAATGCGGGAGTAGTAAAGATCATAAATGGGAATTGCTATAGCTTTAAAATGTACAGAAAAGAGAATGATATCAAAGATTATCAAAAGGTGAAGATGAAATACAATGTCAACTGTATCTAGGGAAAAACAGATGGCAATGCTAGAAGTAAAAGAAACAATATTTAGAATTGTCCTAGAAGAACCCTAAAAGGCAGGGGGAGAAAATAACAACAAAAAAAAAGTTGATCAACAGAATGGCTACAAAGCAAGCACAAGGAGATTGGGTGCTGTGTGGTCAGAAGGAAAGTTCCTGCCTTTTCTGATCATGCTCTGATCATAACTTAATGAAGGTAAGGGATTTTGCCCTGACTGTTCACTTCTGTATCCTCAGGGCCTAGAAAAGTACCTGGCACATAGCTGGTACTCAAAAACCAGTTTATTGAAAGAATGAATGATTTCATTGTATGGCAAGAGAAATAGGGGGTGGGGTGAATGTACTGTAAAGCAAGGAACAAGCAAAACTTCCCCAAAAGCCCTTTCTTCTCTCTGTGGCCTGTAGGCCTGCTGATAAGGGCTATAGATCAGCAGAGATACAAAAAGAACAGTGGATTACAGTTGGATAAGATCAAACCATGAAGTTTGGTCCAGGTTCGAGGTCATGTTTACTTTCATATATTCTCAGTGCAAAGGATCAAATAACATAAGCATACAGGGATGGGCTCAGCTATCCCAGCCCCTTTGCATATCTCAGGGATGTTCCCTGAGTTGTGGAGTATTGGCAGGTCACACAGAGGGAGCTGTCCACCAGGATAGAGGAGTTAGAATTTTAGGTATGCTTTCTTTCACTTGTATATACCCATACATTCAGCATCCAGAGACATCTCCTACTACCTATGACCCCATTGTCATCAATTTAAATCTGACTCATGGTGACCCTATAGCAAAGAGTAGAACTGCAACATAGGCTTTACAAGACTGTCATCTTTACATCTCATTTGGATTCTGACTTGAGTTTCCTTCATGACTCATGAGTCATTATGTAGACACATCTCATTTTGGTTTTTCTTTTTCATTTCCCACATGGCTTATGATGTTAAGCATCTTTTCATATGTGTATTAGTCATTTATATATATTTTTCTTGTCAATACTGTTTTATCCATTTAAAAAATCAGGCTGCACTGAAAACACTTATGAAAAACAAGGCGCAGGGACTTTACGGAATACAAATGAAATCTTTAGACAAACTGATAAAGCTCTCGAGAAGCTCACTAATCAATGCAAGAAATTTGGAAAGCAGCTATATGGACAACCGATTGAAAGAGATATATATTTGTACCCATTCCAAAGAGAGGTGACCCAATGGAATGTGGAAATCATCAAATAATATCATTAACATCATATACAAGTAAAATTTTGATGAAATGACCACAACAGCATATTGACAGGGAACTGTCAGAAATTCAAGATGGATTCAGAAGAGGAACTAGACATCAGATGGATTTTGGCTGAAGGTAGAAAATACCAGAAAGATATTTACTTTTGCTTTATTGACTTGCAAAGGCTTTCCACTGTGAGGACCATGGCAAACTATGGATAATACGCAATATGCAGAAGATACACCTTTGTTTTCTGGGAGTGTAAAGGCCTTAAAAATACTTACAGATGAAGATCAAAGTATGGATTGCACCTCAATGTAAATAAAACAAAAATACAACTAGAGTAATAAGCCTCATCATGATAAATGGAGAAAAAAACTCAATTTGTCAAAGACTTCATTTTGCATGGATCCACTATTAGCACTCATGGAAGCAGCAGTCAAGAAAACAATGACATATTTCATTAGGCAAGTCTGCTGCACAAATCTCTTTAAGGTGTTCAAGAACAATGATGTCATTTTGAGGACGAATATGCACCTGACTAAAGCCCAGGTATTGTCAGTAACCTCATATGCATGTGAAAGTTGGACAGTGAATAAGGAAGACTGAAGAAGAATTGATGTATTTGAATTATGGTGGTGAAGAAGAATATTAAAAGTGGCACAAACTGCCAGAAGAACAAATAAATCTTCCTTAGAAGTACAGCCAAAATGCTCCTTCAATGCCAGGATGACAAAACTTTACCTCTCATACTTCAGACATGTTATTAGGAGAGACCTGTCCCTGGTAAAGTGGAGGGTGAGCAAAAAAGAAAAACATTCAAGCAGATGGACTGACACAGTGACAACAACAATGGGCTCAAATGTAACAATTATAAGGATGGCACAGGACAGGGAAGTGTTTCCTTCTGTTGTGCATACTGTTGCTATGAGTTGGAATTGAATCAATGGCACCTAACAATGAAAACATCATGAATATTTTTGCCCCATGTTTCCATTTTTGTTTATATGTCTGTTCTCTTATAAGATTATGAGTTCCATGTCTTATTTTTATTATACTCTAAAAACCTAGCATAGAACCTGGGTCATAGAGGTAAGTTAATAAACATTTGATTAAAATGAATAAACAAACATATACTATATTATAAAAAGCAACCCAGGGGGTTTGATGGCAGATTAGGGAGAGGGTCATGTA
Source organism: Chrysochloris asiatica (assembly GCF_000296735.1). Lineage (NCBI taxonomy): Eukaryota > Metazoa > Chordata > Mammalia > Afrosoricida > Chrysochloridae > Chrysochloris > Chrysochloris asiatica. Next base: position 8,146,888 of record NW_006408652.1, on the reverse strand, counting down.
GACTTCCACCAGTGATAACACAGAATACCAGATGAAGCAGGTTCTGGGGATGGTTCAGGAACTCTGAACTACATATAAAGGAATATTTATAAGTATGAAAGACTTACTGCTAGTGGGGTTTGTAGCAGAAGCAAGAAAAGTGTTTTCTGAGTTGCAGTGGCCAGCAAGTCCTGGTGCAGCCATCTTGAGTGGGACAGAGCAAACACAAAAGCAAGCAGAGATCAGTGATAAAGACGTGAATATTTTTTTTTGATTCATTTATCTTTCTCTGTCTGAGCACCTCCACTCTGTTGACTAGAGGGGGTGCCTGAGCAAGTGGACACCCCATACACACACCCCAGAGGGTTCTACTATGCATGTGCATGGATTTCCACAGCAAAGATCACTAAGCCCAGAATTGAACAAGGGGAAGGAGTCAACAGGAACAACTTAAAACAGTTTAGATAGAAGAATAACCAGAAAAAAATAATGAAAGCATCTGAAGAAAGTCTAAGATTCACATGGGACAGCATGAAGAGGACTAACCTGAGGGTTACTGGAATTCGAGAAAGGAAAGGATCACAGAAGACCACAGAGGAGATAGCTGAAGAGCTGCTGGAAGAAAATTTCCCTAACATCCTGAAAGACAAGAAGATAGGCATTCAAGAAGCTGAATGAACCCCAGGAAGGATAGAACCCAAAAGATAATCACAAAGACATATCATAATCAAGCTCTCCAAAATCAAAGACAAGGAGAGAATCCTGAAAGCAGCTAGGGGAAAGAGAAGTGTTACTTACAAAGGCAAGTAAATAAGATTAAGCTCTGATGTCTCAGCAGAAACCATGCAAGCAAGAAGACAATGGGGGCACTTAAATAAAACCATGAAAGGACAAAAACTGCCAACCAAAAATCACCTACCTAGCAAAGCTGTCAATCAAATATGATGATATAATCAAAACATTCCAGGATAAACAGAAGCTAAGGGACTTTGTCAAAGCCAATCCAGCACTTTATAGCATCCTAAAGGGAGAGTTCTTTGGACTGAGAACCAACAAGAACAGACAACAACCAGAGATTGACATACATGGCAGTCAACACATGGAAGAGTTGAGAACAGAACAAAACTATAAGAACAAACACAGTGGATCTGGGAGGTCAGTCTATGATCAAAACAATTAAAATGTGAAAGAGTAGAAAATATAGGAATAGAGATCCAGGTGGTGAGGAGGTCAGGTAGATTACAGGATAAAATAGACTGTTTTAAGTGTAGGAAAAAGTTAATAGAATATAAGATAACCTGAAAGAAATTAAATACTTCACAACATATCAAGAAAATGAAAATCCAAGAAGAACATGGAAACACTTAAACTATGAAGAAACTGACAAGAAAGAGCACAAAATCTATGAACTCAGCACAGGAATGTATGCAGAAAAAAGAAACCAGTAGCAACACACACAAAAACATGACAGCAATTAATTCATACCAATTGGTAACAGCACTGAATGTCAACAGAATAAATGCACCAGTCAAGAAAGATACAGAGTGGCAGAATGGATAAGAAAACAAGATCCATCAGTATGGATCTTACACACTAAGACAAAAAACAGATTAAAAATTAAAGGATGGAAAAAATATACCAAACTAATTAAAATAAAAAACAAGGATGAGTGGCAATACTAATCTCTGGTAAAATAAACTTCAAGGCAAAAACCAGCCTAAGAGATAAAGGGCATTTTCTCATGATTAAAGAGTCTATTGAACAAGATGACATAATCATAATAAATATCTATGCTCCCAGTGGAAGAGCTACAAAATACATAAAGCAAACCCTAATAGAATTGAAGAAAGAAATAGATTAATCTACAATAATAGTGGGAGATCTTAATATGCCACTTTTGAAAAAGGATAGAACAACCAGAAAAAAACTCGACAAAGACACAGAGATACTAAACAATGCAATGAACCAACTTGACCTCATAGATGTGTACAGAACATTCAACTCAAAAAAATCACAAAACACATTCTTTTCCAGTGCACATGGGAGAACAATCTTCAGAATAGACCATGTATTAGGCCACAAAGCAATCCTCCATAAATTTACAAACACCAAAATACTACAAAGCATCTTCTCAGATCACAATGCTATAAAATTAGAAATGAACAATAGGAAGACCAAGGAAATAAAGTCAAATACATGAATACTGAAAACCACCCTGCTAAAAAGCTACTGGATAGCAGAATAAATAAAAGATGAATTTACAAAATTCCTAGAAATAAATGAGAATGAAAACACAGCATACCAAAATCTTTGGGACAGAGCAAAAGCAGTGCTGAGAGGATAATTTATTGCAATAAATACACACATCCAAATAGTAGAAAGATGAAAAATCAACACAGTAATACAACCTCTACAACAATTAGAAACAGACCAGCAAAGTAAACCTACAGTCACCAAAAGAAAAGAAAGCATAAAGATTAGAACAGAAATAAAGGAGATAGAAAATACAAACACTATAGAAAGAATCAACAGGACAAGAAACTGGTTCTTCTAAATGATTTTTAAAATTTTTAAAAATCATTGGCAAACCAAACAAAAGAAAAAAGGGGGAAGACACAAACAATACACATAAGAAACCACAGGGGCAGTGTCACAACAGAACTAATAGAAATGAAATGGACAATAACTGAATACTCTGAAGAGTTGTACTCCAATAAATTTGACATTTTTATAAAAATGCAACCTACATAAACTTACACAGACTGAAGTAGAAAACTTGAACACACCTATAAAATAAAGAAGAAATTGATCAGGTCATCAAAGAACTCCCAACCAAAAACTGTCCAGGTCCAGATGGCTTCAATGGTGAGTTTTACAAACACAAAAAGGAAGAGCTGTCACCAATTATATTCAAATTATTCCAGAATATAGAAAAGAATGGAAAATTTCCTAATATAATCTAGGAAGCAAGCATAACCCTCATACTAAAACCAGGCAAGGGCATCAATAAGAAATAAAATTATAGACCAATGTCTCTCAAGAACATAGATGCAAAAATTATCAACAAAATCCTAGCCAACAGAATTCAACAGCACATCAAAAATAATAATAATACATTATGACCACATGGGATTCATATTAGGGATGCAGGGATAGTTCAACATTAGAAAAACAATCAATGTAATCCACCATATAAATATTTTTAAAAGGAAAACAACCACATGATCATATTGATTGATGCAGAAAAGGCATTTGACAAATCCAACACCCATTCCTGATAAAAAAAAACACTTACCAAAATAGGAATTGAAGGGTAAATTCCTCAAAATAATTAAGAGGACATATACAAAACCAACAGCCTACATTACTCAATGGAGAGAAACTGAAAGCCTTTGCGAACAGAAACCAGACAAGGATACCCTTTATCACTATTCCCATTCAATATTGTATTGGAAGTCTTCGCCAGAGTATAAAGAAATTATATGGATCCAAATTTGCAAACAGGAAGTAAAACTCTATTTACAGATGATAGGATCCCATACATAGAAAACCCCAAAGACTCAGCAAAAAACTACTAGAACTCATTGGACAATTCAGCAGTGATAGGATACAAGATCAACATACAAAAATCAGTCAGATTCTTCTATACTAATAATGACAGTACTGAAGAGGAAATTAGCTGTCCAATAGCTGCCCAAAGGATGAAACATTTAGGAATAAATCTAACCAGAGAAACAAAAGACCTAGGCAAAGAAAACTACAAAACACTACAACAAGAAACCAAAACAGATTTACAAACCTGGAAGCCTATACCATGTTCCTGGATAGAAAGACTCAGCATTGTGAAAATGTCAATATTACTCAAAGCAATCTACAGATAAAATGCAATCCCAATCCAGATTCCAACAACATTCCTTAAAGAAATGGGGAAAACGATTATAAACTTTATATGGAAAGGAAACTGCCTTAGGATAAGCAAAGCACTACTTAAAAATAACAAAGTTGGAGGCCTATCACTCCTGGAGAGCTGTGGACTAATACACTGTCATTTGAACTTTAAGGTTCAAATACACTGTGGACTAATACAAAGTCATTTGAACTTTAAGGTCAGTGGTTCAAGGTCACAAGCTGCTCCTTGGAAACCCTATACAGGGTCGCTATGGGAAGGAACCGATTCAACAGCAGTTAAAAACAACAACAGTGATCAAAACAGCCTAGTATTGGTCCAAAGAAAGATATATGGATCAATGGAACATAATTGAGAATCCAGAAATTAACCCATCCACATAGGTTTGTACATCCACATGTACAAAGGGCCAAAGTACATTGAACGGGGAGGAAATAGTCTTTTCAACAGATGGTACTGGCAGAACTGGAAATCGATATGTAAAAGACAGGAAAAAGACCCTTTATCTCACACTTTATACAAAAACCAACTCAACATGGATTAAAGACCTAAATGTGAATCCCATAATTATAAAGGTCATCAATGAAAAAATAGGGAAAACTTTAAGGGCTGTTGTTGTTGTTAGGTGCCATCGAGTTGGTACTGACCCATAGCGACTTTATGCACAGCAGAACGAAACACTGCCCGATCCTGGGCCAACCTCACTACTCTTGCCATGCTTGAGTCCATCGATGCTGCCACTTGACCAATCCTTCTCGTTGGGGGTCTTCCTCTTTTTCTCTGGCCCTCCATCTTACCAAACATGATATCCTTCTCTAGCGACTGTTCCCTCCTGACAATATGTCCAAAGTATGAGAGACAAAGTTTGCCCATCTTGGCCTCTAAGAAGCACTCTGGCTGCATTTCTTCTAAAACTTCTTTTGGCAGCCCATGGCACTTTTAGTATTCTCCTCCAACACCATAACTCAAAGGCATCTTTAAGGGTTGTAATACAGGGCAAATATTGACTATCAAACATTGCAAGACTTGTACAAACAAAAGAAGAAAAAATAAATGATTGTGACATACTAAAAATTAGAAACTCATGTGCATCAAAAGAGTAAAAAGGGAGTCCAAAGAATGGGGAAAATACCTTTTGCTATGGCATGTCAGACAAGGGACAAATCTCTAAAATCTATAGGAAACTACAACACCTCTACAAGAAAAAGACAAATAACCCAATTTAAAAATGGTCACCAGACATAAACACATACTTCACCGAGGAAGACATTTGGGTATCCAACAAACATATGAAGAAATGTTCACAATCATTAGCCATTAGAAAGATGCAAATCAAAACAACAATGAGTTATAATTTCACAGCAGCAATAACAGCAAAGTTCAAAAAAGCAGACAACAATAAATGCTGGCAAGAATGTGGAGAGTCTGGGACCCTCCTACATTGCTGGTGGGGATGCAAAATGGTTCAACCTCTCTGGAAAACAGTATGGTGCATCCTCAGAAAGTTGGAACTAGAAATACCTTATGATCCAGCAATTCCTCTACTTGGTATTTATCCACATGAAATACGAGGCATAACACGATGTAGATATATGCACACCAATGTTCATAGCAGTACTATTCACAATAGCAAAAATATGGGGTAACAACCTAAGTGCCCATTAATGAAAGAATGAGTAAACTGTGGTACACCATATTATGATACCTTGAAGAATAACAAGGAAGATGCAAGCCACTGCATAACATGGATGAACCTTGAGGACATTATGCTGAGTAAAATTAGTGAGCCACAAAAGGAGAAATACTGTATAAGAACATTATTATAAAATCTTAAGTATAGATACTCATACAAAAGGAAGGGAAAAAAATGCTGGTTACCAGGAGTAGGAGGGAGGGGACAGTAGAGCACAGGTTAGGGGATAGTCACATAATAGTTCAGGTGTTGGAGAGGGAAATATACAAGGAAAGGGAGGGAGGACAATACACAAGAAGGGAGGGGGGAGTGGAAAAACAGTGTAGATAGGGGACACCAAGTAGGTTTGCATGGGCTAAATGTGACAGAGGTAAATAGTGATATATGTTCAACCTTGCAGTAACAGGAGTCTGGGATACAGTGATAGAGGCATAGCCTTAAAGGGTAAAAGAGAGGAAATAATGTTAAGATGCTTGACTGCCTTATGGATATTGGTTTTCCTTACCTATTACTGTATAATAGAAACTTGAGTGGGATAGAACGGAATTTCAGGAAATATGATAACAGAAAGTTTGCAAGTCCATCTTCAGCCTATAAATGATTGGAATATCTAAAAGGGGTTCTGGAACTTGCCTAGTGAAATAGGCTTCTTGGGGAGGCTTTGTAGTATATAGAACCTTAGTTGGAATCCTGAGCCCCATCCAGAACTTTCTGAGGTGGGGTGGTCCCACTTAAAAGGACATACAGACTAGCCCAGAGAGGCTGGAGGAACAGAAGATACTTCTTGAAAGAAAGACCAGCAGGAAAAATCAAAAATGAAAATGGTAGTCTATTTGGCTGTTACAACAACAGAGAGTCATGAAAGCAAGTAAGCAAGTCTCTTTAGGACAAACCCCTCTCCAAGACTGAAACTCAAAGGGAACACACAAACAGGCATCTAAGCTTGCTGGCGACTGCGTTGGTCTATATGTGAATGGAAGTGGGGGAAAGGCAGTGATGAAGATACGGGCTGAGTTTGACCACATTCCATTGATTCCTGACAACCTTGAGATGAGAGAGAAAAGGAAGTTTAGGGAAACTTGGGAACTCCTGAGCCCATGGACAATGATCTAGCCATGGAGGGCTAAAGCTGAAGATGAAGTGTCCAGCTGATATGAAGTGGGGGGAGAAGCACAAGAACACCCAAACTTACAGATAGTACCCATTTGACATTGTTTTGATGGTTTGAGGATCAGAACTCAACTAGAGGAAGATAAAAAAAATTTGGTAAAGGAAGCAAGTGCAAATGGCGACAATTTTTTGAACTTATGGATGTAGTAGCTCAAAATACCAAACAAGAGGGAAGGCATCTTTACATCAAGCATCAAGCCTATTCCCTCTGTACACAGGGTTGATAGGGATGGGCAACTTAGTCATTAGCTACCTAAGATGGGGGGTGGGGTATATAAAGGCATGAAGTGGCTGGCTTATAAGTTTTCAAGAGGGAGTTAAGTTTCAGAGTGTGCGTGGGAAGGTCGACTCCCCACTGAATAGTTTTCATCTTGTCTAGAGGGGTCAGATGAAAGGAGATGGGAATAGGATTCCTTAGATTCAATAGTGAGTAATTGTTATCATAATGAATTTTTGTTGTCACAAGTTTAAAGGTATAAGTTGTGTAACACAAAAGGGGGGAGTAGTTAATCTTGCATTCCAGGAAGAGAAGACCCTAGGACCATCAAGATTGAAGAGCATGAGCAGAATGTGGGATCCTAACCAGAGAAACAATGACACCAGAGATGGAGGCGGAGGTGATGACATGGAGTGATAGAGTAGCTGAGGACTATAGACTCAAGGAAAGGGAAAGGTTGTGTGTTGGCAGCCAGTAGGCTGGCTTGAAGAATGTGCCCTGTAATTGTTTAAACAATTATATATTCCTGTGTGTTTTTGTGTACATCAAAACAAAACAAAACAAAACAACAACAACAACAAAACAACAACAGAGGGAATAGAAGCAAATGCTGTTGAATGATGCATGGAGTGAGTTGTAATCATTGCAATGAAACAAAATACGATAGGTTGAGTACAAAACCGATGTTCTCCCATGTAAACTATTACTCAATTCACAATAAAAGCTTTTTATTAAAAAACGTTTCAAGGCAAAATTTGATACAAAATGCATAAATTTAAGTTTAGGAAACATAAGGGACATCCCTTGTCCATGGAATAGAAGAACTTGTAGTGGTAGTGGTGTGCTGTCGACTTGGTTCTCACTCATAATGCCTCTATAGGACACCATAGAACTGTGCCATAGGGTTTCCTACGGTGTGTTCTTTACAAGAGAAGATCATTAGATCTTTTTTCTGTTGAAGAGACTGGTAGGTGCAAACTGTCAGCTTTTTAGTTAACAGCCTAGTGCTTAACCATTGCACTAGCAGGACTGCTATAGAGGAATTAGTGAAATCTACTGTTCCAATACATTGACTTTCTGCTTTTAAAGCACTACAGTTGAACTCTAAAATCTAGACTTTTTTTGTTCTTTATACAGACTAGTTTGAATAAATAAAATTATAACATAATAAAGTGAGAAAAAAACAAAAATAAGCAATCCACTTAGTAATGTTATGAAAAACTCTATTGTTTGCAAAAGGACAAGTACTAAAATCTTACAGATTCCTGGCATGATCTTAACCAAAGCATATTATATATTAGGCACTGTTATCGGAACTTGAGATATTGCAGTAAACAGAACTGAAATTTCACTTACTGATAGCCTCTGAGTCTGGTGGAGGATTGACATCATACACAAGCAACCAAATGAACAAGATAATTTCAAATGGTTATACATTTTAAAAACAGTAGAACTAAGTGATGGAAGAGACAAGGATGAAGAGAATTGGGGGAGAGGGCTACTTTCAGCATCTGGGCAGGGAAGACTGTGTTCCTCATATTGATTGCATAAGAAGACACCAGCCCAAATTGAATTTTTAGATGGAATATACTGAATTACATTAAAAGAAAACTCTTAATCAGCAATTAAAAATAATGAAGATAATAGTAATTTCAAAACAAAACCAAAAACTGTGTTCAACAAATGCATTATGCAAGAAAAGACCATCAGTCTAGGAAGCTGAGATAGTTCTATCCCCAAGTGTGCAACTACCATGGGCAGTAGAAATACAGCACATGACACCCCATTTAAACTTTAAATGGCAATGACAAGAGCAACATAGGAGAAACGCTACAGTCCCATCTAGGAGAGTTGTTGTGGTGGTGGTTAGAAGTCTTCGCCTTGGTTCTAATTCATAGAAAACTTATGCACAACAGAACATTTCACTGCCTTGTCATGTGCCATCCTCACAATCATTGTCTTGTTTGAGCCGATTGCTGTTGCCACTGTGCCAATCCATCTAATTGGGGTTTTCTTTGGTGGACACCATCCTGCGAATGGCGGACGCCATCCTGCCAAGGAGCAGAACTGTGAGAAGCCTTATGCATGAAGAGTTCATTGTTTAGCAAAGTGACAATGAATGCCCCCCTTGGTTAGCAAAGCTACAAGGGATGATTCATGCAGGGGACCCGTGGTTTCCAGCTTTTCCTTGGAATAATACTTTATTTCTGATTTCCATATAAGAAGTTTTAGAAAATCTTACATAATCATTAGATACTTTAAACAAACCTCACTTTATAATAGTTGCCTTTCACATTAACATTAACTTCCACACCATATTCAATCTTATGTAGTTATAAAAAATGTTTTTACATTAATAATAAGTTTTAACATTAGAAATAATCACACTAGCTAAAGTTTTAGCAATTCAAGCTTAAAATTGTAAGAAACATTCCAGGTGGTTTTAGTCAAGGCCATTAAGGCTTTTAGAAAGCAGCTTAGGAGACAGTCAAGGGCAGTGAGAGCTTGGGAACAGAGGTAGGAGTTTGATTAGAAGTTTTGAGAAATTGTTAGCATGAGAGAATTAGTGATTTGTTCTTAACTATGAAACTTTAGGGTACTTTTATGTTCTTGTTTTTATTGTTTAATCAATTATATGTATGACCAGTTATAGTAAAAATTATGCTTTTGATTGTAATCTGTAACTAATGAATCTATAGAAAGTAATAGATGTTGGTAAAGTTAAAAATTAAGATGTAGAACTTTGTTTAAAATTAACCAGACATTTTAGGCAGTATTAGAGAGAAACAGAGTCGCTCACAGAAGGCAGACATTATCACGATAACTAAGGAGTAACTAAGGAGAATAGAGACACAGGAATGTTTGGTGACCTTGT
>NW_006408652.1:8128135-8135527 GCF_000296735.1 Chrysochloris asiatica | reverse complement strand
TCTTCTGGTTGAGCTCTGATCATCCAGTCATTGAAGCCAGGTCAAGTGGGTATTATCTGCAAGTGTGGGTGTTCTTGTGCATATGCCCTCTCTTTTTATCAGCTGAATGCTTCACTCTCCATATTGTAGGGCTTAGCTTGCCACTTAATTGCTGTTTTCCCCTCACTTGTCCTTACCGGTGATGAGCGTAGTCACCAATCAGAGCTTGTATTCCCATTGAGTCTTTGAAGGGGGTTTGCACTGAGGGGACCCGATCACTTGCCTTGATGTTTCCTGGGCAAGCAAATTGTTTGTTCTTGTAGTAACAGTCTGTCTGCCTCTATTGTTTTGTATTTTTCCTGTAGGTCTTTCAAGAATTTTCTTCTATTCGTTCCAGGCTGATCTGCTCATCCTTTCAAGTGGAAATTTCCCATCTCTGGAGATCTGGATGTGGTTCAGGCTTCTACCTATAGTCTTATGTATTGCAGAGGCTCCGCAGGGAGCCTCCTTCACTGGGTACGTTGTAGCCCTATTTTTGGTGTTCCAATCAGTTATAGGCAGAAGATGGACTTACAAGCTTTCTATGGTGATGTTTCTGACTATTCCTTCTCTCCCCCTCCAGTGTCTATTTTATATTATAATGCAAGGAAAACCAAGATTCAAAAGACAGTTTGGCCTATTTCTTGAGAGCTCTATAATAACAGTTGCATAATTGGAGTCCTGGTGTGGCGTTATGGGATATTGCACTGAACTGCAAGGTCAAAGGTTCCAAGTCATCAGCTACTCCTTGAATACCCTATACAGGGTTGCTATGAGCTGGAACTGATCAATGGCACTTAACAACAACAATTTTATTTAAGGACTAAGTTGCACCTGTCCTAATACATTGTATTTTCAATAACCTTATATGCATGTGAAAGCTGGACTGTGAATAAGGAAGGCCATAGAAGAATTGATGCTTTTGAGTTACCATGTTAGAGGAGAATATTAAAAGTACCATGGACTTCCAAAAGAACCAACAAATCTGTGTTGGAAGAATACAGACAGAATGCTCCTTGGAAGCTAGGATGGCCACACTTAGTCTCTCATACTTCAGACATATTATCAGAAGGAACCAGTCCCTGGAGAAGGACATTATGCTTGGTAAAGTGGAGGATCAGAGAAAAAGAGGAAGACCCCAACAAAATGGATTGGCACAGTGGTAGCAGCCATGGGCTCCAGCAATGCGTTCAATGATTGTGAGGTTGGTACAGGACTGGTAGTGTTTTGTTTTGTTATGCATAAGGTCACTCTGAGTTTGTATAGACTCCATGGCACCTAACAACAACAGCAGCAGCAACAGTAGTTGGATTTGATCAAAAGTCATTTTTCTACCTAGACCACCAGTTTGAGAAGGGGAAACTGTAGTGAAGGAAGGGGAAAGCATTTCAGATAGGAGATAGAAATGGAACAGAGAAAGAGAAAATAATATCAACCGGAGGATACAGCAGCATTGTGTTTTTTGGTACTGATGGATTGGGGTTCATAGTAGAAGGAACATGGTAAAGAGCAGGGGTACTAGAGATGAAGATGCATCCACTGCTAAAATAGTCAATTATTGCATTTCATCCAGGACATTATGGAACAATTGTAAAGGTCCTGATATATAGAATGATTATAATACTAAAAGGAATAAATTATTACAATGCTAAATGTGTAATTATGTTTATTCCCCTCAAATATAAATTTAACAGTAACTATTATTTGTTTTCTAGCCTTTATATTAAGGTCAACATTACCTTTGAAAATTTAAAGTCTTCTTTTTTATTTTTAAGCAAATCTTTTCTACATTGTCAGGAATATAAACCCTATAAAGAATGTAATCTACTGTAATATATATATGAGAGATAGAGTCCTGGTGTGGTGCTGTGGGTTAATGCACTGGACTGCAAAGTCAATTTGAACCACAAGGTCAGAGGTTCAAGTTCACCAGGCACTCTTTGGAAACATTTACAGGGTCGCTATGGGTTGGAACTGACTCGAAGGTACTTAACAACAACATATATGTGAATGATATGCACATTTCCTTCTGTGGGCCCCATATCTTAATTTATTAATATATAAAGTCATTAAAAAACATGACTGACTGACTTAACAATTAAGAAAATACAGGAGGGAACAATTTGACAGTGAGAGAATGGACTAGAAAATTTAGTAAGCCATTTCTATTTCCAAGTCGATTATATATTTACAAATGACATTACTAACATTTGTAGTAGTACATAAACTATGACTAAATTAATTATGAATAGTTAATCATTTATTTATAGCTGTTGTCATCTCCACATTTCTTAGAAACCTTTTAATCACCCACATTACAAACTGCCAAGCCATCTGATTTCTGCATGGAAAGCCATTATTCCCAAGTGAAAATGTGAAAGCAATCGAGTCAGCACATCCTGACAATGTCTTCTTCCTAAAAGCAAACAAAATCTTTCCTTCCACAGCCACATGACAGCTTCCCATTGGATGATAAAGCTATTAGACACTCTCTCAATGCAAAGAGGATTCTGCAAATTGAAGCATGACTGTTATTCTCTCCTCTCTATGTCCCCAGGACCCAGCATAGTACCTGGTACAGAGCAGACACTGCATAAATGGTTGTTGAATGACACTGAATGATGTCACCGTCCCTCTTTAAAATCCCTCAGATGATCAGAGATTCTACGTATCACAAATATATTTGACAAGTTAGCAGAATATGAACTTAGATCTAGTGTCTTCCCTTAGACACAAAACCAAAGCAATTGGAATAAAGATGGGGGCCAGGACAGGGATTATACCACAAAACTTAGGTTGTCTTTATGTATTTAACAGAAAGTATTTACTTATCTATGAAAACACTTATTCAAATGAGCCACCAAGACTAATACCCATAAAACCACACATAGCCCTCTTCATTATACTTTTGCCAATGTCATTGTACTTCTGTCAATGCACAATGGGATGTGCAGCTGAGTATGTGGAATGTGACCGTATTGGTTCAATTGTTAATGTGCTTACTAAGTGAAAGGAACATAATAATAATATAGCTAAAGATAACATTGAACAGTTCCAAGTCTTTATCCTTCTAATTATAGTGACATGTTTTTTTAAAGGTCTTGAATTTCTGTACACAAATTTTCTTAGCCTGCCTGTATCCCCAGGATATGCAAATAACAACAAAAATCAAAACAACATTAATTTCCATTTGTTTGACATTAATATTTACTTATCTTGGTGGAGGGCAACTTCATAGTGTTTTAGTCTTTGAGTGTCAAAGCCATTCCCAAGGTTACATACTTTCTCTTTCTATAGCTTGATAGATGGCTATATAATATATGTCAAAGTTAATTTAATCCATGGTCTCGCCATGATATTTTCAGTAGAGCACCTAAGAAATGTCTTTTATTTCTGTATTCCTCCTTCAACCTATCTCCTCTATGCTAGAAGCTAGCATTTCAAAGATGAAGCCTATGAGGTCTCTGTACTTAAAGAGCAAGCCCTAACTTTATTCCCAATCATAACCCTAACTTTGACTCATTTACACATATTATTGTTAGGTGTTGTGGAATTGACCCCAAGACATGGTAACTTCATCCACAATAGAACAAAACACTGCTAGGCCCTGTACCATGCCTATGATTATTTGTGGATAGGAGTATTCGGATCTATGAGGTTTTCACTGACTACTATTTAGTAATAGAGTATCAGGCCTGTCTTCCTAATCTGTTTTTGCCTAGAGGTTCTGCTGAAACCTGTTCTACATCATAGCAACACAAAACTCCCAATGACAGAAGATGAGATGTGAACAGAGTTGAAGGAGATGTGGGAGGTAACCATGAAGTTATGTGTGTGCAAAGGTTCTGAGCAAGGAGCGTGCCTTGTGTCTTAGTTAGTGTTCTCTAAGGAAGTGGAGCTAATGAGATATATGTGTGTATATGTGAATATACCTATGTTGCTTTTGTTGTGTGCGATCAAGTCAGTTCCAACTCATAATTAAATGCACAGAGACTTGAAGTTAGAAAACCCAAAATTATGATCATGCTCAGCATTTCTCAAGCTGAAAGAATTGAATAAAACATTCAAGCCTCGACTTGAAATACTGAAGGATTCTATGAGCAAATTATTTAATGGTGCAGAAAGTATTGAAAGAAGATAGAAGGTATACACAGAATCACTGTACAAAAAAGAAATGATCAATGTTCAGCTATTTCAAGACAAAGTATATGATGAAGCAACAGTGGTACTGAAGCACTGAGGGCACTGGCAAAAAAAAAAAAACAAGTCTTCAGAAATTAATGGAATACAAATTAAAATATGTCAACAAACTGATAAAGCACTAAAGACTCTCACTCATCTATGCCGAGAAATTTGGAAGACAGTTACCTGGCCAACCAATCAGAAGAGATTTTTATTTGTCCCCATTCCAAAGAAAGATGACTCAACAGATTGTAGAAATCACCTAACAATATCATTAATATCACAAGCAAATAAAATTTTACCAAAGATAATTCAAAAATGACTGCAGGAGTACATCAAGAAGAAACTGCCAGAAATCCTGCCAGAAATTCAAGCAGGATTCAGAAGAGGACATGTAATGAGAGATGTCACTGATGATGTCATATGGATCTTGACTGAAAGCAGAGGAATATTAGAAAGATGTTTACTTGTGCTTCATTTACTGTGCTAAGGCTTTTGACTACATGGATCATGACAAACTATGGATAACATTGTGAAGAACTGGTAATTGCAACACTTAATCATGTCCAGGAGGAACCTGTACATAGACCAAGAGGCAGTCATTTGAACAGAACAAGAGGACACTGGATGGTTTAAAATCATGTGTGCCAGGGTTGTATCATTTTCAGCATAGTTATTTAATCTGTATGCTGAGCAAATAACCTGAGAGTCTATATTAATAGAAGAACATGACATCAGGATTGGAGAGAGACTCATTAACAACCTGTGATATGCAGATGATACACCCTTACTTACTGAAGGCAAAGAAGGCTTGGAATAGTAACTGATGAAGATCAAAGACCACAACCTTCAGTATGGATGGCACCTCTATGTAAAGAAAACAAAATTCCTCAAAACTATAACAGTAAACCATATCATGATCAACAGAGAAAAGATTGCAGTTGTCAAATAATTAATTTTGCTTGGATCTACCATCAATACTTATGGAAGCAGCAGTCAAGAAATCAAATAATGTATTGCATTGGGTAAATCAGCTGCAAATTACCTCTTTAAAGTGTTCAAGAGTAAAGATGTCAGTTTAAGGAGTAAGGTGTGCCTGACCAAGCCATGGTATTTTCAATAGCCTCATATGCATGTGAAAGTTGAACAATGACTAAATAAGACTCTAGAATTGATGCTTTTGACTTATGGTGTTGGAGAATACTATATTTCCAGAACAAACAAATCTGTCTTAGAAGAAGTACAGTCAGAATGCTCATTAGAAGCAAGGATGGCAGGACTTCATGTCTTGTACTTTGGACATATATTATTATGAGGGACCAGTACCTGAAGAAAAACATTATGCTTGGCAAAGTGTATGGTCAGTGACAAAGAGGAAGACCGTGTGAGATGGATTGACACAGTGGTAGCACCAATAAGCTCAAACATAACTACAATTGTGTGGATGGTGTAGGATCAGGCAGCAGTATTTCAGTGGTGCTTAGGGTCACTAAGAGTCGCGTTTGCTTTCTTTTACTTATACATCCCTCTACATTCAACATCCAGACACAGCTCCTACAACACATAACCCCATTGTCTTCAAATTAATTCTAACTCATAGTTATTCTATAAGACAGAGTATAACTGTCCCTAGGGTTTCTTCACAGAAGCAGACTGCCTCATCTTTCCTCCATGGAATAGGTTATGGGCTCCAACTGTGAACATTCTGGTTAGGAGCCTAGCTCTTAACTACTGTGTCACCAGAGCTCTTTCCTACTAGACATGCTGTTGTTAGGTGCCATCAAGTTGGTTCAATTTCATAGCAACCCTATGCACAATCCAGCCAAACAATGCCCGGCCCTGCTCCATGCTCATACTCGTTACATTTGAGCCCATTGCTGTGGCCACTGTGCCACATCTCTTTGGATGTTTTCCATTTTTTTCCCTTACTCTTCACTTTCCTAAACATGATGTCCTTCTCCAGGGAGTGGTCCTTTCTGATAACATGTCTGAAGTATGAGACACAAAGTCTCATCATCCTGGCATCTGAGGAGCATTCTGGCTATACTTCCTCCAACACAGTTTGGTTTGTTCATTTGGCAGTCCATGGTACATTCAATATTCTTCTCCAATTTTATAACTCAAATGCATCAATTCTTCTATGGTCTTCTTATTCACTGTCCAACTGTCACATGCATATGAGGCAATTGAAAATACCATGATTTTGGTCAAGCACACCTTAGCTCTCAAACTGATTGTTTAATATTCTAAAGATCACTCGATGGAAGAAAATAGTATTATATCATATTAGATGTAATTATATTATATATTATATATTGAAGGTAATCTGCTTTACTTAAGGTCAAGTGATGTAATCACATGCAACTACTCTATAATAGTCACTGACTAGTATTTGCCCAAACAACTGGAACTATTGCCTAGCCAAATTGACGCAAAAATTAACAATCATAAATAGTATGTTCTATAACATACTGTGTGGTTAGTGTAGTTTGAATTACAAGAGTAGCCAAGGGAGAGAAATAGGAGGAAAGGTTTGGATCATGCAAAGCCTCAGAGGCAACTGTGATGACTTTCCCTTTGAAGTACAGAGGAAGAGAGGAGATAAAACATTGGGCCAGATAGGAGGCTACTGTAGCCTTATCATTGAGAGGATGGTGTCCCAGACCATGCTGGCAGATGAAGGTAGTGAAATGGTCAGTTTGTGGACTATATTTTGAATGTAGAGCTGACAGGGCTTGTTGACGGGCTGCATGTGAGTGTGAAATAAGGAGCATTGCCAAAGACAACTCCTGGAAGACTGGAGTTGCCATTAAATAATATGGAAATGACAAGAGGGTGGAGCCAGTTGGGGGTAGGTGTGGAGAATCAGGATTTCAGCTTGGGTCATAGACGTGCTAAACTTGGAATGCAGTGTGAATACCAGTAGGCAGTTGAATAGATGAGTCTAGAGTCCAAAGGAGACCAAGGTGGAGATATAATCATATGTTTGGGCAATATCAGTGTGTAGATGGTATTTAAAGCCATGAGATTATAAAGACCACATGTAACTGGAGAACATTTTCAGGTCTGATCATTTCTCCTACATGCATTAAGAAGGGAAATAAACCACTTCCTATTTCAAATCTATAGGCATTTCTAGCCATAAGTTAGGGATAAAAACATTGAGTTTGTTGTTGTTGTTGTTGTTGTTGT
>NW_006408652.1:8127313-8127872 GCF_000296735.1 Chrysochloris asiatica | reverse complement strand
AGTGGTGAGGATTTTTTAATTTCTTTACATTAACGTGCAATCCATACTGTAGGCTGTGATCTTTGATCTTCATCAGTATGGTTGTATCATCTGCTTATCTCAGGTTGTTAATGAGTCTTCCTCCAAACATGATGCCACTGTTTTCTTTATATAATCCAGCTTTTTGGATAATTTTCTCAGCATACACATTGAATAAGTATGGTGAAAGAATACAACTCTGGCGCATAGCTTTCCTGATTTCGCAAAACATTCAGTGTCTACCTGTTCTGTTCAAATGATTGCCCCTTTTTCTATGTACAGGTTCCTCATGAGCACAATTAAATGTTCTGTGATATTCATTCTCTGCAATGTTGCCCATAGCTTGTGATGATTCACACAGTCAAAAGCCTTTCTTTTTGAAGTCCTCACAAATAGTCAATTGCTTAATGTCCTAGTTGCCCATCCCTATCTATTCTGTGGGGGGGGGTGGGGAGGGTGGGAATGATTCTTGCTGTAAGAACTTGTTCCCTCTTTTGACCTACTGTTTCCATAGGTGTAGGTCAAGTTCATCAAATTGCAT
>NW_006408652.1:8103813-8119463 GCF_000296735.1 Chrysochloris asiatica | reverse complement strand
CCCACCTGAATTTAGAGATCATCTGAAGAACAGATTTGATGCATTAAACACTAAAGACCGAAGACCAGAAGAGTTGTGGGATGACATCAAGAACATTGAGTTTATGATAAGGAAAGTCTGTTTCAGAGACTAATTTACTATGCATCTAAGATCACATTCCTCCAACTTTCTAAGTCTTATTAAACTTTGTGTCTGTAACATGGCCATAGAAATACTTGCCCTGCCTACCTCACAAACTGGTGGAAGACTTGGATAAGAATGTGGATAGCAAATTGTTCTATAAAGTGGAAATCACTACCCAGCAACCAGACTATGTTAATTGAATCCCTTTAACTCTCTGGGTTTCAGTTTCTTTATTTGTAAAAATGGGCCTCTTTAGTATAGAGTCTTATGACCTGAGACCCATATAATAGAGCAAGGATTCAGCTTTGCTGTGGGTTGCTGTCCTCATGAGATGTTTGAGGCATCCCTTCCCCTAAAGACTGGCCTCGAAGTACTTCTGAAAGGTTTCAGGGGAGCCTGTGTTGTAGCCAAAGGACTTAAGCTGGGCTGAAGTATTCTCTTGAGGTTAGTGGACAGAATGTGGCCCATTAGCCCTATGTTCTCACCTGCCACTTCCTCCCTTCCTATTATCTGGAGACACCACTCAAGATAAGGCAGGTGTGAAGCTGGCTCACCACTAAACCAAGAGGGCATGTACTAGAGCTAAGGAGGGCCAAGCAAGTGGAAATGAAGGAAGTGCCACTTCCCTCATTTACAAACAAGAATACTGAGGCTCAAAGAGCTGAAGGGACTTGCTTGTGGTCACAAGACAGTTAGAGGCAAAAGCCTAAGGTTTTTTTGTTATCATAGAGATAAAGGTCTTCCAGCTTTGACCCAGAGGGAACACCTTTTGCCCTTTAACTTGATCAACAGCTGGCATATATCTGAGCATTGCCAGGAAAATAGTCACACATCCGGGAGACCCTTATTCATTTGAAATAAACAGAGAATTTTTAGTCTTTGAAAAAAATATTCTTAGGTCTATGCTCCAGAGTTTCATCTGTTTTGAGTGTTGGTTGGGGAGCAGACTGGGGTGGGGGTGGAAGGCAGTATGTCTACCCAACCCACAGAACCAAGCTTCAGAGGCAAGACGTTGCCTATCTTTCACCAGAGACCAACAGAAATAACTGCCTTCTGGGCAGAGATGTCAGACCGAGATTTCAGATGAAAGCACAGGCCAGGAAGTGGCTTCTGAAGCAATAGAAAGTATATTAAGACAGCTTGCAGCCTTTCCTGTGTGTGTGCGCATGTCTATATGTTTGTGTGCATGTGTCTGTATGTGCACAAGCATGCAGTCATGTTCAGGAAAGCAGAGAAGGGGAGGAAGGTAGTATCATCAGATTGGATGGACCTTTGAGTAGATTTGTTCTACCTAGAAGTAAGAGATATTTTTGTTTGATTAAGCTACTCTAGCCTTTTAAACTTGATATGATCTTAAAAATGACCACAGCAACTATTCCTTTTTGGTGACTTATGTTGAATTCCCAAAACTCATATGGTGCACTGCAGAGTCCTGGAAAAATTGCAGCGAATTCCTTGAGCATAGGAGCCACTATGGCTACTATTATAACACAAGACTTGAACAGTAATATAAGTCTTGATTTGCCTTTTTTTCCTTAATGCCATTTTAGATGGCAGTTGTCAGACACAGCCAAGCGCATGGAATGGCCCCCAGCATCAACTAATCAGCAGTATCTAGAGGGGGAATAGCCCGTTTCCTTTTCATAGAAACAGTGGATGCAATTACCTGAATTAGAGGAAAAGAAGCACAAAAACAAGTGTGCTTCGAAAATCTGATCAGTCAGCTGAGAACAGACTCTATTTCTTCTTTGCCGGGGGAGGCATCTGATATAATTGAACCCAATTTCCCAGTCTAGAGCCTTTTGGTACTCTTCATGTTATTTGTAGCCCTACAACGGAAAAGTTGGTCATAAAGCCGTGGTCTAACACAGTTTTTAATGTATTAATGAAGTGAAATAAGTTCAATTACAGCATTGAGAGTGGTTTTAATTTTTCTTTATCTGTGGTTCTTCTAATTATGAGAGGAAGGATGTTGTCATTGTTGTTAAGTGCCATCGAGTTGGTTCCGACTCACTGTGACCCTGTATAGGGTTTCTGAGTTATTAAATGCCATCAAATTGGTTCTGACTCATTGCAACCCTGTATATGGCACTGTAGGATAAGCATTCAACCACAAAGTTGGTTTGAATCGCAAGGTTGGTGGTTCAAACTGACCAGCCACTCCTTGGAAACCCTAAACAAGGTCACTGAGTCAGAACCGACTTCATGGCACTCAACAACAACAAAAACAAGAGGGTTTCCAAGGAGCAACTGGTAGCTTTGAACTGTAGACCTTGTGTTTAGCAGTCCAGTGCTTATCCTACAAGCACCAGACCAAAACTCTAGTGGATAAACAGCACTGAGGAATTACAGATGTGGACTTAAAGCCTGATTCTGACATTTATTTGCTATGTGATCCTGAATTAGTGACTTAACCTCTCTGAGCCTCAATTTCCTTCTCTAAAAATAGCAATGACATACTTGATAGGGTTGCAGTGAGGATTCAATCTCCTGGATTCAGTGAGCAGCTGGTGTTGTTAATTAACATCCTTATTGGCAATTCTTTGGACAGTGTTCAACCCAGTAATCAGTCTGTGGTTAAATCTTTATTTATGTCCTCAAATACTGTAAAATATGTTTTAAAAATATTTCTACCTTCCTAGCTTGTATTTTTGTTCTATGCACCCCCTCCTCTTCCAGAGAGATCTTGTAAAAAAAACTTTTCTGCTTAAAACCCTGCTACAGCACCTACCTCACAAAGGTAAAAAGCCCTCACAAAGGTAAGCTCTAAGGCCCTCTAGGGTGCTCTTCAACCTCACACATAACTATCTCCTCTGTTTTATAATCTCCTCCTAGCTATTCTCCAAACAGGCTAGGCAGGCCCCTACCCCAGGACCCTTGCACTTGCTGCTTCCTCTGCCTGAAATGAATGGTCTTTCCCAAAATAGTCAGCTGAAATACACTCTTATTTTCCTCAGGACTCTACTTAAATGCCACCTTCTCTCTAAGATATTCCCTGGTCAGGCTACAAAAGAGTACCTCTCCACCCCAGCTCCAAGAATTTCTTTGCCTGGATGTACTTGTCTCCATTGTAATTTATCATCAGCACATTATTCAGTATACTTGTTTATTTCTTACCTCTCACTCCAACAGAAAGTAAGCTCCCTGAGAACAGCCACTTCTGGTTTTGTTAATTGCTCCTGTCTGAGTGCCCAGAACAGCACTTGGCCCATAGTGGGCATGTAATACACATTTACAAAAGGTTAGCAAAAAAAAAAAAACAAACAAAAAAAACTAAGAAATTGCCTATATTATTTCTTTCAGAAAAGTAATAATTAACAATGTGAACTTAACTTGGCATTGAGAAAATTAATCCAATAAGCACTAAAAGCAATTAACTCGAAAAGCATGCTCAATTCATTGCTGAGTGAAATGACATGTCTGAAAATGATGACAAGACACAGGATGAACTTAACTGATTTCAGTGAGACCCAGATACTCAGATGGTCAGTGTTCTAAACTCAGGGAGAGAGTTGGGATATTCAGCTAGTGGTTCTTTCTTAAGGAGAAGCGTTTTTGTTGAGCAACGCTATACATTCATAGGGAGGTAGTAGGTCTTGCTGCTCAAAGTGTGGTTCTAGGACTAGCAATTGCTGTTGAGTCAGCTCTGACTCATGGAGCCACCTCGTGTGTCAGAGCAGAACTTTGGCTAGTTTTCAGAAGTGGCTCACCAGTCTGTCTTCCACAGCATCTCTGTGTGGACATGAACTTCCAACCATTTGGTTAACAGCCAAGTATATTAATGCTTTTACACTACCCAGGGACACGATTAACTCCTTGTTGTTGTTTTCTAAGGGCCATCAAGTCAGTCCTGAAACATAGAAACCCTTTGTAGGGTTTTTGAGGTGTGGCTGGTGGGTTTGAACCTTGTGGTAAGCAGTTCAGTGTTTATCCTGTAGTGCCACACCGGGACTCTTTTGGAGTACAGAATACCAGGCCCTTCCTCAAACCTGATGGCTTAAGATCTGCATAGTTAACAGGATCCCTAGAGGATGATGCTCCTGAGTGATGGTTCTTAATGCTCCACTCTACTCCTTTTGCTTGTAGACAGGTCCCCTGGAGATGAGGGAACTGAGGCTCAGGGAGTATGTGGAGAAGAAACCACTGATTCTGGGAACTCTGATTCTCTCCATCAGACTGCTCTTCCTGGGGGAGACTTCCTCCCTTGTTCCTTCTGTATCTGGGAATCCACCTCCAAGTTTGCCTTTCTTTCTGTCCTTTCCACTGAATGCCCTCCATAGCTACAGGCTTGTAACCCTGTCAGAACCTCCTGACATCCCACCTTCTCCTTAAACCTGTCCTTCTTTCAGCAGAAAGTGAAGCCTGGAACCCCATTTGCAATGAGGTGAATGAGAAAGCCAACATCAATGAAGTCAGACATGTAATCAGAATGGACAAGTCCCTGGAGAAGGACATCATGCTTGGTAAAATGGAGGGACAGCAAAAAAGAGAGAGACCCCCCTAATGAGATGGGTTGGCACAGTGGCAGCAGCAATAGGTTCAAGTGTGACAATGATTGTTAGCATGGCACAGGACCAGACAGTATTTTACTGTGTTGTACATAGGGTTGTTATGAGTCAGAACCAGTTTGACAGCACCTAACAACAACAGATCTGTATGTGTGTATATGAGCAGGAGAAAGATGAGGCCTTCTGGTTCCGTACAGATGTATAGCCTCAGAAACCCAATGCAGAGTCACTATGAATCAGAACTGACGCAACAGCACTTAACAATAACAACAGAATATTTCTATCTATGTTCCTGCACCTAGGTTGGTCTGTGCTTGTCCTCTTTCAACAGCCTACATGGGATACTAGCCCCTCTCCTGGGTCCCTCAGTGAGGCATTTTGAAAACAGACCAATGATTTGCACTCCTCCAGCTTCAAGGAGCCCTTTTTATTTCTACATCCTGTACTTCCCTCAGCGTAGTGGTTATGAATCGGGCTGTGAACCACAAGATCAGCAGTTCGAAACTACCAGCTGTTTCACGGGAGAAAGAGGAAGCTTTCTGCTCTCATAAAGATTTACAGCCTCAGAAACCCTGTACAGGGTCGCTATGAGTCAGAACCAACTCCACGGCACATAGCAACAACAACAACTTCCCTCAGGCCAAAAGATATTTTCAGACAAGCACTACCATGCCCCAAGCTTGCTTCTATAGCCAATACTCTGATGATTTCTCCAGCACACATTACATTCAGTTCAGTGCAGAGAACCATGGACCAGAAGTCAAGGGTTTTAATCCTGTCTCTGCTACTTGGCTGTGTTGCCCTGTACAAGTTCTATCCCATCTCAAGTGTATAACATCATAACCACTTACTAACTGTGATCCTGTGCCAACTGTCTAGCCTCCCTGGGTCCCAGTGTCTCCATCTACAAAACGAGGCTAGCATAGCCCTTATATTATAGGGTTATTATGTGAATTGAATTTTGATCTATGATTATCTGCTTGTTTCTTCTATAGCCCCCCCTTGTAGTTCACAAAAGAGCTTTAGTGATCATGATCTCATTGATTCCCAAAATCCTCTGGGAGTTGGTGGCACTAATTTCACCATGCCCTCATCCAAAGGCGGAGAATGACGCTAAGATTGGAGTACACAGCAAATATACAAACCTTCTCTCTCCTCTCATTCAATCCATAGATATTTCCAGGAATCCAGCTAAGGCCTTGGCCTGGATGAAACCACAGTTAAGTGTCATGGAGTCAGGTGCAACTCATAGAAACCCTGTATATGGTTTCTTTTAACTTTGGCTGGTTAGTTTGAACCACTGACCTTGTGGTTCAAATAACCTTGAGGTCAAGTACTTATCCTATGATGACACACCAGGATTCCTAGAGGGGAGAAAAAGGGTAAAAAGATAATTTACCTTCTGAAATGTATTCTGTCCCATTCCATATGTGGGCTGTACTACTTCCCCATTACCCTAATCCCCAAAAGAAGGACAATTAAATCAGTGGATTTATAACACATGTCCCAGACACACTGGAAGTTCGCAGGGTAGAGGGTGAGTGAGTGCCAAGAGACCAATGTCCAAGAGGTGATCCAAAAATAGGCAGACCCTGTATTACAATGAAAATAAAGGGACTCTGCAGTAACAAATCTCAGTTTGAGTTGTGGCTCTGCCAAGCTGCTCACCAGATGACTGTCCATGAGTCATTTTCCTCCAAAGGGGCTCAGTGGCTCTATCTATTAAATGAAGCCTTTAACTTAGTTGGTCTCAAAGGGCTTTTCAAACACTAATGTTATCAGATGCCATGATCCCCAAGATTGTCTTCTTAATAGTAGAACATTTAACTAACAGCATCATGGAGAATTGTTTCTTGGTTTGGGGGCTAAGAGCAACTGGGAAAACGGAATCATACATGGAGGATAGATATCCTTGGAGTTACAGCAGGAACTACTGAGCAACAGGATACTTTCCCACATTGCCTTTTACAGGCTTCCTTACCCTTAACTTCCTCTTTGGACTTTGGGTTAAATTAAGGGAATTTGTACTATGTTGTTGTTGTCATTGTTATGTGCCTTGGAGTTGGTTCCAACTCATAACGACCCTGTACAGGGTTTCCGAGACTGTAAATCTTTACGGGAGCAGAACACCTCATCTTTCTCCCACAGAACAGCTGGTAGTTTCGAACTGCTGACCTTGTGATTCGCAACCCAATTCATAACCACTATGTTACCAGAGCCCCATTTGTACTATAGTTCCCAAAAATGTCACACACAGTAAAGACAGAGGGTTTCGTCCTTGCAATTGACCCACAGACTAAAAATGAAACTCCTTTGTGCTTGTGGCTTAATTGAGCTTTCATCTGTGTACACATTAACTTCTAGCCACCAATCTCTCTCTTCTCTTTTCCTCATTCCCTCCCTTCCATCAGCTCTGATCCCCAACTCCATACCTATGCACAATTAAGAAGTGATCTGAACTTCTAGTGAAATGCCACTAACATTCTCCAAAAATACCTGCTTTGATTAATAAGGAGTCTTGGTGTGGTACTGTGGGTTAATACACTAGACTGCAAAGTCAGTCTGAACCACAATGTTGGCAGTTCAAGCTCATCAGCTGCTCTTAGGGAATCCGATACAGGGTCGGTATGGGTCAGAATCAACATGATGGCACTTAGCAACAACAACAATGATTAATAAAATACTTATGAGCAAAATCCATCATCTTCCATCTAAAGGGCTAGGTTATCAAACGTTTTTCCATCTCCTTTGGCTGCACTCAGCTGCTCTCCTTGAGCAACACCAGTCATAATGAACATCTCCTGCAAGTAGAAAAAAACCTGGTTCCAGAGCTCCCCAAGGCCACCAGGTCCAGATGCCTCCAACACAGTCATTCTCAAGTTAGCTTCTTTCCACGTCCTGGGCCAGGCCCCCGGTGGGTAAATAGTGGAATCGCCATTGGAAGAAATAATCTACCCAGTCATGTCATTGCCTTTCTTCCCCTCTATTCAGTCTCCAGAGGCAATCTTCTTCCATATTCCTCAGACCAGGAAAAGGAGCCTTACAATCCATAACATAAGCACCTTTTCTTTCTTTCTTTTTTTTTTTTTAAAGTTTTTACTGTGATCTACAGGGCAGATCATCAGTTTTACATTCAACAAATCATATACTTTGTTTCATTACAATGATTATAATCTCCACCATGTACCATCAGTTAACAGTATCTCTCTGTATTCATTTCAGCTCTTTTTTTTTTTTTTTTAATGCTCAGGCCTATATAATAATTTGCACCACCAAAGGGCACATTCTGCAAACCTTCCTCCTAGCCACCTGCTCTCAGTCCCTCTCTTTCCATTAATCTAGAGTCTTCAGCTGCTCCCTCTCTCCATGTCCCCATCTGTGCCTCCATCTCTGCTGTCAGTATTTCTCTGAATAGGGTCCCACATTCCAATAAGCACCTTTTCTTATCCCACTTTCCTCTTCCATTCTCCTTTGGTTCTTTTCTTTATTACTGTTCACTTCCCTATGCTTTTGGCAATCTGGGCTTTTCAGGAGAATTCTGCTTTTAATTTCTTCTGTTACGTTCAATTACTATCACCTTCATCAGTACCATCATCATTGCTCAAATTACTTCAGCATTGTCTGCCAAACACTAGGCTAGGCTCTTACTTTCATTATCTTGCATATTCCAGACCTAGATACTCTAAGGAGAGGTGCTATTAGCATCTCTGCTTTGTTGATGAAGCAACTGAGACAGAGAGGTTACATTACTCACCCAAGGTCACATAGCTAATAAATGACAGAACCAGGATTCAGAACCAGGCCTCAATTACCATCAGACCCTGTGGCTGAGCAAATATTGGCCCCAATATCCTGGTTTAGATTTATTGGTGTGCTTCATGGGCATTTTCAGTCACAACAGAAAAGTTAGTTGAATGAAATCCAAAATGTCTAAGAGTAGTATTAATTTGAAACATGTGAGCCCTACAATAAGAGAGCTATAAAACTTGACTGAAAGATAAAAAAAAAAAAAAAAAACTGCTTAAATAAGTAGGGATTCATACCATGTTCCTGAATTGAAAGGGTTGAATGTGATAAATAAAAATCAATCATCTCTTTAAAAATTTGTATTTTTAGTTAAACCCTAACAGGATTCTTTTGGGAACTTCAGTAAATCATCCTAAGATACAACTGGAAAAACAAGTGGAAAATAATTGCATAGGCAACTTTGAAAGACAAGAGTAATGAAGGAGAATTAGCTCTATCAGATATTAAAATTTTCATTCATACTCCACTGCATTCAAAATACATGCTATAAAACTACTCTTATTAATTGCTAGGATACTGGAACAAACATAGACATATAAATGGATGGAATTGTGCATGTCCCCATGCTGATCCTAGTAAGCAGCAAAACTAATGTTTGATCAAATCGGAGAGGAAGAAATAGGTTATTGACAAGTAATTAACTCTCTATGGAAAAATAAATGAAATCCTTATTACATACTATGAAGTAAATTCTAGATAGATTATTATGTTAAATGTTTAAAAAAATCAAACCATAAAACTAAAAGAATACAGAAATACATAATTATCAGATCTCTAATGGTAATAGAAATTTCTAAATTTAAAATAAGAAATCATTTTACACATTAATAAATTTGACTTTATATCGATTAAAAACTCCTAAGAAACAACCAGACCGTTCAACCAACCCCTAATTAAACTTAAGTGTCAATTTGCAAACTGATAAAAAACATTCATAATAAATTTTAAAAAGGATTATCTTACACATAAATCATTCAGAGAAATCCATAAGTAAAATATTAATAGTCTAACAAATAAGTGAGTAAAATACTTTCCAAAAACATTCACTGGGTTTAGACTACATTTAAAAAACAGTCTACACACTGTTGTTATTGTTAAGTGCCGTTGAGTCAGTTCCAACTCATAGCGACCCTGTGTTGGGCTTCTGAGGAGCAGCTGGTGTGTTTGAACCTTGCTTTTCAAACCAATCTTGCAGTCCAGCTAACTAGCCCATAGTGCCACACCAGGACTAGACACTAAAGAATATAAAGTCTATAAGAAAAGTCTGCTTGAAATTTATAACGATACAAACATGAGAAAGAACAGCACAATCAAGTGCGACGGTTGTTAAAACAGAAGTCTGGATGAAGTATAACTGGAACACAAGAAAGGTAGTGGTAGATTTTACCAAGACTGGGGAATCAAATTTCATAGAAGAAATGATCCTTGACTCAGGTTTGAAAGATGAGTAGTTGTTCCCCAGCTGGACAGGAGATAGGATGTAAGAGCATTCCAGAATGAAAGACAACTTATGTGGACACGGAGATGTGATGTGTGTGTGTGTTAAATAGAGGTGGGACTTTTAGCTGAAGCCATTAGAGTTATATCTATGGGTCATAACACTGCAGAACTTACTCTTTATCTTCTAGGCCAAGGGTGGGGAACATCCCACCTGTAGGCTGCAGAGGCCTGCAAAATCATTCCGTCTGGCCCTGACAAGGCAACCGCAGTTCGGGCCACCACATTGTTGTTGTTAAGGGCGGTCGAATTGGTTTTGACTCCTAGCAACCCTGTATAGGGTTTTTGAGGAGTGACTGGTGTGTTTGAATCACCAACCTTGTGATTCAAACCAATCCTGCAATCCAGTGCTTATCATACGGCACCACACCAGGACTTCTAGACATCATATCTGTTGTTAAGTGCCATCAAGTCGGTTCTGACTCGCAGAGACCTTGTATAGGGTTTTTAAGTAGCAGCTGGTGAGTTTGAACGGACGATCTTGTGCTTTATCCCACAGTGCCATACCAGAACCCCAGTGATCACATTGTTGTTATTAAGTGCTGTTGAGTCGGTTCGGCCTCATAGTGACTCTGTAAATGATTTCCAAGGAACGGCTGATGAGCTTGAACTGCCAATCCTGCAGTTCAAACCAACTTTGCAGTCCTGAGCATTATCTTAAAGTGCCATATCAGGACACCAGCCATCTCGTTGTTGTTGTTATGTACCGTGGAGTCGGTTCCGACTCATAGCGACCCTGTACAGGGTTTCTGAGGCTGTAAATCTTTACCGGAGCAGAAAGCCTCATCTTTCTCTCACAGAACAGCTGATAGTTTCAAACTGCTGACCTTGTGGTTCGCAGCCCAATTCGTAACCACTACACTACCAGAGCTCCTTTAGCCCTCTCATTAGGGGTGAGTTCATTAAATGTTTGACCAAATACAGCAGACTAAATTTTTTAGTTGATCATTTTGTATGGACTGCAAATGATGTTATAAATTTTGTAAGGAAAAAGGTTCCCCATACCTGTTCTTGTGTGGTGCAGCAGGATAATGCGCTGAACTGCAAGGTCAGTGGTTCAAACCCACCAACTGATTCTTGGAAATCCTGTACAGGTTCACTATGGGCTGGAACCGACTTGACAGCACTTAAGAAGAAGAAGAAGAACAACAGGTGACTAATATGGGGGGAAATATACAACACCTTATCTTTAATCAAAGAAATACAAACTGAAAATTTTGAAGATATTCATTTTCAACCTATCACATCAACAAAAATGTTTAAACATTATAATTTGCAATGCCGACATTGTTGAGGCTACAATACACTATTTTAATTGCAGCTTAAGTGTCAAATAATATGGAAATGGTTCCGTTAACTGTGGTGTATCCACTGGTTGCAATACTGTGAAATTATTACTTACAATACTAACAAAAACTTTGTGATGCTTACGATAACTTTGTTACTATGTGGGTAAATGTTTAGGACATAAAGCACCCACAGTCATACATTCAATCAGCAAACACCTTTTGAACATCTGCTATGAACCAAGCATTGGGTATAGTAGTGATTAAAATATAAGTGGTTGTCATCCTCCTGTTACTTCCTTATGGAGGAAACAGATGGTAAACAACAAAATGAATAATCTATTTATCCTAAATAATAATTGCTTTTTAATAGTGAGAAGTACTACTATAGAGGGAACCAACGTGCAACGGTGAAGAATATAACGTAGAGTGGGATGCACCTACCAAGATGAAGTGTCCAGAAAAGATAACTTTGAGGTGACATTTTAGAGAAAATAATCATGAAATACAGAATGAAAAAGAGTTGGCCATGTGAAATGAAAGTCAAGGCAAAGGGAAAAGGAAGTGCAAAGTTTCTGAGAAGGAAGACTACAGGGTGCATTTGATTAACTGAATGAAGATCAATTGTACTAGGAAATAGTGAGAGAGAAATGAGCGTGGAGAGGTGGGCAGAGGCCAGACCAGAGAGAGTCTTATAAGCCATGGCAGGGAATAATGGTTTTGTTCTAAGTGCTACTGGAAGCTATTTCTTTCTTTCTTTCTTTTTTTTTTTTTTGGTAGTTTTCTATAAAGAATATTTAATACAGCCACATGATTCAAAAGTCTACACATTAAAAAAATTTGCTGTGGTAGTTCTTGCTCCCACCTTGTGTATCATCCACCACCATCCACATGTAACATTTATTTGTTTTTTATTAATCCTTCCAGAGCTTTGATACAGATGCAAATATAATATTCTTGGGGATTTTTTTTTTCTACTTAATAATATATCCAGGTGATGTTTCCATTTCATTGCATGACTGTCTTCATCATCCATTTTTATAGTTATACAGTATTCCATTGTATGGTTTTATAATAATTTCATTTAATCAATCATTGGGGAAAATTTCAGAATTTTTATCACATAATATGATTTCTCTTTTTAAAAGCTGATTATGAATACTGTATAGAGAAGGTGTTGGAAAGGGACAAGTATTTGGAGGCTGCTATCATGTCTAAGGAGTCCTGGAGTGGTGCTGTAGGTTAATGTGCCAGACTGCAAAGCCGTTTGAACTGCAAGGTTGGCAGTTCAAGCTCACTAGCTGCTCTTCAGAAACCCTACACAGACAGGGTCCTCGTTATGGGTCAGGATCGACTTGACGGCACTTAACAACAACAACAATCATGTCTAAGTAAAAGATGATATTGGCTAAACCCAATGAATAGTAATGGAGATATAAACAAGTGGGTAAATTCAAGATATGATGTGGGTTGGGACGGGCAGGACAAATTAGATGTGATAGTTAAAAGAAAGGGTACATCATGGTGACTCCTTAGATTTTGGATTGAGCAATTGAATGAAGAATGGGGCCATTTGCTGAAATGATGTGGCCAAATCAAGAACTCTGTGCAAAGCTGTTGAGTGTGAGATTACCATAGATCATTCATGTGGAGATGCCAATTAGGCAGCTGGATTTGTAAGCTTGGATCCAAAGAAGAGACTTGTGCTAGAGATAGGAATTTGGGAGCTCTCTGTATCTAAGTGTTTCTTGAAGTCATGGCAATGGAAAAATAATCCAGAGCATGAATGCAAAGTAAAAAGAAAAGAAGGTCCAGGCCTTAGTTCTGTAGAATTTTAACATTTGCTTGTCAGGTGAAGGAGGCTATGTTTATAAAGGATATGCAGACCAAATGGGAAGTGAACCCAGAGGCAAACTCAGAGAATGTGGTGACAGAGAATCCGAGGGAAATAAATGTGTCTAAAACAGGAAGTGGTTGACTGTGAGTTCTGATGTTTATGAGTCCAAAAAAGATGAGAACAAAGAAATTTTAAATAAAAATCTGAGCATACAAAATTGTGGTGGTGGTAGTGGTGTGCCGTGGAGTCAATTCTGACTCATAGTGACCCTGCGTAGGGTTTCTGAGGCTATATATCTTTACAGGAGCAGAGAGCCTCATCTTTCTCTTGCGGAACTGCTGGTAGTTTCAAACTGCTGACCTTGAGGTCAGCAGCCTGACTTGTAACCACTATGCTATCAGATCTCCTTGTATAAAATTTTAAATACAAGGGACTTCAAAAACTTCATATAAAAATAGAATTAAAATACAAAGGAATTTTTCACAAACTTTTTGAGCTCCCTTGTATGTGTGTGTGTGTATGGGGGGGGTTATATATAGCATATAGACAGGCATGCACACACACATATATACAGACATTAGTTCTGTCGTGTGTTATTGAGTCAGTTCCCACTTATAGCGACCCTGTATAAGGTTTTCTAGGAATGCCTGGTGTGCTTGAACTGTTGACCTTGTGTTTGTCAGTCCAGTGCTTATCCTACAGTGCCACACTAGGACTCCATATATGTGTGTTGTTGTTGTTGTTAAGTACCATGGAGTCGGTTCTGACTCATAGCGACCCTGTACAGGGTTTCCGAGGCTGCAAATCTTTACTGGAGCAGAAAGGCTCAACTTTCTCCTGTGGAACAGTTGGTAATTTCAAACTGTTGACCTTGAGGTTAGCAGCCCGATTCGTAACCACTACGCTACCAGAGCTCCTTTCATATATGTGTATATCTATGGAAAAAAAAAAGATAACCCACAAATGTTTAATTGGATGGAGTAGAACTGGCTCCCTAGGATTTCTGAGAATGTAAATCTTTACGGGGGTAGTCTACCTCACTTTGTCCCATGGACTCAAATGAGCAACCTTTTAGTTTTCAACCCAATGTTTAACCCACAGCACCACTAGGGCTCCTATATATGCTTAGGTGATGGTTGTTGTTAAGTGCTGCTGAGTCGGTTCTGACTTATAGCGACCCTGAACATGGTTTCCCAGAAGCAGCTGGTGGGTGTGAACTACAGACCTTGTGATTCACAAAGTGTGCTGATCCTACATCATCACACCAGGAGTCGATATATACCTATGTTGTTGTTGTGAAGTGCCGTTTAGTCAATTCCGACCCATAGCGTCCCTGTATAGGGTTTTCTGGTGAGCTTGAACCACCAACCTTGCAGTTCAAATGGCTTTGCAGTCTGACACATTAGCCCACAGCACCACACAAGCACTCCATATATATACCATATATATATACATATGCATTCATATGCATACATAGATACACTTAGAACATCACTATGTATATTAAATAACTGGAAGGAAAATGCTAAAACAATCAACCTTCAGAAGTCAGCTGATGTGATTTCTCCAATTACTCCATTTTTCTTATTTTCCTAGTTTTCCATAATGAATATTTATTAGTTTCGTAATAGAAAAACTCCATCAAAAAGATAGTATTTCTTAGCTGGCCTTGAGATTGCCCTAACTTGAGAATAAAAATGTAGTGTGATAAAGGACCTGCTAGAAAACGATGAAAATTGCTTTTGTTTGGGAAAGGAAACTTACATCTTCAAGGAGGATTCTCAAACAGGTGCATGGTATGTGGGTGGAGTCAGGGGGCAGGTGAGGAGAGGTTTTACAGGCTAGCAAATCTGGACCTCCTGTAAGCTGCACTTTCTGATCTTAAACCATCTATGCCTTTTTTCAGCTCAAACTTAATCAAGATTCACTGCTGTGACTCTTATCTTGACACTGAAAGCCTGGAACAAACGCTCCTCAATATAAGCAATATAAGTATAAAGAATTCAACTGAGGCTACCTGGTGGGTACTGCTTCACAATGTCCATTAAAATCAACAGAGGACCAACACTGCTGGTATGTGAGGGTGGAGCCTGTCTGCCTGCCACCCTCCTCCTACTCCACCATTTCTCAAGGTACTTAGTTAGCATAGTCATAAAAAAAACAAATACATTCATTTACTACACCAATTATGACATGGTAGGGGAAGGGGGTGTTCTCTAGAGCTTGAATTGGAAGACTGTAGTTCAGATCCTTGCTGCTACTTGGATTCTGTGATTGTTATGATTTGGGCCAGTATTCTCAGTGGTTTATGAGTTAAAATGTAATTATCTCCAGAGATGAGAAATCTCCACTTGAAAGGACGAGCAGTCCAGCCTGGAGCGGCTAGAAGAATAAAAGATACCTCTTGAAAGAAAGACTTGCAGGAAAAATGGAGGCAGATGGACTATTACTACAAGAACAAACAAATCGCTTCCCTAGGAAACATCAAGGCAAGTGGCCAGGTCCTCTCAACGCAATCCAAGACTAAGACTCAATGGAAATGCACGCTCTGATTGGTGACCACACACATCACCGATGGGGGGAAGTGGGGTA
>NW_006408652.1:8085591-8102763 GCF_000296735.1 Chrysochloris asiatica | reverse complement strand
TGAGATATAATATGATGCAATTACTCCCATGATGTGATCCGATGTTATTATCTCATGTGTCATAGATCCTCACTTCTATGACATTAACGACTCCAGATGCAATCAATAGGATAAGGCTGTATCTTGAGTCCATTTTTTTTTTTAGATATAAAAGGAGAGAAAAATGAGCAGAGATGGAGAGATCCACTGCCACCAAGATAAAAAGAGCTGGGAGTAGAGTGTGCCCTATTAACTTGGGATCTCTGCACTGTGAAGCACCTAGATCCAGGGATAGATTGATGCTAAGACACATGGAGATCTCCAAGGAGTATTGGACCTACAGATGTTGAAAGGAGACAAAGCCTTTCTCTAGAGTTGGCTGCTCTGAACGTCTAGCTTTTCAAACTGCGAGAGAATATGTTTCTATTTGTTAAAGCTATCCACATGTGGTATTTGTTCTAGCAGCACTAAATAACTAAGACAGCATATCATTTCACTTTCTGAGTCTTGGTTTCTTAACCTGTAAATGTGAAAATTTATATTAATTTTACAGGGGTCTGTGGAGTCCTGGTGTGGAGCTGTGGGTTAATACGCCAGACTACAAAGCTGCTTGAACTGCAAGATCAGCAGTTCAAGCTTACCAGAGGCTCCTTGGAAACCCTATACAGGGTTGCTATGGGTCAGAACCGACTCAACAGCACTTAACAACAACAACATGGAGTATTAATGGAGTCCTGTTGTGGTGCTGTGGGTTAATGATCTGGACTGCAAACTCAGTTTGAGCCACAAGGTCGGCAGTTCAAGCTCACAAGCTGCTCCTTTGAAATCCTATACAGAGTCACTATGGGTCAGAACCAACTCAAGTATTAATAACAATGGAGTATTAATAACAATGACAGTAAATGTTTGCTGGGTATTTACTCTGAGACAGGGGCAGTCTCAGGCACTTGCATTCCTTCACTCTACAACCATACTTACAGATAAGTATTTTGTTTTCTTTTATACACGTAAAGAAATGGAGTTTCAGACAGGTTATGTGCTTTTCCCAGGGGCACTCAGCTAGCATGATGCAGAGACAGAACTGCACACTCCAGTCTGCCTGACACCAGAACCTGTGCACTGCATTGTGCTGCTACCAAGTGAGGTCAATTTTAAAGCACTGGATAAAATGTTGTTGTTAAGTGCCATTCTGACTCATAGCAACCCTGTACAGGGTTTCTGGAGAGCAGCTGATTGGTTTGTACTGTCGACCTTGTGATTCAAAGTCCAGTGCTGATCCTATAGTGTTACATCAGGATTATTTAAATGGCATGTTCATTATATTCCTAAATTTAGACATACAAACACAGAAAACACCACCTTTAAGTACTGACTTCCTTAAAACTGGAACTGATGTAAACTGAAATGGTTGACTCTTTTTAAGCTTTTATTGTGAATTGAGCGATTGTTTACATGGGAGTACATTGGTTTTGCACTCATGTTATTGTATTTCATTTCATTGCAATGATTAAAATCGCTTCAACGCATCATCATTTAACAGTTGTTAAGTGCTGCAGAGTCGGTTCTGACTCATAGAGACCCTGTACAGGGTTTCTGAGGCTGTAAATCTTTACGGGAGCAGAAAGCCTCATCTTTCTCCCGCAGAACAGCTGGTAGTGGAACTGCTGACCTTGTGGTTCACGGCCTGATTCGTAACCTTACCTCTGGGTTGTTTCTGTTTTGTTTTTAATGTACAAAAAAATACTCAGGAATAGTCATTTAAACAACCCAAGGGCACATTCTGCAAGCCTGCCTCCTGGTAGCCAGCACACAGCCTTTCTCTTTCCATGATTCTAGAGTCCTCAGCTGCTCTATCTCTCCATGTCATCATCTCTGCCTCCATCTCTGATGTCACTGCTTCTCTGGATAGAGTCCCACATTCTGCTCATGTTCTTCTCCCTTGAGGGTCCTAGGGTCCTTTCTTCCTGGACTGTAAGACTAAATACCCCCTCCTTTTTGTTACAAAAATTCTACCTTTACAGTTGTGACAATCACATTTAGTTATGGTAACAATTATTCATTATTGAATCCTAAGAATCTTATCTCCATCTCTTTTACCAGACCATTCTAGACAAGATGAAAACTATTCAGTGGGGATTCTACCTTCCTCCGCACACTCTGGATCTAAGTTCTCTCTTGAAAACGTGTAAGTCAGCCACTTCATGCCTTTATACTTCCCCCACACCCCCTCCTGCATTTTAGGTAGCCAACGTCTAAGTTGCCCATCCCTATCAACCCTGTGTACAGAAGGGATAGGCTTGATGCTTGATGTGGAGACTCCTTCCTGTTTGGTTGGTATTTTGAGCTACTACTAGATCCATAAGTAAAGGTCAAGTGCATCAAATTGTAACAATTTATACTTGGTTCCATTATCTTTTTTTTTTTTTTTTTTTAATCTTCCTCTAGTCAAGCTCTGGTCATCAAGCCATCAAAGTGAGGTCAAATGGGTACTATCTGCAAGTTTGGGTGTTCTTGTGCATCATTCCCCACTTCATATTAGCTGGATGCTTTACTCTGAGCTCTAGTCCTCCATGGCTAGGTCAATGTCCCATGGGATCAGGAGTTCCCAAGTCTCCTATGGACCAACCAGACCTTCCTCTTCTCTGAAATGGTTGACTCTTATCCTCACCTTCTGAACTGTCATAGGTGACATCATGCTTCTGCAGACTTGAGCTACCCCAGTTAACCACCAACTAGGAGTCCTGGTTTGGCTCTATGAGGTAGAGCACTAGACTGCAAGGTTGTTTTGAATCACAAGGTCAGTGGTTCAAACTCACCAGCCACTCCTTGGAAACCCTATACAGGGTCACTATGAGTCAGTACCGACTTGCCAGCACTTAACAACAACAACAGCAGTATCTATGGAGACAAGTCTGATTCACAACTGCCCCATGTGTGTCAGAGAAGAAGTACATTCCAGCACTCCATAGAGTTTTCAATGGCTGTGTTTCTAGAAATAGATCACCAGGACTTTCTTCTAAGGCACCTCTTTGGTGACTCAAGTCACCAAATTTCACTTAGTAGCCAGGCACTTCAACCATTTGTATCACTCAGGGACTCCACTCCAATTAGGTTAGGAGTTTTACTTGTTCTTGTAGGTCACACACATTCCCTGTAATGCATTCCCCAATATAATGCTGATTTCAATTTCCTTCCATTAGCTTTATATCTTTTTCTACTTTGTTATCATCTAATCTGTCATCTTCTAAGCTTGGTGAACATTCCTGCCATGGTTTGTTAATTCACAGGAATTCAAAAACTCTGGGAGCCAGTGACACCTGTACTGCATTGTATTTACACAAAGAGAATGTCTTCAGTTCCCTTTTCTCTTTCCAGACTACCTGCAATGTACCTCAAGACAGGAGACGGTGCTGGTTGAATTTGCACATGCCTTGAATTAAATTAGAAGGTAACCTCAGTGTAGTTCAAAGGCTCCAGTTGAACAGTAAGTCCTAACTTGTAAATTTGAAATCCTTGCTACTTTGACACCATTTTCTAATAACTGCGAGACAGGCTGCAACTGAACAGCAATCGTGGTTGGCTTAATGAAGTTTAGAAAAATAGGCTCATTAATGCAGTTTTGGAAGATGTTTCCATTTTCTACATCACAAGACATGAGTTGTATCATCTTTCAGCACTAACATTGAAATCTTTTCATTTTACTAAGATGCCACGTCACAGAATGAATGGAAATCTGGAAGTTAGTCTAATTGTTTGTAAAATGCCATTGCCATCTTATCTGTTCTCAGTACAGGATGGTCAATGGTATTGCTCTAACTAGAACTCAGGGTTTGAGGGCACTATGCTAGTATGTATTATATGTATTGTAAGTAAATGGTAATTAAGAAAATAAAACAGAGACAGAAAGGAACTGAATGCTCCCAAATAGAGCTGTCACTTAGGATGGTACTGGGTCACTTTTTTCTGCATAGCTTCTCAGAAAAACAGTCACATGAGTGTAAATCTTTTGTGATTTGTAGTGAGCAGACTTGTTTCAAATGTCAATCCAGGAAGGTTATCTATCATTCCTGGGATGAATGATGAGAGTCACAAAGTCACAGTTTGCATTGATGTTGTTGTTGTAAGGGGTGCCATCAAGTCAATTCCAACTCATTGTAACCCCATGTGACAGAGTAGAACTTCTCCATAGGGTTTTCTAAACTGAAATCTTTACAGGAGCAGAAAGCCTCATCTTTCTCCCATGGAACAGCTGGCAGATAGCAGAGACCCTGGGTAATGTCTGGCAAACAGTATGAACTGAACAAATAGATGTTGGTGGAAAAGTCCAATGGGCTTAGAACTAGGCATGTGTTGTTCTGGCCTAAGAATGAGTATGAGAACATGGCAAGGAGTGGGCAGTTGACTGTGTCCATTACTAGGTGATCCAGGACCTAGATAAGGGTACCATACAGAAGCGCTGCCGGCTTCAACCACTGGTGCAAATTAATTGCAGGAAATGTAAACTGGGGTAGAAAAGTGTGTTCCTGAATGTGGACTGAGGGGTGGCCTGGTAGTGTCAGTGGAGATAGGGCTGCAAAATGAAGAGGAAGAGTGACCATCTGTCCCCTGTGGTTCTGGTTTAGATGCCTAGCCTGCTAGTCAACCTGATTTTTGAGGCCTCCAGTACACTTCTCTTCCATTGGTTCAGACCTTTTGGCCACAGCTCCACAACTGAGCAGGTAGCTACAGGGTTGAGCTGGACAGGGATAGTCAACCTCTTTCAGGATAGCTCTTCTATCTATCAAGCTGCCTGACTGGGTGGGTGGGGGTGGGGGCATGCAGGGGAGAGAGCAATGGACTGGAATGCAAATTCAGACCATGCACAACCAAAATTACTAATGCAAGCACTTGCCTCCAGCAGGATCTTTACTAGATATAATTAAACTTAGAATAGAAATAAGGGGCACACAGTATCAGCCTCCCCACTGAGAAAAATTTCATAAGATCTGAAAAGCAACATGTGTTTCATACACAAAGAAAGAAGATAATACAATACTTAGAAACCTAGATAATCACCAATTAAAATCTCTAACTGTAATACTTATCAAACATGCTGTGCTGAAATTTTTATTTTTATTTGGATGCCTACAAAGACTGCAGTTAAGTTGGCCAGAGTTCTTCCCTATAGCAGAGGGCAATAATAAAGGGTTGGGAAGGCAGCATGGTGTCATGATAATATACAGATTTGAAGTAAAATAAACTTAAACTCTAATCCCAGTTATGCTACTGCCAATGCATATGGCACTAGGTTAATTCTCTGAGCCTCTGGTTCTTCATCTGTAAAATGGGGATATTATCCATCTCACACGGTTGTTCAGAAAATGAAATGAAATACACTATGTGAAGCACAGACCAACAATTATCATCCCATTTGCCATAAATTCTATTTCCATTCACTAGTTAAAGGAAAGCATGCAGTCGGATCCATTTATAAAGGCTAAGGACAGTGTGTTGAAGACAGTGTATCATCTCTACCTATTTAATAATCCTGTAAACATTTGATTAAAGAAACTGGCAAGCAC
This sequence comes from Chrysochloris asiatica, assembly GCF_000296735.1. NCBI lineage: Eukaryota > Metazoa > Chordata > Mammalia > Afrosoricida > Chrysochloridae > Chrysochloris > Chrysochloris asiatica. The sequence goes on along the minus strand of NW_006408652.1, from coordinate 8,097,223 downwards.
TAGTTATAGTTTAGAGTTGGAAAATAACCTCAGGATTTTGGGTCCAAATAGCTGAGTGAGCACACATGTAATATTCCCTGGTTGGAAAGGATCCATTCCAAGTAAAGATATAGAAAACAGCATAGTACTTTGGTTAGGAACAAGTATCCTGGTATCATTCAAAATACACATAGGAAAAGGCTGAAAGGAGGTGGAAGATATTGTCTTTGAAAGAGTTCTTGAGAGGCTCCAAGCTCAGAGTCAACAAGTACAAAAAGAAGAAATGTGATGTGTAACACAAACTAGGATGGTCACATTGGTCACAAACTAGGATGGTCACATGTCACCGAGTAACAGGGCCAGTTGTTCTAACTTCCCCATGCATACAGAGTTATTGGATGCCATATTTTTCCCTAGCTGAAATCCCAAAAACTCTTTCTTAGAGTAGAATATTTATCTTCATAAGGTCAATAGTATGGGTGTTACAACTAGAAGAAGAGGTAAAATACAGAAAAGAAAAAGGGCATCTCCACCAAGGAATGAAATACATTAAAATCTTATGCCTCCCGATTAAAGTCTGAAACGCTCTATCCAAACAGTAAAGATTTTCTCACTTCAACACTTATATTACAGTTCTGTGTCAGCCTACATATTTCCCAATAAAACATCCAAAATATAAGACTGTTGGTTGACAGGACCAAGCCACTGCCATAGAGCCTACAGTAAGTATTCCCAAGCCAAAGAGAAATATGTTGGAGAAATGTATACATAAAATTGCTAAGGAAACCCATATCCATTACTGTACTAATCAGTGTAGTTCTTCATTCATAAATATAAATGGTCAAAGATCCCCAGATATTTGAGTAATCCAATAGCATGAAAGAGAAATAAGCAATACAGAGGAAATAGATAATGTTAGAAATAGAAGCCATGAAAAAAATAAGCAATCACAGAGTAAGATGAAAACACTCAACAAAGTAGGAATTGAAGGGAAATTCCTCAACATAATTAAGAGCATATATACAAAAGGAGCTCTGGTAGTGTAGTGGTTACGAATCGGGCTGTGAACCGCAAGGTCAGCAGTTCGAAACCACCAGCTGCTTCGCGGGACAAAGATGAGGCTCTCTGCTCCCTTAAAGATTTACAGCCTCGGAAACCCTGTTCAAGGTCCCTATGAGTCGGAACCAACTCTATGGCACTTAACAACAACAACAACATACAAAATGAACAGCTAACATCACTCTCAAGGGAGAGAAACTGAAAGCATTCCCTTTGCAAACAGGAACCAGAGAACGATGGCCTTTATCACCACTCTTATTCAATATTATGCTGGAAATCTTACCTAGAGGTATAAGGCAGGAAAGGGAAATTAAAGGCATCCAGATTGGCAAAGAAGAAGTAAAACTCTATTTGCAGATGATATGATCCCATACATAGAAAACCCCAAAAACTCAGCAAAAAACTACTGGAACTCATTGGAAGATTCTGCAATGTGGCAGGTAGAAGATCAATATACAAAAATCTGTTGAATTCCTCTGTACTATTAAAGACAATTCTGAAATGGAAATCAGGAAAACAATGCAATTTACAATAGTCACCCAAAAGATGAAATATTGGGGAATAAATCTAACCAGAGAAACAAAAGACTTAGACAAAGAAAACTATAAAAAGCCAGGAGAGATTTACAAAAATGGAAGAATATACCACGCTCATGGATAGGAAGACCTAACATTGTGAAAATGTCAATAGTACCCAAAGCAATCTATAGATATAATGCAATCCCAATCCAGAGTCCAATAACATTTTTTAGAGATGGAAAAAACAATCACAAACTTTATATGGAAGTGAAACAGGTTTGGGGCTTGTGTGATTAATAAGGTAGTTGTGTCATTTACCATAAAGAGATGGGAAGATGATTTCATAGACTAGAAATGGATAGTTATATTTTTGATAGGTTAAGTTTGAGATAAGAGTTACACATACACAAGTATGTCATAGGAAGTTAGATATGAGTTTGCAATATAGGGAAGATATTGGAACTCATATTTAGGAATAATTAAATGAGATTTGAAACCATGGGCCCAATGATACTACTTTATTCTGTCATGAACACCATACATATGAGTATATCTGATATTTTGATTTTATTTCCATTTTGAGACTCAACATACAGAAAAAGCAGAGAAAATATAATTGTACCAGATTGAATGACAAAGTTGCTGATATTTGACAACTTTTGACCTAAAAAGATAACAATTTCATATGGTTCAACTTAGTAGTTTCAGAATTTTTTATAACTATTATAAACCTTAATGACATAAAATGAATAATATAGGAGACAACAATCAGAGTCCAAGGGATGAGGAAGAAACAAAGGTAAGTGCTAGTTTGCTTAGTTTACAAGGTACCAAATAAAAATTTCCAAAATTCAGCAAAACTAGAAATAGAACTGTAAGCATACTTTCTTTTCCCCCATATATAGTCGTAGTTGTATGTTACTTTTTTTTGTAAGTATACTTTTTGTAAAGTTATAAAATAAAGTAATTATGTCTATTCCTTACTTATCAACTATCTCGTTATTCAACATGATGCATTTATGACAACAGTAAAACAAATCTACTATTAGACTATTTTGAGTATAAACAACATACATCTGACAGAAATTAACTCAGAGGTATAAGGCTATATCTGACTGGGCCATAATCCTAATATAATGACATGCTTTGGAAATTATGTGTTGATTTAAAGGGTTTGTAACTCTCAAATTTGTAGTATTTATGTCATAATCCTTCATTTTTTGATATGATACGTTCATCCTCCATTTTCAGATAAGAACCTTGATTTGGGAACCTAACCATGTCATTAAGGAGTGGGTATAGAAAAAAGCTTTTAAGTAATATACCTAACAAAATAAAGAGGTGGAGGGAAGAAGAGATATGAAAAAACAGTATACTTATTTCTCATCTATCATCATTGTTGTTGTTAGGTGCCATTGAGTCGGTACCGACTCATTGTGACCCTATGAACAACATAATGAAACACTGCCCAGGCCTGGGCCAACCTCACTATCATTGCTATGCCTAAATCTATTGCTGCCACCATTGCACCAACCCCTCTTGTTGAGGGCCTTTCTCTTTTTCTCTGACCTTCCACTTTACCAAACATGATATTCTTATCCAGTGACTGGTCCCTCCTGACAACATTTCTGAAGTATGAGAGACGAAGTCTGGCCATCCTGGCTTCCAAGGAACACACAGAAAATACAGTCCATATATACTACCTAAATACTGATAAATCTAGAAGGAACACTGGATTATTTAGCTTTATGGTGACATCTAACAGAATCATTAAAAACTGTTAAAAGCAAGTTTTCTGGGAAATGGGACTGGAAGGAAACAAGGGGGAAGACTTTTATTTTTTATTTTAAGTCCATTATTATAATTTATCATAAAAACACTATTTTTTAATAATAATAATAACAACAGAGAAACTACAATAACTTCCACTGGCTAGTTCCACTTTCCTTTCAGCCTCTCCAAAACCAAACATTGGGTTGTCAACACCTGTGCTATCATTGTCTGACTGTACTAACAATCAGTAATTCCAGATAGCGTCTTCTATTATCCAGATAGGTGTACAAAATGTTCAAATGTGCATTTAAAACTCTGGGTGACTAAGTTCCCCTGAAGTTGAGATGTCTTTTGCACCAAAGAGAATACATAAGAGTCTAAAGTTACTAATCGGACTTCTTAGGCTTCACCCTAAAACAGATGGCCACTGTGTTGGAAGAGTTGGGGTATAAGGTAAAATTGGTAAAAACCCAAAAGAAGTCTGCCCTTGTGATTTCTAATCATTGTTATTACAAATTTGAAAGTTGTTGTTGTTGTTGTTGTCAGGTGCTATTGAGTCAGATGCACTGCAGAAGGAAACACTGCCTGATCCTGGGCCAACCTCATTATTGTTGCCACACTTGAGCCCATTGATGCTGCCACTTGGCCAATCCATCTCGCTGGGGGTCTTCCTCTTTTTCTCTGACCCTCCACCTTACCAAACATGATATCCTTCTCCAGAGACTGGTCCCACCTGACAATATGTCCAAAGTATGAGGGATGAAGTTTAGCCATCTTGGCCTCCAAAGAGCACTCGGGCTCTTTATCTATTGATTCTTTTGGCAGCCCATGGCACTTTCAATATTCTCTTCCAACACCATAACTGAAATGCATCAATTCTTTCACGGTCTCCCTTATTCACTGTCCAGCTTTCACATGCATATGAGGTTATTGAAAATACCATGGCTTGGGTCAGGTGTACCTTATTTCTCAAACTGACATCTTTGCTCTTCAACACTTTAAAAAGGCCTTGTGCATCAGATTTGATCTCTTGACTGCTGCTTCCATGAGTGTCAATAGTTGATCCAAGAACAAAGAAGTCCTTGACAACTTCAATTTTTTCTCTGTTGATAAGAATGTTGTTTATTGGTCCAGTGGTGAGGATTTTTGTTTACCTGACATTGAGATGCAATCCATATCGAAGGCTGTGCTCTTTGATCTTCATAAGTAAATGTTTCAAGTCCTCTTCACTTTCAGCAAGCAAGGTTGTATCATCTGCATATCGCAGGTTGTTAATGAGTCTTTCTCCAATCCTGATGCCACGTTTTTCTTCATAGAACCCAGCTTCTCGGATTATTTGCTCAACATACAGGTTGAATAAGTATGGTGAAAGAATAAAACCTTGTCAAACACCTTTCTTAATATGAAACCATTCAGTGTTCTCATGTTCTATTGGAACAACTGCCTCTTGGTCCAGGTACAGATTCCTCATTTGAAAGTTACAAAACCTTTAAACCAAATTTAATAGAAGACTTATTTCAGTTTCCCAATACTGGCTTTGTGACACTTTGGAATGCCTCTAATTATCTGAAGAGGCATTATAAAATTATATTTTCCCACTCTGAAAATAATTTGCTCTGACAACAAATACATGTCAATCGCCACATTTATTTTGGCGAAATTTAACTGGCATGGAAGGTTCTTCAAATAAATTATTAAAAACAAAAATTAAAAATTAAAAAAAAACACATTACTATCAAGTTAATTCCAACTCATGGTGGGGTAGTGTACCACCAAGTCAGTTCCAACTCATAGCAACCCTGTATAAGTTTTCCAAGATTGTAAATCTTTACAGAATCAGAAAAAGGCTCATCTTTCCCCCACAATGCCAACTCATAATGACCTTATATGACAGACTAGAACTGTCCCAGAGAGTTTCCAATGCCGTAATTTTTACAGAAGTAGACTGCCAAATATTTCTCCCAAAAAACATCTGGTGAGTTTTAACTGCCAACCTTTTGGTTAGCAACCCACGCGTAACTACCACATCACCAGGGATCCTTGAGTAATAGGGCATCTCAAGTACAGACAATTAGGGAAACCCAGGCTCACATCCTGGTTTGGATTTATATGCACCAATCAGCATCCTAAGGATTCAGGATTCAAACCAACTTTGCAGTCCAGCACACTAACCCACAGCACCACACCAGAACTGGTTGCTGTTGTTGTTAGGTGTCATCCAGTCAGCACCAACTCATAGCAACCCTATGCACAACAGAATGAAACACTGCCCAGTCCTGGGCCAACTTCACAATTGTTGCCACCCTTGAGCCCATTGATGCTGCCACTTGGCCAATCCATCTCGCTGGGGGTATTCCTCTTTTTCTTTGATCCTCCAGCTTACCAAACATGATATCCTTTTTCAGTATGTCCAAAGTATGAGAGACGAAGTTTGGCCATCCTGGCCTTGGATCCAAGGTGCATTCTGGCTGCACTTCTTCCAAGACAGATCTGTTAGTTCTTTTGGAAGCCCATAGCACTTTCAATATTCTCCTCCAACACCATAACTCAAAAGCATCAATTCTTCTACGGCCTTCCATATTCACTGTCCATAGGTTCACTGAGAGATTTTCAGAATATTTTATATATCCCATCTCACAGAAAGAAATACAAATTGAACTTCCCTTTTCTTTTGATAGTGAATGGGGATCACCTGCTCTGTTTTCAATTTATCCTTAAACAAGGAGATTACAATCTCATAATAAATTGGAAAGACTGGTTAAAATCAACCTCTTACCCAGAGGCTAACTCCCTCCAAGGATGTTTACCCAAGCTAATGTTGGGTAAAGAAGAATTAACAATCTCTGTAGGAAATGCAAGGAGCCCTGGTAGCATAATGGCTTATTCACTGGGTTTCTAATCTCAAACTGAGTAGTTCAAAGCCACCAGCTGCTCCCTAGGATAAAGATGAGACTTTCTGCTCCCATAAAGATGTATAGCCTCAGAAACCCTATTCAGGGTCACTATGAGTTACAACCAACTCCATGGCACACAGCAGCAACAGTAGGATAAGCACAAGGTCCATAGTTCAAGCCCACCAGCTGTTCCACGGGAGAAAGATGAGGCTTTTTCCTCCTGCAAACATTTACAGCCTTGGAAACCCTACACAGGGTAGCTTTGAGTCAGAACCAACTTGATGGTACCTAACAACAACAACTCTCCCTACAGAGTTAAAAAGCATCTTAACCATGTTAGCATCTCAGCTATGTTAGAAGCATCTTGCTTATTCTCCTGATAAGACAATTTCTCCATCAGCCTTGTGCTAAGATGTTTCAACACGGAGGAAAATCAGAGCGAAAGAAGTAATAGTAAATGGTCTGGTTCCAAAAAGGTAGCACTATTTCCCATTTAATTTCTTATTTTATTCAATCCTACAGTATTCTGAAACTTATTTCAGTAGATTCCCAAAACTGAATTATAGCTCCCAGAATGCTAGGAAAGGTAAATGGCATTATGCACATTTGGTTTGAAACCAAATTTGCTCCCAGTTCTTCTCCTTGGTTTTCTGAACGTTTTCATTGGTACATAATGCTTCCAGTTTTACAGGGAGCAGTTCTGATAACTCATCTCTGTGGTTTTCAATAGCAAGCCTTCAATCTGCATCCTGTGATAACCCAGTCCATGCACAGCTAAAATCTTAATCACTGAAATATTGCTCTCCTGGGCCAGTTAGGTTTTAGACCCAATAAGCCTAAGGTGGGAGTAGGCTTTTAATTGGTATATCCTGTTAGAAACGGAACCAGGCCAAAGTATTAGTGAACCCCCCACACCAGGTACCCAGTGAGACACAGCTCCAAAGATACACTGTCACTGCATAAATGGTTTTAAAAAGACATATTTGGAAAAACACAAAAATGTTTTAGTCACCTTATTATGGCAAAACAAAGTCATTTTATAGCCCTAATAGCAGAAGGAAGCAGCAAAACACAGGCAAAAAAAACACTCAGCAGGATATAGAAGTATAAGCAAGCAGAAAGCAAACACCGCTGTTAGATGCCAGGAGTGGGCTTTTACAATGCCAGCTATTATACCCCACCTTCACAACCAGGAGCTTTTCAGTCCATTGTGTAGCACCCTAGATTATCTTTTTCAAGATGATTCCTCCAATTAAATGTTTATGCCATTTATCACTTGGCCTATTAAAAGAGGTTTCTTCAGTATCACACTACGGATGGCAAACCACATCTCAAGAGTATTATAGAGATGAATAGATGCAAAAAAATATATCTTACTGGGAAAATTGCAGTGTATCCTCAGGGGTGAGGGTGTGGGGCAGGAGAGAAGGAAATAGTGGGGCTTTATTTTGTTCCTTCCCAAGATAGAATTTTTGAACACTGTATGTTCTCTAACTACAACTTCCAACAAGGACAAACTATCTTTGGAGTAAAATAACATTCCAGGTGTTTTGCTAACCCAGGGTTTAGTAACACACAATTGTAGCAGTCAACAGCAAGAAAAATCAATCTCTTGAAATCAGACAGACCACACATACACACACAATGCAACAGAGTCCTATCCATTATATGAGCTCCAACATTTCAATCTAAATTAAATCCAATTAGGGATAATCATAGTGGATCATATTAAACTAATTCTCAGACAGGAAAGATTATAATTTTAAATGGCTCCATAAAGCACTAATGAAAAAAATCATTTATTTCAATTAAGCAGGCCCATAACCAATACCTAAAGGTCAGTGAAAAACTGCCAGGGTGGCGATTTCTCTCCTCCAACTGAACCCCAGCTGAGCCATAAGAGCCCAGGGTTCTGAAGCAAGATCCGCCTGTGATGGGATTGAGCGTGCAGCCGTCGATCATGCTACACTGAGCGATGGCAGAGCTTAGTAATGACAGGAGTGATTACCTCTCAGGATGGATGTAATACTACATTTCAGGACTTACTTAGGTGCATAACTACTTTTCTATTATTACATCTCCCTTTTGTACTTGATGTATTCTAGTCAATGGTTCTGTAATTTCCCAAGCAACTCCAGCTTCAGTAAGAAGCCCTCCTAATGACTGTGCCTAACCTCTTCTTTTCCTCCATGGAATTGAGAGCTACCAAGCATGAGACAAAAGCTATTTTGCTTTTTACTCCTCAACCTCCTGTATAATGTGAGAAAAATTTAAGCAGTTTCCTCTTTGAGTATGAGTATTTCAGAAAGTTGTCACAAAGTGATAGCTTGCCAGATCTGAAGAGCTAAGCCACCTTATCACTAATCCAGCAGGTAGTTATTTACATCTGACTCTAGCCCAACATAGGAGACCTAAGCCTTGTTGCTCTTATGACCCTGACCAAATCATTCCACTACTCTGAACCTTAGTTTCATCATCTGTGAAATTGGTGTGTTTACTAAATACACCTGTTGTACTAGGGCTCCTCTAAGGCAATGTAGGAGTGGCTGCTTCCAAACTGGGGATATGGATGAGGGGTCACTTGCTTGCTCACTTTTGTCAAAGCACCTCCGTTTGCATCCATACATCTCATGGGCTTTCACATAATTTTTCATTTTAAAAATACTGCCAATTTTTTAAACCACTCTCCTTTAAAGTCTTACAATCTATGATTCAATGATTCCATAACTTCTATGCCAATAGAAGTGTCAAACAAATTAAATCTCATGGAGAAGGTATTAACTTGCAACTCAGGAAAGGTTGCCCATTTTTACAAGGGGAAACTTAATATTTGGACCTGGACAGTCCATATGTTTTTTGTCTTCATGTAATACTTGTGTAGTGCTGTACAATAAGTACTGGACAACAAGGTCGGTTTGCAGTGCAAGATCAGTGGTCCAAACCCACCAGCCACTCCTCAGAAACCTTATATAGGATTATGATGAGGCGGAACCAACTCAATGGCACTTAACAACAAATATTGCTAGGTGATTTTCAATTGATTTAAGTACACAAGAAGATTATTTCTCACTTAAGAAGATGAAGTTGTTGCTATGCTTCCTCAACATCAATCAACCTACTCTTTTCACCGCTCTATTCCTAGAGCCCCTCTTTCTAAAGAAGCCCTATATATATGTACACTTTATTTTATAAAGACCTAATTGTTTTTCTTTGCCCATTTTATAAACCAGAAAAGGTAGCTGCTTGAAGAGAAAAGTGGAAACTGTCATTGATTCATAGAGGGATTGAGGAAGAGATTGAAGGGGGAGGTTTATAGTTGAACATGAGATTCCCAGAGGAGTCATTTAATGGCTGGGAGATTCTTCATATACATCTGAGGGAAACCTAACGTGTATTCATCTTCAGTAAGCTTCATTTGATAGTATCTTAGATTCTAAATGAAATAGGACTATTCATGGAAGCATTGTGTTTTATCCATCTCTCTGAATGCATACGCAAATATTCAGAAATATACCTGTATTTCATACCTCTGCTCATTATTACTTTAAATCACCTAGAGCATAATCTCTCTGGTACCAAAAGGATTGATTAAGGAGTTTCCTTTTCAGTGCAATTGTTAAAATCAACATCTCAGCCAATGATCTTTGACGCAGGATGTAACAAGTTCCTGATAGAGTTGTGTTCCCTTGGAGAACAAGTGTTTTTTCATCACCCTCTTAGTCACCTAATTTGACTGAAATCTAAGATCTTAATGCATCAGTCTTGTTAATTCTCTTGCCAGCACGTCGGAAATTGAAGCAATAAACCACAACTTGTTTGTAGTGGTGTTAACATTATTAAGTACTCAGCTAGCTGACAAGAGCCCCATTTTTCCATTAAACTTCAATAGCAGCTTCATGCATATTTAGCTCTTTGGCACTTTTCTTATTTTCCCCCTGATGACTTGTTTGAAAAGTTGACCTCAAATTCACTACACTCCACTTCACTTTTCGCATAATCAAAGTTATGACATATTGACTTAGCAAACTGCTATTGTCTTATTATTTTATTGTCTTTTTTCAAACACTATTCAACTGCCTGCTCTCAGTAAGAACATATGTAGCTTCCCGCACCCCACCACCATTATGCTAATTATTGGAATTGAACCTTGCATTTGCAGTATAAGATAGTATTTCAATAGTTAGATTTTTTAGTTGTTTAAGTCTGGATGATTTATTATTATTGTTGTTGTTAAAATTAAGAGCTGCTGTGGGAGTCATTTGCTATTTCATTCAATTGACTAGTTTGCCCCAGATTCAAAGTGCTTCAATCTTGAAAGGTACAGTGGTAACCTTTCTGCCTGCTGTCAGAATATGCTAAGGTATTAATATCAAGGCCACTCCCATAACCACTGCATGGTATGAGAACAGACAAAATGAGTTGCCCATTAATCTCCATAGCTAGTCGATTGGAGATTAGTTGAAAACTTCTGGGAAAAGCCAACAGTCATAATCTTTCTCCAAAATTACCTTTCCTGATTGATCCACCCATTTCTGCTATCCTCTAGAAATCCTGGAATAATCCTTGATTCCTCAATTCCCATTCACCAGTAGTCTATTCAGTCACCAGGAAGTATATATTGCAATCATTTCCTCATTCTAATCCCATTGTTCCCATTGTAGTCCAGTTCTTCATTACTTTACTCAACAGGAACCAAACTAGTTTTAACCCAGTACATGTCTTTAGGGCTGCGAACCTTTAGGTCAGTGGTTCAAAACTACCAGCTGCTCCACGGGAGAAAGATGAGGCTTTCTACTCCCATAAATATTTACACCCTCGGAAACCCTGTACAGGGTCGCTATGGGTCGGAACCGACTCGACGGCACTTAACAACAACAACAACATGTCTTTAGGTATTAAAAACAGACAGAATTATCTTCCAAAGACACAATTTTGTACATAAACTGTTAAATTACAAACATTTTTTGAGTAAATACTATAAGCTAGATACGGTGTGTCAATACTCATCTGTCAGTTTGCTGTACTGAGATGGTTTGCATGTTGTTATGATGCCAGAACCTATGCCATGGTATTTTAAATGCCAGCAGGGTCACCCATGGTAGACAAGTTTCAGTGGAAACCTCCAGACTAAGATAGACTAGAAAGGAGGAGAGACAGAATACTTCCGACTGGTTGTTGTTGTTGTTGTTGTTAGGTGCTATCGAGTTGGTACCAACTCAGCGACCTTATGCACAGCAGAATGAAACAATGCCCAAGCCCATTGATGCTGCCACTTTGCCAATCCATTTCTCTGGGGGTCTTCCTCTTTTTCTCTGACCCTCCACCCTACCAAACACATTGATATCCTTCTACAGTGACTGGTCCCTGGTGACAATATGTCTGAAGTATGAGAGACGAAGTTTGGCCATC
>NW_006408652.1:8076055-8084286 GCF_000296735.1 Chrysochloris asiatica | reverse complement strand
TTGATGCTTTCTGCATCATTCAATAATTTGCCCATAGAATCCTTCAATAACAAAAGTCGAGGCTTGATTTTTTTCTTTAGTTTCCACAGCTTGAGAAATGCTGAGCATGTTCTTCCTTTTTGGTTTTCTGACTCCAGATCTTTGCACATTTTGTTATAATAATTGACTTTGTCTTTGAAATTGTCTGTTCACCTCTTGTACCTCCTCATTTCTTCCATTTGCTTTAGCACCTCTACTCTGGAGAGCAAGTTTCAGCCTCTCTACTGACATCCATTTTGATGTTTTCCTTCTTTTTTGTATTCTAAATGACTTTTTTATTTCTTCCTGTATGATGTTCTTGATGTCATCCCACAACTCTTCTGGTCTTCAGTCTTTAGTGTTTAATGTTATCAAATGTGTTCATCAGATGATCTCTAAATTCAGGTGGGATATATTCAAGGTCATATTTTGGTTCTCATGGTCTTGTTTTCATTTTCTTCTGCTTCAGTTTGAATTTGCATATGAGCGATTGCCCCTGGCTTTGGTTTGACTTATGGTATGGAGCTTTTCCATTGTCTGTTTCCACATTGCAAAGAATAGGTATTCCAAAAATCTTAGTTGTCCTTATGAGGAACCTGTACTCAGACCAAGAAGCAGTGGTTCAAACAGAACAAGGGAATACTGAATGGTTTGAAACCAGGAAAGGTGTGTGCCAAGGTTGTATCCTTTCACCATCCTTACTCATTCTGTGTACTAAGCAAACAATCAAAGAAGTTGGATGCATGAATATTGTGGCATCATAATTGGAGGAAGACTCATTATTAACCTGAGATAGGCAGATAATGCAACCTTGCTGGCTGGAAGTGACAAGAACTTAAAATAATTACTGATAAAGATGAAAGACTGCAATCCTCAGTATGGATTGCACCTCAATGTACAGAAAACAAAAATCCTCATAATTGGACCAATAAAAACGTCAAGGTAAGTGGAGAAAAGATTGGAGTTGTCAAAGACTTCATTTTGCTTTTATCCTCCATCAACACTTATGGAAGCAACAGTCAAGAAATCAAATGATATATTGCATTAAGCATATCCATTGCACAAGACCTCTTTAAAGTGCTGCAGAGCAAAGATGTCAGTTTGAGAACTAAGGTACTCCTGATCCAAGCCATGGTATTTTCAGTAGTCTCGTATATATGTGAAAGTGGGACAGTGAATAAAGAAGACAATAGAAGAATCCATGCATTTGAGTTATGGTGTTGTAGATGAATATTGAAAGTACCATGGACTGCCAGAAGAACAAACAAATCTGTCTTGGAATAAGTACAGAGACTATGGCCCTTGGGCACCCCTCAGGTCTACAATGGAGTCTACCTTTGTGGTCAAATTTTCAGCCAAGTAGTATGTTGTTCTGCTGTGGAGTCGATTCTGACTCAGAGCAACCCTGTACAAGGCTTCCAAGGAACAATTGGTGGGTTTCAACTGCCAACTTTGTGGTTCAAGGTACAGTGCTGATCCTATAGTGTTATACCAGGCATCCTAGACAGGTGTTTATCAGGGACAAAAACAATAGTAAGGTATGCACACAATGGGATGGTCAACCATTCAAGACCAAAAGGGCAACATTTATCTAAAGACAACGTTCAGAAAGGTAGGGAAGAAGGGTGGAATAGAAACAATTACAGGGAGGAAGTGGGATAGCTGTAGTTACCTGGAGGTGATTGTAATCACTGAGATGAAACAAAGTGTATGATGTGTGTTATGTCCAACTGATGATCTGCTACGTAAACCTTCATTCAATTCATAATAAAAAGTTTCAAAACAAGAAGAATGCTCCTTAGAAGCAAGGATGGTGAGACTTTGCTTCTCATACTTTGGACATGTTGTCAGGAAAGACCAGTTCCTAAAGAAGGATATCATGCTTGGTAAAGTTTAGGGGGAAAAAAGGAAACCCTCCAACTAGGTGGACTGACACAGTGGCAGCAAAAATGAGTTCAAACATAACAAAAATTGTGAGGATGGCAAAGGATTAGGCAGTGTTTCATTATGTTGTGCATAGGGTCACTATGAGTCAGAACTAACTTGATGACACAAGACGTATGGTGCTAAGTTCTGGGGTTAACAGTGATAAACAGGGGAGGCACAGTCTCTTGACTCATTGAACTGATGTTATCTCAGGGAAACTAGACAATAAATTCATCCTTTGTAATAAAACTTCAGTGGCCCCCTAATACCCAAGACTTTATATTGCTGTTGTTGTTAGGTGCCATAAAGTCGGTAGCAACTCATAGTGACCCTATGCACAACAGAATGAAACACTGCCCAGTCCTGGGCCAACCTCACTATTGTTGCCACACTTGAGACCAGTGATGCTGCCACTTTGCCAATCCATCTCATTTGTGTGTGTGGGGGGGGGGGGGTCTTCCTCTTTTTCTCTGATCCTCCACCTTACCAACATGATATCCTTCTCTAGCGACTGGCACCTCCTGACAATATTCCTGAAGTATGAGAAATGAAGTTTGGCCATCCTGGCCTCCAAGGAGCGCTCTGGCTGCACTTCTTCTAACGCAGATCTGCTTGTTCTTTTGGCAGCCCACGATACTTTAAATGTTCTCCTCCAACACCATAACTCAAATGCATCAATTCTTTTATGGTCTTCCTTATTCACTGTCCTACTTTCGTATGCATAAGAGGTTATTAAAAATACCATGGCTTGGGTATTATATAAGATATAAGAACTCTTAGCATAGCATTCAAGGTTCTCAACCATGTGACTCTAGATTAATCTTCACCCTTATTTACTACTACTGGTGTGTTACTAAGGCTTAATGCACCAGACTTCAAGGTCATTTCAGGGTCGTTATGAATCAGAACTGACTGGACAGCACTTAACAACAACAACAACCTTACCAATGAGTCCTGGTGTGGTGCTGTAGGATCAGCACTGGACTATGAACCACAAGGTCAACAGTTCAAACCCATCAATCAGTTGCTTCTTGGAAATCCTATAATGGGCTGATATGAGTCAGAACCAACTTGACAACACGTAACAACAACCCTACCAAAGGATTACTGGTGTGGTGCTGGAGGATAAGCACTGGACCACAAGATCAATTTGAACCACAAAGTTGGTGGTTCAAATTTTCCAGTTGCTCCTCAGAAAACCTACACCAAGTCTCTATGAGTTGGAACAGATTCAATGTCAGTTAACAACAACAACACCAAAATCAAATCCAGACTGTCATTGAGTCAACTCTGACTTGTGACAAACCAATGTGTTACAGAATAAAACTGTTCCATAGGGCTTTCTTGGCTATCATTTTTTATAGAAGCAGATCACCAGGTATTTCTTCTGTGATGTGAATGGGTAGGATCAAATCACCAGTCTCTAGGTTATTGTTATTGTTGTTGTTGTTAAGTGCTGTCAAGTCGGTTCCAACTCATACAGCCCTGTATAGGTTTCCAAGGAGCAGTTGATGAACTGCCAACCTTGCTGTTCAAACCAACCTTGATGCACGCCCAGTGCTTTTCCTACAGCGCCACACCAGGATGGGCACAAACCATTGGTACTAACCCTAGCCCTAACCCTAACCCTAACTCTACATTGCTCATTATTCCCTAAACATGCAGAAACTCTTCTCATCAACTTAGTTATAAGTTCCTTGAGGCCATATGCTTCTGGGATGCTCAACACTCAGCAAGGAACTTTCCTTATGAAAGAAAGTTAGCAAAGAATTGTTTTTGTTAAGATACATTTTACATTCTAATGCCTCATTCAGTGTTAGATGTCTCTACTATGTGCTACAATGACACTCTGAAACCATCTCTGTTCTTGTAATTATCACATTGTACCATAATGATCTATAGCCTCCACTGGAGTGTTTTTAGTTCATAGAAAGCAAAGTTCATTCCTTCTTTTTTTGTTTTTGTTGCTCCACAAGCTAGTAGAGTACCTAAAACTTAATATGTTCTCAATAATCTAATGGATGAGTAAAAAGAAAGAAGTAATGTTGGAACAACCTTCCCATGGTGAATTTCATGTTCTCTGGATATGATGGATAATCAGATAACCAAAAATACCCATTTGCATGAAAATCAGAATGGTTCCATCAGTCACTAAGATATTTAGTGCTAAGATATCATTTAACTAGGCAGAAGGAAGTTTGTATTCTTCTTGAAAATATGCATTATTTATATGTACTTTCTCACATTTGCATTCACATATCTATACCTAGACGTGCATATTTGTATCTGAAAGGACTTATTAATTGTCTAACTAATTGCTCCTCCAAATAATGGTCCTTTAGAGAAAAATATGGAAGCTATTATTTTGAAAAAAAGGGATATGAAGAAAAACCATAAGCTTTACAAAGTCCCAAAGGGACTTCCAAGGTTGGAGCCTGATGCTATTACCAGCCACTATATATCATTCAAAAACAGCTTTTAAGGAGGAAACTATAACCCATAGGAATCAAGTGGAGGAATTTGCAATTCATCACCTGTATTTTGGAGTCTGGAACTCCAGTCTGTCCAATCACATTAAATGCTCCCTCTATCATAAACATGTATGCATCCCAGTTAGTTACAAACATGTACAGCATCTGATTTTTAAATGGATAGTTAATCTACATACTGCTTGTGCATTCCATTATTGTATTTTTCTAAGTATCTAGCAGTTTGAGAATTTTCAAGCAAAAGGTTTCTCTCCTTATTCTAGGAGCTTGAACATTATCTTAACAATTCCATAAGATGCATAAAAACAGCACCTACTTGACTAATGAGTGCTTTTACAGGCAACATAACTTAGTTCTACCAATTTCTCCCTAGAAGTCAAACTACCATCATCATCTATTTTATATAATTTCTGCCTTCTAAAACTTCTTTTTAGAATAAGTGGGTTTTATAGAATGAATATGCATTACTTTTATGAAAAACAAAAAAAAAATGTTATTTTCACTTGGAGGAAAAATCAGATCAAATGTAGGGTTTTAATTGGGCTATTAACAAAATGACATAAGAGGAAAAATTCACTAGGAAGCATGGGGAAAATAACATCATTTAAGTATAGGAGATGAAAACACCAAGAATATGAAAAGGAAAGAAATGAGTTTTCACTGTGTACAGGGGGGTTTCAAAAAGTTCATGGAGAAAATGAGCTTTTACATGAAATTTATGAAGCCCTCTTGTGTTTTCTATCCAAAGACAATATAAACATAAATTACTATCATTTAGAAGGACTAGCACCATAATTACAAACTATGGCAGTCCTATCCAGGTTCTGGGATTGCTGATTTGGCACTGTAGGATAAGCACAGGATTATTAATTGCAAGGTCAGCAGTTCAGACCCACCAGCCACTCCTCAAAAACCGTTATACAGGGTAGCTATGGGTAGGAACAGACTTGATAGCACTTAACAACAACAACACATCTAGGTTCTGAGTATCCTGAGTAGCACAGTAGTTAAGCATTCAGTTAAGCTGCTAACCAAAAGGTCAACAGTTCAAACCCACCAGTTGCTCCACCAGAGAAAGATGAGGCTGTGTGTTTCCGTAAAGATTGCAGTCTTTGAAACCCTATGGGGCAGTTCTAATATGTCCTATAGGATTTCTGTGAGTCAGAATGAATTCCACAGCAGTGGATTTGGTTTTGCTTTGGATCCAAGGTGTATCAAGTACTTACATGGGCTTTTTAAATGTTATGCTAGCCAAATTCCTAAATTCAGCTTATATATTATGCAAATTTTATCATTTCATAGCCTTTTCTGCAACCAAACTGCAAAAAAATGAAATAAGCTTATTCCATACTTATTTAGAAAATGATACAATCCTCTATATTATACTCCCATGAAACAACCAACCCCCCCCAAAAAAAATGTCATAGTCAAGTTGAAAATATGAATCAGAAGGAGTAAACAAACATGACATCATATATAGTTAAATCCTTAAAACAGAGAAATAAATGGAAAAATATCTCGAAAATCCTTGAAAAACAGTAGACAAAAAAAAAAAAAAAATTAGGGAAGGTAAGTCACATATCCTACCTACCAGTACCAAGTGTTTATGAATGCGTAAATGGAGCAACTGGATTAAAAACAATCATTAAAGGTATAACAAAAGAAATTTCTCCAGTTCAGAAAAAATAACTGAGATTGGATATTGGGGAAGTTTACCATGTTTCACATTACAGACAAATTGATCAAGAAAAAATCAATATATATTCAAATGTTGTTGTTGTTAAGTGCTATAGAGTTGGTTCTGACTCATAACAACCCTGTATAGGGTTTCTGAGGAGCAGCTGCTGAGCTTGAACCACCAACCTTGCAGTTCAAACCAACTTTGCAGTCCAGTGCACTAACCCACAGTGCCACACCAGATATATCTTATAAATTGTTATTAAAAAGAATTATTTCATCAGTCAAGCAGCAAACAAAATCTTGTATCAAGTTATTTATGGTTTGTTATTTTAAATAATAGCTGACAAAAGACTGTCTTCTATATAAGAGACTTAGACTCCTTCACAGCCAATGCACTTCAAGCTCAGTCACCATCTATCAGGGAGTGGGGGCTGTATGTTGTTATGAAGCTGAACACATTTCAGTAGCGCTTTCAGACTAGGACAGACTAGGAAGAAAGGCCCAGATATCTGATTCTAAAAATCAGAAAATGAAAAAAAAAAAAAAAATCACAATGGTGTGATCTTGTTGTACATGGGATTGCCCTAAATTGGATGCCACCTTGACAGCGACTACTAACTACAGTGAAAAGATAAAGGAATAGTACTTCTGGCTAGATGGAGCACTAGGCATACACTCTACACAGACCTCTACAATGAAGATATAAGAGACCAAATGTAACAGATACAGATAATAACCTTGGAACCCTGAGCTTTAGAGGAAAGGGTAGAAAAGTACATTGAATACTGACTAGAAGAAGCTGAACAGGGGTGGTAAGAAAGGAAACAGACAGATGGGTGAATTGTTGACTGTCCTGACTTGGTGCAGCCATCTTGAACTTTTGTGAGCCGCATTGGAAGCAGACAGGGGTCCTGGTGGCTGGGGACGAGAACAGTGTACTTCTCTCTTTTTTCCCCACACTTCCCTGATGACCAGAGGCATGGCTAGCTTTACCTTCATCCACTCCCCGAATAGCCCCAGCTCTGCCAGAAGTTGGAGCCATACTGTTGTGAGTCAGGTAATGGATGAACTCTGCTTCTTCACAGTAACAAAATGCACAATGCCAGTCCATGGCCTGAAAGAGTTCCTTCTAGGAACAAAGACCCTGACCTCAGCCACCCTTAGGATCTGCACAAACTACTTCAGGATTGGATGCTCTGCCCATAGATAACACCTAGGCCTACAGGAATTCCATCTAGGGCTGGGCATACAACACCCTTGAACTTATTCCCCTGCCACCTCATGAGCTTCTTGGCTAAAAGAAGCCCCCAATAGTTTTCCCCTCTCTGGGTCTGGCAACTATACTACTTTTTTCTTTTGATTGTATTTTTTCTTTTTTCATCTTCTCATTCCCTCCCATGTTTCTTATCTTTTTTTTTTTTCTCTGCTTTCCTTTTTATTCTTTTCTTGTTTCTGCCCCACCCCCCATTTTTCTTCTTTTCTCCTCTTGAGTTTTCTTTACTATTCTCTTGTCTCATTTTATTTTCTTCTTCATGTTCCCTAGTTTTGTTTTACTTTATTGTGTTTTTTCTTTCTTTTTGTATTATCTTTTATTTTTATCTCCATGTTTTATTTTTTCTTTCCCTTTTTAGTTATTATACTCTTTTTTCTTCCTTTTTCCTACCTTTTGAATTTTTTCTCCTTTGCTATTTTGTTGTTGTTGGTTGGTTGGGTTTTTTCCCTTAGGGTGTGTGTATATGTGTGTGTTTATTCTTGTCCCACCCAATGGGAGACTATAGCTATACCCATATACCCCAGCCACAGCTATTGGCTAAACACCCCACCCACTAACAAAAAACTAGCAACTCCACAGGGCAGGGATTAGACACAGGATGGTTTGGGTGATAGGGAGGGGGCAATATATGAGTAGGGAGAGGGGAATGGAAGACCAAAGCAGATGGGAAAACAATTAGACAGGTCTCAAGGGGCTAAGTGAGACAGAGGTAAATAATGATATATGCACAACTTGAGAACAACAGACTTCTGGGATACAGAGATCGAGCCATGGTTGGAATGTGAAAAGGGGGGAATAATATTAAGATGCTTGGCTGTCTTTTGAATCTTGGTTTTCCTTGCATT
>NW_006408652.1:8072903-8074224 GCF_000296735.1 Chrysochloris asiatica | reverse complement strand
CTAGCAGCTCCTACACCATCTGAACAATGAGAGATAGGAGCCAACACCAGCCAAACCCACCCTGAACTGTACTGGATAAATGGGGAATGGAGAACTGTGTAAACTCTTCTATTCTCTGATCATACCCACCAGGAGGCAGGTGGTGAATTCCTAAGAACACAACAATATACAATCATCAATTAAATACACTTCCAATGACACAATAATTTTTCAGAGAAAATAGACAATTCAGAAATAAGATACTGTGTTTTAAAAAAGTGAGCAAGATACATAGCTAGAAAATGTTTATAAGGTAAAAAAGGTTTTATAATGACCTGATAAAGAATTTAAAAGAATGATATTTAGATACCTTCATTGGATTAAGATAAAGATTTTTTTAAAAGTTTCAGATGAAAGCAATAGCATAGAAAAAACTTTAGAAGAATTCAGGAAATTACTACAAATAAAACGAAATGAAAATAAAATTTTAAATTTACAAATAGAGATGGGAGGAATCCTAGACAATGGTCCTTGACCACACTTCAGGTCTGGAAAGGAGCTCATTCTCGTGGCCAATTTTTCAGCCAAGCAGTAGATAAGAATATTGTGGCGATGGCAACTCTAGTAAAGTATGCTGACCATGGAATGGTTAATCAATCATCCGAGGTCAAAAGGGCAACATTTACCTAAGGATAAAGTTGAGAAGGAATAGGAAGGAGGGTAGAATGGAAACAGGACTCACAGGGAGGAAGTGGGATAACTGCTGTTGCATAGAAGGGATTGCAATCATTGAGATGAAACAAATTGTATGATTTCTTGGATGTAAAACTGATGATCCTATGTGTAAACCTTCACACTATTCATAATAAAAAGTTCTTTAAAATATTCAAATACAAATCCAGACAATTAATACCAAGATTTCAGAAATCAATAATGAATTGAATGGGCAAAGGATTAGATTCCAATCAATAAAGGGTGGATTAGTGAGCTCAAAGGCAGATTCCTTAAGACTCCTATTGTTGTTGTTGTTAGGTTCCTTGGAGTCAATACCGACTCATGGTGACCCTATACACAGCAGAACGAAACGCTGCCTGATCCTGGGCCAATCTCACTATTGTTGCCAAACTTGAGTCCCTCGATGCTGCCCCCTGGCCAATCCATTTCATTGGGGGTCTTCCTCTTTTTCTCTGACCCTCCACCTTACCACACATGATATCCTTCTCCAGAAACTGGTCCCTCCTGACAATATGTCCAAAGTATGAGAGACAAAGTTTGGCTATTCTGGCCTCCAAGGAGCACTCTGGCTGTACTTCTTCCAACGTGGATCTGTTTGTTCCTTTGG
>NW_006408652.1:8064704-8071793 GCF_000296735.1 Chrysochloris asiatica | reverse complement strand
CACTTTCTTGAAAGATTTCAATTTTTATTTCATCAATTCCTGGGGCCTTGTTCTTTGCCAATTCCTTCAGTGCACCTTGGGCTTCCTCCTTCAGTATCATTGGCTCTTGAAATGGTTGAATATTAACCATTTCCTTTTAGTACAGTGACTCTGTGTATTCCTTCCATCTTCTTTTGATGCTTTCTGCATCATTCAATAATTTCCCCCAGATAATCTTGCAATAACGAAAGTAGAGGCTTGTATTTTTTCTTCAGTTCCCCCAGCTTGAGAAATGCTGAGCATGTTCTTCCTTTTTGGTTTTCTAACTCCAGATCGTCACATATTTTGTTGTAATATTTGGCTTTATCTTCTCGAGGTGATCTTTGAAATTTTCTGTTCTGCTAGAATAGAAGGAAAAACTCCAAATAAAGGCCTAAGGTGTATGTAGGACACCACCAACCAGAATAACTTTTGATTGATCAGAATTCCAGAATAAGAACAGACACAAAGTGCAGAAAAAATTGTAGTTACTGGGAAACAAAACAAAACTTTCTCAACATCATGAAAGATGAGAAAATTTAAGTATTAAAGAAGCTAAACAAACCTCAAATATGATAGACCCCAAAATAAAATCATCAAGATATATCATAAGCAAATTTTCCAAAATCAAACACAACGAAAGAATTCTGAGAGCAGCTCAGGAAAAATGAACTTACCTAAAAAGGAGAACCAAATCTATTATGTTCTTATTTTTTCAGAAGAAATCAGTCAGGCAATAATGTGATGCAGAGAAATATAAAAATTGTGAAGCAAAAAAATTTGCCAACCAAAATTCATATGTCCAGCAAAACTGTCCTTCAAATACAATACCAAATGTGAAAATTTACAGATAAACCGAAGTAAAAGAAATTTCTAATAGCCAGGCAAACTTTACAAAAAGTACCAAAAGAAGTCTTTTGGACTGAGAACCCAAAACAGAAAACAACCTGAAATTAATATTCATGGCAATACCATCCAGAACTCAATTCAGATATAGAAATATTTAAAGTAAAACAACCTTACAAAACTGAAAATAGGGAACCAGAGATATCAATTTATAATGAAGTCAACTACAAGGCAAAAAGATGTAATAATGTAGTTACAGAATTTACAAATAGTGAGGAAGTCAAGATTTCAAGATAAAACACACTATTTTAAAATGGAAAATAAATTAATAAATTATAGGGTAACATCAAAGAAAATTAAAACGCATTCATATCAAAACAAAAATATAGGAAAGTCATACAGTTGAACTGAATATTTGAAAAGGCAGCTCAAGAAGTCAAAGTCAAGCATTATAACAAAATGTGCAAAGACCTGGAGTTAGAAAACAAAAAGGGAGAAAGCATTTCTCATGCTGAGAGAACTGAATAAAAAAATTCCAGCCTCAACTTGCATTATTGAAGGATTCTATGTGACGCTGCCGGTTAATGCGCTAAACTGCAACATCGGTTTGGGCCATTAAGGCTGGCAGTTCCAACTCACCAGCTGCTCCTTGGAAACCCTGTATAGGGTCGCTATGAGTCAGGTCCCGACTCGATGGCATTTAGCAACAACAACAATGGGTAAAATACTGAATGATGCAGAAAGTATCAAAAGAAGATGAAGGAATGCACAGGGTCACTGTGCAGAAGAGATGATTGATGTTTAACCATTTCAAGAGGTAGCATATGATCAAGAGGCAATGATACTAAAGGAAGAAGTTCAAGGTTCATTGAAGGCATTGGCAAAGAACCAGTCTACAGGAATTGATAGAATACAAATTGAAATTTTTCAACAAACTTATGCCGCACTGGAGTCACTCATTCTTCTATGCCAAGAAATTTAGAGACAACTACAAGGCCAACTTACTGGCACAGATCCATATTTGTGCCCATTCTGAAGAGAGGTCACCCAACAGGATGTGGGAATCATCAGACAACATCATTAATACCCTATGCAAGCAAAATTTTTCTAAAGATAATTCAAAAAAGGCTGCAACCATACATTGACAGAGAACTTCCAGAGCTTCAAGCTGGATTCAAAAGAGGATGTGGAATGAGGGATATCATTGCTAACGTCAGTTGGCTCTTGGCAGAAAGGAGAGAACACAAAGGCTTTCGATTGTGTAGATCATGACAAGCTGTGGACAACATTGTGGAGAATGAGTGTTCTGGAACACTTAACTGTGCTCATGAAGAACCTGTACACAAACCAAGAGGAAGTTGTTTGGAATAGATCAAGGAACACTGAATGGTTTAAAATTAGGAAAGGTGTGTGCTACAGGGGTCTATTCTTGCACCATACTCATTCAACCTGTATGCTGAGCACATAATTCGAGAAGCTGGATTATATGAAGAAAAATGTGGTATCAGGATAGGAGGATGACTCATTAACAACCTGTGATGTGCAGATGATATTACCTTGCTTGCTGAAAGTGAAGAAGACTTAAAATACTGAAGATCAAAGACCACAGACTTTCGTATGGACTGCACCTCAATGTGAAGAAAACAAAAATCCTGACCACTAGACAAATAACATCTATATAAATGGAGAAAAGATTGAAGCTGCCAAAGACGTCATTTTTCTTGGATCAACCAACACTTATGGAAGCAACAGTGAAGAAATCAAATGACATATCTCATAGGTCCTCCCACACAGGACCTCTTTAAAGTGTTGAAGAACAAAGGTGTCAGTTTGAGAACGAAGGTGTGCCTGACCCAAGCCATAGTATTTTCAATAACCTCATATGCATGGAAAAGATAAGACATTGAATAAGGAAGACTGTAGAATTGATGCATTTGAGCTATGGTGTTGGAGAGGAATACTGAAAGTACCATGGACTGCCAAAAGAACAAACTAACTGGTGTTGGAAGAAGTGCAGCCAGAATGCTCCTTAGATGCTAGGATGGCCAGACTTTGTGTTTCATATGTCAAACATATTGTCACTAGGGACCAGTCACTGGAGAAGAATATCATGTTTGGAAAAGTGGAAGGTGAGAGAAAAAGAGGAAGAACCCAAAGGAGATGGATTGGCACAGTGGCCGCAATAATGAGATCAAATGTAGCAATGATTGTGAAGTTGGCACAGGACTGGGCAGTCTTTCATTCTGTTGTGCATAGGGTCACTATGAGTCAGTACCTACTCGATGGCACTTAACAAAACAACAATACAGATTTAGTAAACATTAAAACAACAGCAATGAGTAAAATTGCAAGAAAATCCACAAATAGAATTTAGCTCAGAAAATTATGTAGAACAAAGAAACTAGCATCACACACACACACCAAAAAAAAAAAAAAAAAAGCAAAATAAAAGGAATCAATTCATACCTATTTATAATTATACTGAATACAGATGGAGTAAATGCACCAGTCAAGAGACAAAGAGTAGCAGAATGGTTGAGACACACTTTATACACAATGACAAACTAGAATAAAAATCAAAGGATGGAAAGAAAAATATCAAGCTAGCATAATAAAAAGCATGCAGGAGTGGCAATACTAATTTCTAATAAAATGCACTTTAAAGCAAAAACCAGCATAAGAGATAAAGATGGATATTATACCATAATTAAAAAGTCAATTGAACAAGAGGGGTATAGCCATAATAGATGCTCCCAATGAAAGAGCCTCAAAGTACATAAATCAAACTCTGATAGAACTGAAGAAAGAGACAAATCTACAAAAAGAGATTTTAGTACACCACTTTCAATGAAGGACAGAACTAGAAGGAAACTCAATAAAGATACATAAGAACTAACAACATAATTATCTAACTTGACCTCATACACAGCACTCAACCCAACCACAGCACAATGTACATTCTTTTCCAGTGAACATGGAACTCTCTTCAGAATATAACATATATTAGGCCACAAAGCAAGCCTCAATAAATTTTAAAACACTGAAATGCTACAAAACATCTTCTCAGATCACAACACTATAAAATTTGAAACCAACAATAGAAAGACCAAGGCAAAAAAGCATTTACAGGGAAATTTAATAACATACTGCTTTAAAGCTACCGGATAATGCTGTTGCTCTTGTTGTATGCTGCGGAGTCGGTTCTGACGCATAATGATGGTATACAGGGTTTCCACAGAGCAGCTGATGGGTTTTGAACTGCTGCCCTTGTGGGTCACAGTCCAGTGTTGATTGCACAGCACCACAGCAGGAGTAATAAAAAACAAAATAGAAATGAATAAAATGAAAACACTGCATAACAAAACCTTTGGGACATAGCAAAAGCAGTGCTTCGAGAATAATTATATAGCAATAAATGCACACATTCAAAAAGAAGAATCAAAATCAACATATCCCAATATCTCAAACCATTAGAAAAAGATCAATGAAATAAGCCTACAGCTACCAGAAGAAAAGAAATAATAAACATTAGAGCAGAAATAAATGAAATAGAAAACAGAAGTGAAATGGGTAATATAAAAATAGAAGCAATGTAAATAAAAAGAATAATAACACAATACTAGACAAAATGGACAAATTTCTAGAAATACACTTCCTACCTTCCTACAAGGAGCTCTGGTAGTGTAGTGGTTATGAGTTGGGCTGCTAAATTCAAGGTCAGCAGTTCCAAACTACCATGGGAGAAAGATGAGGCTTTCTGCTCCAATAAAGATTTATAACCTCAGTAACCCTATTCAGGGTTGCTATGAGTGGGATTTGACTCCACTGGACACCACCATCACCACCACTACCTAAACTAACACACCACTACTCATCTATCAGTTTGTCCTACTGTGGTGGCTTGAGTGTTGCTGTGATTCTGGAAGCTATGCCACAGGTATTTAAAATACCAGCAGAGTCACCAAGAGTAGACAGGTTTCAGCTGAGCTTCCACATGAAGACACACTAGGAAGGAGAGATGGACTACTTCTAAATATTTATTCACAGAAAACTTTATGAATAGTAGTGAAACACTGTCACCACCAGAATATTGAATATTAAAACATGATGAAGAGCACCAGAATATTGTCAGATATAGTGCTGAAAGATGAACCCTTCCCATGGAATGTACAAAGTAAGAATCTACAAAAATTGGAAGTTGTCAAAATGAAATGGAACGCATAAAGATCAATATCCAAGGCATTAGTAGGTTGAAATGGGCTTGTATTGGCCATTTTGAATCTAACAATCACATGGTTTATTAGGCCAGGAATTATAAAATGAGGAGGAATGGCATCGTAGTCATAAAAAATACCTTATCAAGATGTCTTGAAGTACAACACTATCAGTGGTAGTATATCATCCATATGTCTATAAGGAAGACCAGTTAATAACACTATTATTCAAACTTACACAATAACCACTAATGCCAGTGATGATGAAATCAAAGAATTAGTACTACTAACTTCTTCAGTCTGAAATTGATCAAACATGCAATCAAGATGTATTGATAATTACGTGTGATTGGAATGCAAAGGTTGGAAACAAAGAAGAAGCATCAGTCATTGGAACTTATGGCCTTGGTGATTGAAACAATGCTGGAGATCACATGACAGAATTATGCAAGACCAATGACTTCTTCATTTGCAAATGCCTTTTTAAAACAACATAAAAAAAAAAAAAAACTATACACATGGACCTAACTAGATGGAATGCACAGAAATCAAATTGACTACATTTGTGGAAAGAGATGATAGAAAACTCCACAACATAAGCCAAAACTAGGCCGGGGGCAGACTATGGAACAGAATGTCAATTGGTCATATTCAAGTTCATGCTGAAACTCAAGAAAATTAAAACAAGTCCAAAAGAGCCAAAATACAAGCTTGAACATATCCCATGTGAATGTACAGATCATCTGCTGAACAGATTGCTGCATTAGACATTAAAACTGAAGACCAGAGGAGAGTTGTGGGATGACATCAAGAACATAATACAGGAAGAAAACAAAAGGTCATTAAGAAGACAAGAAAGAAGGAAAAGACTCCAAAAGAGAAGTGCTAATAAAGCAAATGGAAGAAATGATGAGGTAAAAAAGATAAATAGAAAATTTCAAAAGGCAGCTTGAGAAGACAAAGTCAAATATTGTAACAAAATGTGTAAAGACCTGGTGTTAGAAAGCCAAAAGGGAAGAAAACACTTTGGCACTTCACAAGCTGAAGGAACTGAAGAAAAAATTCAAGCCTCCAATTGCATTATTGAAGGAGTCTGTGGGCAAAATATTGAATGATGCAGAAAGCATCAAAAGAAGATGGAAAGTATACACAGCGTCTGTGTACCAAGTAGAAATGGTCAGTGTTCAACCATTTCAAGAGGTTGCATGATCAAGAGCCCATGATACTGAAGGAAGAAATCCAATGTACAGTGAAGGCATTGGCAAAGAACAAGGCACTGAGAATTGATGGAATACAAATTGACATCTTTCAACAAACTGATATGGCACTGTAGGCACTCACTCACCTAAGCCAAGAAATTTGAAAGACAACTATCTAGTCAGCTGGCTACAAGAGAACTGTATTTGTTCACATTTCAAAGAGAGGTGACCCAATGGAATGCAGAAATCATTTGACAGTATCATTAATATCATATGCAAACAAAATTTTGCTAAAGATAATACAAAAACGGCTGCAACCACACATTGACAGAGAATTCCCAGAGGTTCAAGCCCGATTCAGAAGAAAACATAGAGTGACAGTTATCATTGCTGACATCAAATAGATCTTGGCTCAAACAGAAATGATCACCTGTACTTTATTGATTACACAAAGGCTTTCAATTGTGTGGATTATGAAAACTATGGCTGACATTTCAGAGAATGAGTATTCTGGAACACAATTGTGCTCATGTGAAACCTGTACATAGATCAACTTATTGGAACAAGGGAACACCGAATAGTTTAAAAGGTGTGTGCCAGGGTTGTATTCTTTCACCATACTTATTCAATCTGTATGCTGAGCAAATAATTCAAGAACCTAGGTTATATGAAGAAAAGCGTGGCATCAGTATAGGAGGAATACTCATTCACAACCTATGATATGCAGATTATGCAATCTTGCCTGTTGAAACTGAAAAGGACTTAAAATACTTGCTGATGAAGATCAAAGACCACAGCCTTTGGTATGGGTT
>NW_006408652.1:8035060-8046431 GCF_000296735.1 Chrysochloris asiatica | reverse complement strand
AGCAATATGGTGCTTCCTCAGAAATTTGGAAGTAGAAATACCTTATGATCCAGCAATTCCTCTACTTGGTATTTATCTACAAGAAATACGAGCCATAATACGAGTAGATATATGCACACCAATGTTCATAGTAGCACTATTTACAATAGCAAAAAGATGGAGACAGTCTAAGTGCCCATCGATGGAAGATTGGATAAACAAACTGTGGTACATACACACAATGGAATATTATGCTAACTTAAAGAATAACAAGGAAGCTGCAAGCCACTGCATAACATGGATGAAATGTGAGGATATTATGTTGAGTGAAATTAGTCAGTCACAAAAAGAGAAATACTGCATAGGACCACTACTGTAAAAGACTAAGGAAAAGAACCCATACTAAAGTGGGGGGAGGATTCTTTGCTGGTTACGGGGATGTGGGGGATAGGGTGAGGGGAGGAAGGGGAAGGTGGAGCACAGGGTAGGGAATAGACACAGGATAGTTTGGGTGCTAGGGAGGGGGCACTACACAAGAAGGGAGAATGAAATGGAAGAACAAAGTAGATGCGAAAACAATTAGGCAGGTTTGCTTGGGCTAAGTGAGATAGAGGTCAATAATGGTGTATGCACAACTTTGGAACAACAGGGTTCTGGGATACAGGGATTGAGACATGGTTGGAATGAGGAAAAGGGGGGAAATAATGTTAAGATGCTTGGCTGTCTTTTGAATCTTGGTGTCCCTTGCATATCATTATAAAATAGATACTTGAGGGGGAGAGAAAGGAATAGCCAGAAATATTACCACAGAAAGCTTGTAAGTCTGTCTTTTGCTTATAACTGATTAGAATACCTAAAACGGGGTTACAAAGTGACCAGTGAAAGAGGCTTCCTGCGGAGCCAATGCATTACATAAGACCATAGGAAGAATCCTGAACCGCATCTAGAATTTTCTGAGGTGGGAAATTTCCACTTGAAAGGACAAGCCGACCAGCCTGGAATGGCAAGAAGAACAGAGGATTCTTCTTGAAAGAAAGACTGACAGGAAAAATACAAAGCAATATAGGCAGTCAGACTGATTACTACAAGAACAAGCAAGTTGCTCGCCCTGGATACATCAAGGCAAGTGGTCGGGTCCCCTCAGGACAAATCCCATTCCAAGACTAAGACTCAATGGGAATATACACTCTGATTGGTAACCACGTTCATCACCGATAAGTTCAATAGACTCGTGTGAACCTGGGTGGAGACCTGGTCGGCCAGCAGTGTGGCAAGACCTGGGGATTTGGGCCCAGAGTCAGTGACATAGCCACAGAGGACTACAGTGGAGAATGAAGTGTCCGGCTGATAAGAAGAGAGGGCATATGCATAAGAACCCCCACTCTTGCAGATAATACCCACTTGACCTGGCTTCAATGACTGGATGATCAGAGGTCAACTAGAAGAGGAAAAAAAGAACAATCTGATACAATTTGATGAACTTGACCTATGGATGCAGTAGCTCAAAAGAGGGAACAAATCTTCACAGCGAGGATCATTCCCACCCTCTCCATACACAGAGTAGACAGGGATGGGCAAGTTGGACATTGGCTATCCATAATGGGGGGCTACAAAGGCAAGAATTGCATGGCTTACAAGCTTTCAAGAGGGAGCCTAAATCCAGAGGGTGAGGAGGAATGTAGAATTTCCACTGAGTAGTATCCAGTCTGTCTGGGCAGGGCTGATGAAAGGAAATGCAGATAGGTCTCTTGTAATACAATAGTAAGTCTCTTGTGGTACAATAGTAATTGTTATCAGGACTGATTGTGAGGATTGGAAATTTAAAGCTAGATATTTTGTAGCAAAAGGAGGGACATGATTGACTTTGCAGTCTGGGAGCAGATGTTTCTGGGACCATCTAGGGTGAAGAGCAGAAAGTGGGCCCCTATCCAGCGAAGCAGTGACACCAGAAATGGAGCCAGAGATGATGACGTGGAGAAAAAGAGTGTCTGGGGACTTTAGACCCAGAGAGGGAGAGGGGCTGTGTGCTGACGACCAGGTAACAGGTTTGTAGAGTATACCCTTTGGTTGGTTGATGATGCGTGGGGGGATTGTAACCATAGCAATGAAACTATATATGAACTGATGAATGTAAAGCTAATGTTCTCCCATGTAAAGTATCACACAATTCACAAGAAAACATTAAAAAAAAAAAAGTAGAGCAAAGAGAAAAAAAAATATCACAGGCTGCCAAAAGAACAAACCAATCTGTATTAGAATAAGTATAGCCAGAGTGCTACTTGGAAACAGTATCTGTAGAAGAATATGATTTTTGGAAAAATGGAGGGTAAGGGAAAAAGAGGAAGATCCCCAATGAGATGAATTGGCACAGTGGTAGCAGCAATAGGCTCAAACGTAGCAATGACTGTGAAGTTAGCACAGGATCAGGCAGTGTTTTGTTTTGTTGTGCATAGGGTTGCTATGAGTAGGTACTGACTCGATAGAACCTAACAATAACAAAACCTAAACTAACACAGAGGTTAAAATACAAAACTTGAACAGAACTATAAGAAAAGAAAAAAAAAAAAAATTATTGAATCATTTAAAAAACTCCCAACAACAAAAAAGTCCAGTCCCAGATGGCTTTACTGGTGAATTCTACCAAACATTCAATTCTACTCAAATTAATCTAAAACACAGAAAAGGACAGAAAACTCACAAATCCACTAATAATATCACAAAAAATGAAAATTATAGACCAATATCCCTCATGAGGAGTCCTGGTGTGGTGCTGTGGGTTAATGTGCCAAACTGCAAAGCCATTTGAACTGCAAGGTTGGCAGTTCAAGCTCAACAGCTGCTCCTTGGAAACATTGTACAGGGTTGCTATGGGTTGGAATTGACTTAATGGCACTTCACAATAACAGCAACATCCCTCATGAGGAGACCTGGTATACAATAAGCACCAGACAGCTAATGGCATCCAAACTGGCAAAGAAAATAAAAGTCTATATTCGGACAGTATGCTCCTATACGTATAAAATCCTGAAGATTCTGTGATAAAATGATTGGAAGTCATTGAAAGATTAGACAAAGTTGCAGGGTACAAGGTCAACATACAAAAATCAGTTGCATTCCTTTACATTAATAAAGAGAGCTCTGAATAGGAAATCAGGAAAACAGTACCACTTACATTAACCAAACAAAAGATGATATACTTAGGAATAAATCTACCCAGAGAAACAAAAGACCTATACAAAGAAAATTATAAAACACTACTTCAAGGAACCCAAAGCAGCCTACATAAATGGAAGAATATACCATGGGATTTTGCAAGAAAAGGAAAATGTGAAACAAAGTGATGAGATTGGTTTTCTTATATGGACTATAACTATCTCTGATAGCAGTAGCATGAGAGTAGATAGAAAGCTCTGGGAGGTTAGAGGCCAAGCCTTGCACTCCACTGTCTCCATTACCTAGCAAAGAGGCTGGCACAAAGCAGGCATTTAACAAAAATGTATGGAATGAATGAATGAACAGAAGAGCTCCAAAAATGGTTTGACCAATTGCAACACCATTGGAATAAGTGCATTTTTTTTTTTACAAAGGAGACTTGGATGAAGGATAATGCTTACTTAAAAGGAAAAATGCTCATTGAGAGAGAAAAATTCTGGGGCATTCATTTAAAAAATAATTATTAAAAAGAAAAACATCCCTTTCATTTTGCATAACAATTTGAAGTTGATAATTTGACACCGAATGCACCAAATGTCAAATATCAGCCACAGCAGGGAAAAAGGGATCAAATTAATTTGTTGTGTTTAATTAATTCACTGTGTTGGTGAATATATTTCTAGTACAAAAGCTAATCATTGTTTAATTATGTCCTCCTGCTTTATGAAATGTCTTAAACCAAAGAAAAATGGGATGAGCCTGACTTTATTATGAATGCTCAATGTGTGATTATCCAGCTTACCTAGGAAATGCAGCAGCCAGCATTGACTAAGAGGCTGGCTTCAGTACAGACTTGCTCACTTGTACAGAAAAAAAATTATCACATTGCTAGTTACCCTCTCTTTATTCTGTCTTTAGCCAGGATACAAATTCTCCAAAAACTTTTACAATGTCCATATTTTTGCAACTGTACAAGACCCCAAATTCCTGCCATGATAGCTCTCTTTAGTCCACAAAATTGTCTTGTTTACCCTCAATGTATTGGGGGTTCCATAAAAGAAGACACTACAACGCCTGCTGAGAAACACACCTTATAGTGGGCTGCTTCACAAATGACCCTACTGGGTCATTCAAATCATCCAACCAATCTATTATTTGGGGCTTCCTATGGTAATTTCTTAAGAGTACACAATATGTTATTGAAAACAAATACTAAGTTGAACATTTGATTTCAGCTTTGGGTTACATAAGAAAAGAACTGACAAACAATATATAATTAAGTCTCTATTATGAAGGCCCACCAAAGAATCACTTCAGCTTCCCCATGGCTTTGCTGGACTTTCAAAGAACATCACCTGCTGTGTAGTAATGAGATAATGGGGGACTCTCCTAGGCACTTTGAACCAACACCTACTGGCCCACCCCCCACACCCGCCCTGAGAACGAGAATACCAGCATATTTTCCAGAGTGGCTATTGTCCTAAAGGACGCATTCATACAGGTATATAGAGCTAAATTTGTAAAACTGACTTAGCCCTATTTTGATCTTTTAGCATATCTACCATGATACATTTCTTGGGAAAGCTCAATCTACACTGTCATCTTCAAGATATCTCACCTTCTGACTCCCATCTCCCATGGCATGTTAGGCATAGATTTTGTGATGGGGTTTCCCTCCTCATATTGAGTGCCTGGTACACAGTAGGTGCACCCGTCATTACTACTACAATATGAATTCAAAGGAACAATATGACACCATTCTTTTCTTGGAGGAGATCAGTATCTAGATTCAATAAATCTAGAAATCTCTAAATCAGGGGCTTGGATCTTGATCTTAAAGCGGAAATGTTTTAGTCCTTATTTAGGTTTTGCCCCTGATCAAGAAAACTAAAGTCTGGGTGTGGGGAGGTGAATAGACGATTGTCTTGGGAGTACTGAGAATGAATACTGGGATCAAATATTTCCCATGGATAATTTGCAAGTTGGAAAATCAAGTGTGGGTATGCGTATGAGACTACAGAATAAAGAAACGAAGTAGGGAGGGATGAACAAGCATGTATTTTCATCATCTAGATGTTAAAGAGGAATTGCTACTGGCAATGAAAAAGTTAAAGAGATTCTGGGCAAATTAATGAAGTGAAGACTAAATTAGTTAATGAAGTAAGCACCACAAAATTAATGAAGCAGGTATTGGTAGAGCTCATTTTCTAAGAGTAACTCCCTACATGCAAATTTGGAGTCTGGTCTCCGTATCTTTGGAGAACCTGGCTATTATTGCCCAAGATAGAACTGGAAGATGCACTGTCAGCAAAACTTTCTTTCAAACAATATCAGTAAACAACATATCTTAAGATCTGTAAGCCATGGGTTTATTTCAGGACTTCGAGCAAATTCATTCTCCTCCTAAGAAATGTACCTTTCCACCCCAGATATGCTGTATTAGAATCTAGTTGAACAATATTCCCCAAGTGACTTTTATAGATCCCCAGGTGATTCATATGTCTCTCATACTTAGAACATATTATCAGAAGAGGCAAGTCCCTGGAGAAGGATCTTATGCCTGGTAAAATGGAGGGTCAGCAAAAAGAGGAAGACCCCCCCCCCAATGAGATAGATTGGCATAGTGTCAGCAGACATGGGCTTAAGTATAACAACAATTGTGAGATTTGTGCAGGACTGAGCGGTGTTTCATCCTCTTGCACAGAGGGTCACTATGAATCAGAGCAGAGTCAAGGGTGCCTAACAACAACAGGCAATTCTTATGTACATATATAAAATTACATTGGGATCTTATTAACTGTAGATTCTGATTCAGTGTATCTGGGGTGGAAAGGCACATACTCAACTAGGGGTTGAACCAGAATGGGTCACATAGAAGTCTTTATTTTCATCCTTATGGAAAGGTTAGCTTAAGACTGAATCAGTTGAAACACACACAGACACAAAGAATAACAAAAGAGGGAGCAGGTGAGGGAATACCTATGGAGACAATGACAGTGTCACTTTAAGGGACTGGCCTCACAGGCCTCACTCCACCCCACCTGTAATCTGCTAATATAGCTGATCTTTCCATGGAATCACATTCATCATGAAAAAAGAGCATTTCAAGATCTATCATGAAGTACAGTGCTGTCTGTGATAGGATAATATCCATATACCTACAAGAAAGACCAGTTAATACCATTATTGTTCATCACCGGTGATGATGAAATTGAAGAAATCTACCAACTTCTTCTGTCTGAAATTGATCAAACATGCAGGCAAGATGTACTGATAATTATTGGTGATTGGAAAGCAAAGAATGGAAACAAAGAGGAAATATGGCCTTGATGATACAAACAATGCTGGAGATCACATGATAGAATTTTACGAGACCAGCAAGGGGGTGGAGGAATCCTTGGACAAGTGCCCTCTGTTCTCATCTCTATTGCATTTCCATTTCTCCTGGTAGGTGCTCCTGGCTGGCCCTCTTCCTAGTTTTGACTTATGATTTACTGACCTCTTCTGCCCTGCCTCAAGTAACCCCACAAGTCCCTCTCTCGCAAGCAGGAAAAGAGAACTTAATGAACCAATATTGACTCATTATTGTCAACTGAAGTCTATAATTTATTCAGATCTTCTTAATTTTACCTAATGTCCTTTCCATGTTCCAGGAACATATCGGAGATGCAGCATTGCTTTTAGTTGTCACATCTCTTTAGGGTCCTTTTAACTGTTACTTTTCATGTTCCTTGCTTTTGATTTCCTATGACAGTTTTGAGGAGTACTGGGCAAGTGTTTTATGGAATGTGCCCCCATTGTAATTTGTCTGATATTTGTCTCATGATTAGACTAGAATTATGGGTTTGGGACCCCTAAGTGCTTCATCTCTTACACACCTCCAGGGCCTCAGATGATGCCACTAACAGCAATGGAAAATGCATTTGGCCAAAAGTTTCCCTACTTGGTAGCACTCTAATTTCCCTGGAAAGTAGCCAGTAACAAACAATACCTCACTGGCATCCTTACTGTTCCTCACACAAGCTTCTGTCTCAGACTGTTTGCACTTGATATTCCATCTACGTGGTATGCTCCTCCACAGATATCCTCGTGGCTCGTCCCCTCACTTCCTTTCAATCTTTTGTTCAAATGTCACCTTCAAAGTGAGGACTACTTTCCAGAACTCTGGAGACCACTGTCACCCCAGAGTTCAGTCAGAAACATTGTAAAGTATGTCCAACACTCCTGAGCAACTCAAGGTCCACAGGCAATTAAGGGGCCTGCATTCACACTGTATCTTGCTTTACCGTCTCAGGAGTAAACATTATAAGGTGGCTTCCCAGGGTATTGGTGGTGGTGGGATTGTTGTTGTTGTTGTTATGTGCCGTGGAGTCGATTCCGATTCATAGCGACCCTGTACAGTATTTCCGAGGCTGTAAATCTTTACGGGAGCAGAAAGCCTCATCTTTCTCCCGCGGAGCAGCTGGTAGTTTCGAACTGCTGACCTTGAGGTTCGCAGCCCGATTCGTAACCACTACGCTACCAGAGCTCCTTGGTGGTGGGATTAAGTGCTGTCAATTCGGTTCCAACTCATAGCGACCCTGAGGAGCATCTCGTATATTTGAACTGCCGACCTTGGCATCACACCAGGAGCTCTCAAATATGTCCAGATACTAACTTCAGTTGTGAAAAAGCAGTACAGTTTTCTCATAATTGTTTTTCAATGAAGTTGTTAAGTACTGTTGAGTTGGCACCAACTCATGGTGACCTTATATATAACAGAATGAAACATTGCTCAGTCTTGTACCATCTTCCTGATATTTGACATGTTTCAGTTCATTGCTGTGGCTATTGTGTCAGTCCATCACATTGATGGTTTTCCTCATTTTTGCTGACCCTCTACCAATAGTGTTTTTTTCTAGCGATTGATCTTTCCTGATAACATGTCCAAAGTAAGCAAGCTGAAGCTTTACAATCCTTACTTCTAAGGACCATTCTAGTTGTATTACTTCTAAGACAGATGTGTTTGTTCTTTGGGCAATCCACAGCATATTCAATATTCTTTACCATTACCACAATTTGAAAGCATCAGTTTTTCTTCAGTCTTCCCTTTTCATGTTCAGATTTTGCATGCATACGAGCCCAATGAAAATGCCAGGGCTTGGATTAGGCACACCTGAGCCATTAAGTGATGTCATTGCTTTTTAGAATTTTACAGGTGTCTTCGGCAGCAGATTTTCCCAATGCAATACTTCATTTGATTTCTTGACTGCTGCTTCCAAGGACGTTGATCATGATCCAAGTAGATAAGCTAAATTGCTAAGCATTTGCTTTTTTGCCCTGAGACTTCATAGAGGTCCTTTGATTATAAATAGGGAAACATGAAGCCATAAATATTTTTATTTTCCAAAATGGTTCCCCATGCACAGAAGTTAGCTCTTCAGTCCAGGATTCAGCCGATCAGGGTCAATGATCACGGTTGGAAATGTGATAGTTTCTTGCATGCCACGATAAGGAAAACAAATTTAAAAGGCAGACTTGAGTCACAATCCACTACACATGAATTTTCCCAGGTTCATCCACTCACTTTCCCCTCAACCCATGGCCTCTGACCCTCTTTTCTCCCCAACTCTCTTCTTCTCTGTATCCACAGTACCATCTAAACCTTTTTCTTCCTCTGACAGCCTGTTTCCTCCCCTCCTTGCTGTTATTGACCTCCATCAGACTACACATTTCCTTGATTTCCCCAGTCGCAGATACTGTGGGCAGGACACACTCTTCTAACTCACCAAAGTCCTGTAGAGTGTTGCACAACTACAGCAGGGCCAAGTCCTCCCTCTATAACAGGATATATGCATTACATAAAAGTGGATTTCTTGTAACCATCCCCAGGTGGTACACAGTTGCGCAATCAGAGACTAACTGAAAGCTTTTGGGTTTGAATCCACCCAGAAGCACCTCAGAAGAAAAGTCCTTGCAATCTGTTTCTGAAAAATCAGCCACTGATGGAATCCCCATGGAGCACAGTTCTGTGGCACACATGGAATCCCCATGAGTTGGGGTTGACTTCACAGGCAACTTTTTTTCCTTATTCATATTAAATGATTAGTTTTGTGACTCAGAATTATCACTGGTTCTTAGGAGGCAGAGATCTCCATTGCCTCTAGCACCAGCTGCTCCCTTCTTCAAGGCATTTTCTATGTTTCTCTGGAAAGTCTGTCATTTGCTGCAATGTGAACACAGAATTCACAGAGTGTACTTACAATTATGTTTTTTTTTAAGATAAAGGATAGAATTCAGAGGTATAGGAAATAAACAGGCAGGAATAATAGAACACAATTCAGAAATAACTGAGGAGCGACATGAAGAGGTAGTGGAGGGGAGTTTTGGAAAGTTCCCGAAAGTGAATGGCACCAGGAAGCTCTCCTTCCAGGATTCTCTTCCTCAGGAAATTTCATTGAGCCTTAGGGTTTTAGGCTTTTATCAGCCCATCCACACACTCATTATTGGTTACCAGGTAGGTGCCCAACTGGGTCCTCATTATTACAAACCCACAGTTGTAGCCAATGTAACCTAGCTACTCCAAGGGTTATTTCACCAAGGCCAGGGACAAAGGTCAAACTGCTTGAGGGAAAGAAAATCTTAAGCTCAAATCTGGCAATAAGGTATTTCATTCAGGAACACACAACACAATTGGGGTTAAAGGAAACAATGAAGAAAAAATTTATGGCAAATCAATCAGAACATCTTGTTTTAGCAAGGATTTGGATTCTTGTTTCCCTAACCTTAGAAGCCTGACGTTTCCCAGCAGTTTCCACTTTAATACACCCTTCCTCATTGATGATGGACATTAATTAATGAAGACTGGCAGAATGCTAACTAAGATAATCCCTAAAATTAACAGTGAAAGGCAAAGGGTGATTGCAAATATGTTGACTGGAAAGCTAACACTCGACCTGCTCTAAGAAGAAATGATGTCATCTGTCAGTCTCTTCAGATGGAGAATTGGATTTTCAAATGGTTAAGGCCCTGGGAGTCTTAATTGCTTTGACAATGTCATCTGAAAGGTGGTAAAAGATGAGAAACATAAAGGATGATAATTAAGGTTATAAGAACTATGCAGTTGTAATCTCTAATCACGAGCTGCTTGAGCACAATGGTATTCTGTGCTTTTATTCTGTTGAACGTGAACACAGCCCTGCAAATTGATATCCTGTCTTTCTGTAAAGCTGACCATGGGGAACAATGACAACAACCAAAAGAATAAAGCAAAAGAAAATCTGATTCCTGAGAGACACATCTCAACTCAAACAAATGAGACGCATATACTTAGATAAATCTAAAAGGGAATTCAAGGCCAATCACAAGAACAATCTTATTTGCTGAGCTGCAACTACCTGAGTGTGGAAATCAAGGCAGCTAGAGTTTTCTCAGTGTCTGGGGTTAGTGGCTTTTGAAAATATGAAATTAGTTTCCTTTACTGAAAAACTGCAGGCAGAAACAGCCTGGATATCCCATTTTGGAGGAAGTATCTTCAAACAGTCCTGATGGAAAGCCACATTTTATGGGAAAGCCTTTCTAAAAGTGTACAAGCCTCTCAACGGTACTAGTGGCAACCATGGCAATGACGCTGTTGCCCAGTGCTGATGTTGTGGCCCATTTATGTCAAGCCAGTCAGATGGCCCAGTCACCCTTATTACCTTTATTGCCATAGTTATGGGTAAGGGAATCAGTTTGGCCAAAGAGGTCAACCAATTGAAAATTTGTAACTCAGTGATTTGGGGAAGACAAAATCAGGAGATGTAAAGAATACCAGTGGAAAACTTGTTTTAAGATTCTTCATGTTTATTCAAAGATGCTTCTTAACTGCTCTCTGAAAGTCTGAAAGAGAGAGAATCAACTCTTTACCTTAAATGAAGAACAGTCATTTTTTTTTATGTTTTATTGTAAATAATGTGATACTTTACATGGGAGAACATTAGCTTTACATTCATCCTATCATATATTGTTACATTGCCTTGGTTACAATCCCCTCCATGCATCATCAACCAACCAAAGGGTATACCCCGCAAGCCTGTCGTCAGCACACAGCCCCTCTCCCTCTCTGGTTCTAGAGTCCCAGACCCTCCATCTCTCCATGTCATTGTCACTGCCTCCATCTCTGCCATCACTGTTTCTCTGGGTAGGGTCTCACACTCTGCTCTTTTCCCTTGATGGTCCCAGGGACCTCTGCTCCTAGACTGCAAAGTTAACCACTCCC
>NW_006408652.1:8021819-8034765 GCF_000296735.1 Chrysochloris asiatica | reverse complement strand
CATCCCTGTCTACCCTGTGTATTGGGGGGTGGGAATGATCCTTGCTGTAAAGATTTGTTCCCTCTTTTGAGCTACTGCACCCATAGTTTTAGGTCAAGTTCATCAAATTGTATCACATTACTCTTTTTTTCCTCTTCTTTCTTCTTCTAGTTGAGCTCTGATCATCCAGCCATTGAAGCCAGGTCACATGGGTATTATCTACAAGTGTGGGTGTTCTTGTACATATGCCCTCTCTTCTTATCAGCTGGATGCTTCATTCTCCACTGTAGTCTTCTGTGGTTATGTCACAGGCTCTGCGCCCAGGAGTCCCCAGGTCTTGCCACACTGCTGGCCAAACAGGTCTTCACCTGGGTTCACAGGAATCTATTGAACATGGTAGGACTTAGTTCACAGCTTCATTGTGAAGAGCAATCTTTGTTGACACTGATCATCTTAAGACCTGTGGTTTATTGGTCTGGGTATACCTGAAGACATCCCTCCAAAGGGGCAGAGAATGACTGTGAATTGATAAAACATTCCCTAAAGTAAATTTTAGATCTTTCACCTAATAATTCTGACTTTGCAGTGTTTAGAAACTTAAAATGGAGTTATGGGCCATTAAGCCAAAAGAAATGCTGAAGGGGTGGAGTTTTGAAGAAGCAACCTCTGAAAATTCACCACACAAATTAATGAGCCCATGGGGAGCCAAAGCATAAGGTATACAACCACTAGTTGACACATCCAGATGATTGTGACTAGAGATGACCCCTGCATTTTACAGTAGAACTGTGCTCCATAGGGTTTTCAGTGACCAATTTTTCTGAGGTAGATCACCAGGCCTTTCTTGTATATAGCCTCTGTTGTTGTTGTTGTTAAATACTGTCAAGTCGGTTCTGACTCAGTAACCCTAGATAGGGTTTCCAAGGAGCAGCTTGTGGATTTGAACCACCGTCCTCATTGGTGGATTCAAAACACCAGCCTTTCGTTTAGTAGCTGAGCATTGAACCATTTGTTCTATGCAGACATTCCTCCAGGTGAGAGCCATTCATTCCCTAAGCGGGAGTGCAAACCGAGCTCAGTGTCAGTTCACTTTAAATCCAACTTGGTTATGATGGTGTTCAAGACACTGTCCAAATACTTGTGTTGGCCTGTAATGTCAGGATAGTGATCATATTGACTGCTGCTTGGAATAAGTGAGCAATTTCCTAGTCTCAAGGATCCTGTCATACAGTGATTTCCACTAGAATGGAATTTTTATTCTGGAAATTGGAGTTGTGAAAGCTATACTTCCAGTCACAAATAATGATGACAGGCCCAAGTGTCTTTTCAGGGGATCAGAACATTGTCACTAAGTTACCTTTGCAAACAAAGGACAAAGGGGGTTTCTTGATTGCCCTTGAAAATGAGCAGATAGCCCCTGCCACAGATGGAAGAGAAGGTATTTTGTGCTGGGCTTTCCTCTAATCAAACCCATCTCTCTGCCCAGCTGAGGCTTCCTGGGCCTCTCCAGGGGGCAGCCCCAGGAAGGTCAGGGCATGAGGTTAGAAAAAGATGTGGAGAGAGGTCCTGGGGTCAACTTTGGAAAAAAATACAGCACAAAGAGGAAAATGTTGTGGCCTACTACAGAAGGGGCTGACATTTGGAAACACATCTGCTCCCAGAGAGTTCAGGGGAGAGTGGGGTTCAAAGATCGCCCATCTACTGTGAGTTCTGTCAACCACAGATCATGTCAGAGAAACAGTAATTACCCAAAGTCCTCCATTCTGGGGCTGTGGTTCCCAGGTTTTTGTCTAATGCCAACACATTCTGGCATCAAATAAATGTATCAGATGTCCCTTTTCTAAAATTTCATTCCTCTCTTTCCTTTCTACTCATGACCCTCAATCTATCGTCACAATTGCTTTTCACTTTTGAATTTTGCAACTTCCACTGATAACACATTAGCCAGTTCCCCCACTGTATAAGCAAAAACCAGGCCCAGGATGCCATGTCCCTGGACTCGAGTTTCAAAGTAAGCCACAAGGCAACAACAGGTCTTCCTCATGTCTTACCCCCAGCATCATCTTCAATGGGTTGCCCACAAGCTATAAGCTAAATACCCAACTGCCCTTTGGATAGCACATATGCCTCCTCCCCCTTGCAATCTACAGCACACTTCATCAAATTCATTTTCCTCTTATTTTAATACTGTTCTTCCTCTGGAACCTACACTCCAATCTTCATATACCCCTATTCCAACCTCACCTTGATTTCCAAAGTCCATATGCAACATACAATCTTGAACTCAACATGAATATAATATAAATTCAGCAAGTTTAAGCAGAACCCTCATTTACTGGTGTAAGCAAAAGTCTTATATTTCAACATGGAGAAATGTGGGTGCTGTCTTTATTAGGAAATATCATAAATGGATTAAAGTTGTCAATGATTTTGTTTTATTTAGATCCACAATCAACACCTATGGAAGCTACAGTCAAGACTTCAGATGACATATTGTATTGTAATGCTGCAAAAGATCTCTTTAAACTGTTCAAAAACAAAGATGCCACGTTGAGGAGTACGGTGCACCTGACCCAAACCATGATTGTTTCAATCATCCCATATGCACGGGAAAGCTGTAAACTGAATAAAGGATCATGAAAAATAATTGATGAATTTGAATTATCATAATGGTGAAGAATATTGACTATAGCATAGACAGCCAGAAGAATGAACAAACGTGTCTTGGAAGAAGTACAGCCAGAATGTTCCTTAGAAATAGGATGGTTAGACTTTGTCTCACATACTATGGATAGGGAGCAGTACATGGAGAAGGACAACATGCTTGGTAAAGAAGAGGGTCAACAAAAAAGAGGAAGACCCTCACCAAGATGGATTAACACAGTGGCTGCAACAAAAGGCTCAAACATAGCAATGATTGTAGGGATGGTTCAGGAGTACACAGTGTTTCATTCTGTTGTACGTAGTACCATCTTGAAAGTACTTAAAAACTATAACAAAGACATCTTTGTCTTGCCTCCATTCTCTATTCTCCATTTTGTTCTTTCCCTCCACATTGTTTGCCTTCCATCTTTTACCTACCTTCCATCTTGCCTCCACCCTCCCTCTTGTTGTTCTTGTGAGGTGCTGTCGAGTCGGTTCTGACCCATAGAGACCCTGTATAGGGTTTCCAAGGAACAGCTGGTAAGCTTGAACCTCCAAGCTTACAGTTCAAACGGCTTTGCTGTCTGGTGCATTAACCCACAGTGCCACACCAGGACTATTCCCCATCTTGTCTCTGCCTTCTATCTTGTCTCCTTCCTCCATCTTACAGCCTCTCTCCATCTTCTGTTTGCTCACTATCTTCCATCTTGTTTCTGTCCTACATTTTCTCTCCATGCTCAGTCTTGTCTCCATGCCCCATCTTATAGTCATACTCTAGCTTGTCTCCACACTTCATCCTGTCACCCACTCCATCTTATAACTGCCTTCCATCTTGTCTGTCTTTACCTTGTTTCAGTACTCTATCTTCAATCTATCTTAGCCTGCCATCTTTTCTCCACCCTTTACCATACAGTTTGTCTCTACCTTCTAAATTATTCCTCCCTCCATCCTGTTTCGCCACCACTCATCTGTCAGTTTATCATACTCCCATGGCTTTTGTGTTGTTGTCATTCTAGAAGCTATGCCATGGGCATATTAAATAGTAGTGTCACCCATGGTGGATAGGTTTAAGCTAAGCTTCCAGACTAAGACAGACTAGGAAGAAGGAGAGACAAAATAGTACCAAATATTTAGTCACTGTAAACCTTATGAATAGCAGTTGAAAACACTGTCAACGCCAGAATACTGAAACATGATGAAGAACACCAAAATATTGTTAGATGCTGGAAGATGATCACCTCAGGTTGGAAGGCACTCAAAATGTGACTGGGGAAATGCTGCCTCCTCAT
The DNA here is from genome assembly GCF_000296735.1 of Chrysochloris asiatica. Taxonomy (NCBI): domain Eukaryota; kingdom Metazoa; phylum Chordata; class Mammalia; order Afrosoricida; family Chrysochloridae; genus Chrysochloris; species Chrysochloris asiatica. Next base: position 8,030,854 of record NW_006408652.1, on the reverse strand, counting down.
AGGAGAGTTGACTGTGATGATACAAATGGAGTAAAGCCTTTGAGACCTTTATTTGCTGATGCGACACAACTTGAAATAAGGAGAAACAGCTGTAAACATCTGTAAATAATCACAACAGGAAATGTTTAAAGTATGAATCTAGGAAAATTGGAAATTGTCAAAAATGAGAAGGAACTCATAAGTATTGATATCATAGGCATTAGTGAGCTGAAATGGACTGGTATTGGCCATTTTGAATCTGACTACCACATGGTTCACTATGCCGGGAATGACAAATTGAAGAGGAATGGTATCCATGTGCCTACAGGGAAGACCAGTTAATACCACTATAATTCACATTTATGCACCAACCACTAAAGCCAGTGAGGATGAAATAGAATAATTCTACCAACTTCTTCAATCTGAAATCGATCAAACATGCAATCAAGATGTATTTCTCATTACTGGTGATTGGAATGCAAAGGTTGGGAGCAAAGAAGAAGGACCAGTAATTGGAAAATATGACCTTGGTGATAGAAATGATGCTGGAGAACACATGATAGAATTCTGCAAGACCAATTATTTGTTCATTTCAAATACCTTTTTTAAACAGCATAATAGACGACTATGCACATGGACCTCACCAGAAATCAAACTGACTACACCTGTGCAAAGAGACTTTGGAAAAGCTCTATATAATCAGCCAAAACAAGGTCAAGGGCAGATTGTGGAACAGACCATCAATTGTTCATATGCAAATGCAGAATACAGCTGAAGAAAATGAAAACAAGTCCACGACAGCCAAAATATGACCTTGAATATATCTCACCTGAATTTAGAGATCATCTGAAGAACAGGTTTGATTCATTAGATACAAAAGACTAAAGACCAGGAGAACTGTGGGATGACATCAAGAACATACAGGAAGAGAGCAAAGGTCCTTAAGAAGACAAAAAAAGAAAGAAAAGAAAAAAAAAAAAATGGATGTCAGAAGAGACTCTGAAACTTGCTCTCCAGCATAGAGATACTAAATTAAATAGAAGTGAGAAGGTACAAGAGCTGAACACTAAATTTCAAAGGTCAGCTCAAGAAGACAAAGTCAAATATTATCGCAAAATGTGCAAAGACCTGGAGTTACAAAATCAAAGGAGAAGAATACGCTTAGCATTTCTCAAGCTGAGGGAACTGAAGAAAAAATTCAAGCCTCAACTTGCAGTATTGAAGGAGTCTCTAGGCAAATTATTGAACGATGCAGAAAACATCAAAAGAAGATGAACAGAATTTACCAAGTCACTGTACAAAGAAGAAATGATCAATGTTCAGCCATTTCAAGAAGTGACATATGATCAAGAGCCAATGATCCTGAAGGAAGAAGTCCAAGGTGCATTGAGACATGAGAATGATCCTGAAGGAAGAAGTCCAAGGTGCATCAGGAATTGATGTAATACAAATTGGCATCTTTCAACAAAGTGCAGCGGCACTAGAGGCACTCACTCATCTATGCCAAGAAATTTGGAAGACAACTAAACTACCTGGCCAACAGATTAGAAGAGATCCCTATTTGTGCCCATTCCAAAGGGAGGTGACCCAACAGAATGCGGAAATCATCGGATAATATCTTTGCTATCCCATGTGAGTAAAGTTTTACTAAAGATAATACAGAAATGGCTGCAACCATATTTTGACAGAGAACTTCCAGAGGTTCAAGCTAGATTCAGAAGAGGCCATGGAATGAGGGATATCATTACTGATGTCTGATGGAGATTGGCTAAAAGGAGAGAATATCTGCTTTATTGACTACACAAAGGCTTTCGATTGTGTGGCTCATGACAAGCTATGGACAACATTGCAAAGTATCAGTATTGTGCTCATGAGGAACCTGTACATAAACCCAGAGGCAGTTGTTCAAACAGAACAAGGGAACACTGAACGGTTTAAAATTAGGAAAAGTGTGTTCCAGGGTTATATTTTTTCACCATACTTATTCAACCTGTATACTGAGCCAATAATCTGAGAAGGTGGGTTATATGAAGAAAAACATGGCATCAAGATTGGAGGAAGACTCATTAACAACCGGCAATATGCAGATGATACAACTTTGTTTGCTGAAAGTGAAGAGAACTTAAAATACTTACTGATGAAGATTAAAGACCACAGCCTTTGGTATGGATTGCATCTCAACGTCAAGAAAACAAAATTCCTCACCACTGGACCAATAAACAACATTCTTAACAATGGGGAAAATATTGAATTTGTCAAAGACTTCATTTTTTCTCAGATCAACCATCAACACTCATGGAAACAGTAATCAAGAAATCAAACAACGTGTTTCTTTAGGTAAATCTCCTGCACAAGAACTTTTTAAAGTGTTGAAGAGCAAAGATGTCAGTTTGCAGACTAAGGTGCACCTGACCCAAGCCATTATATTTTAAATAACCTCATATGCATGAGAAAGTTGTACAGTAAATAAGGAAGGCCATAGAAGAATTGATGCATTGGCACTATGGTGCTGGAGGAGAATATTAAAAAGCACCATGGACTGCCAAAAGAACAAATAAATCTGTGTTGGAAGAAGTACAGCAAGAGAGCTCCTTGGAAACCAGGATGGCCAGACTTTGTCACTCATACTTCGGATGTATTGTCAGGCGGGACCAGTCACTTGAGAAGGATATCATGCATGGTAAAATGGAGGGTTGAAGAAAAAGAGGAAGATACCCATCCAGCTGGATTGGCACCATGGCAGCATCAATGGGCTCAAACGTAGCAACAATTGTGAGCATGGCCCAGGACCATGCAGTGTTTCATTCTGTTGTGCATAGGATTGCTATTAGTCCATACCAACTCAATGGCATGGCACCTAACAACAACAACAAAGCTACAGAAAAATTTCTCTCATAGTTCTAGAGTCCAGAGACCCAAAAATTATGTGTCATCAGAGGCATGCTCCCGCTGGAGTCTTTAGGGGAGAATTTTTCCTTGTCCCCTCCTAGTTTCCAGTAGTTCTTGGAAATCCTTGATGTTCCTTGGCTTATAGATTCATCACTCAAGTCTCTGTCTATCATCACATAGCAGTCCCCCATGTATGTGTCTACATCTGTGTCTCCAAATTTCCCTTTTCCTATAAGGCCCACTCTGCTCCATTACAACCTCATCTCACTCTCATTATATCTTAAAAGACACCATTTTCAAATAAGGTCACATTCACTGATACCAGGGGTTAGAACATGAGCATATCTTATGGGAGGGACATAATTCAACCTACACAACAACTTTTATCCTCTACATTCCAGACACACTGGCCATGTTTTAGATCAGTGGCTCAAACTCTCCCATCTCTTTCATACCTCAGGCCCTTTGCACATGATGATTTATTCCTAAACCAATAATCATCTTTTTCTTCCACTCAGCTTTATGCAACTGGCTCTTCCTCATTGTCCTCAGTCCTTAGGTCATAGGAAACCCTGCTCTGGTGTTCTAATGTAGACCAGCCACAGGGCACACTGTCTTCCCACAGCTATCTGTAAACTCCTGGTTTGTTTATTCATCACTGTATCCTTAGAGTCTGAACAGTGACTGACACATAAATATAATTAAAATAAATGAATATGTGTTTGCAGCAATTAACACAGTGAGGAATGTTAGGACCTTTTGATAGTCAAGAAGAGAGTCTTTCACTCAGATGCACAGTCAAGATTTTTAACAGAAATCTGTTAAGTTATTTTGTTGCTTCTGTGAGGTTGAGACCCAAGTGATGGAGGACAGGCCTAGTACATGGGCTGGTAAACTTTTTCAGTAAAGGGCCAAATAATAAATATTTCAGGGTTTGAAGGGTATATGGTCTCTGTCACAACTGCTAAACTCAGCTATTGTGAGAAAGCAACCATAGACAACATGTGAACAAATTAGTATTAATGTGCTCCCATAAAATTGTATTTACAAAAATGGGTGATGGGTTAAACCACTAGTTAACTGATCTCCATTAAAATGATCAGCAGCCATCTTTTAAGCTTTTGTGTTTGTTGTTGTTAAATGTCATTGAGTCAGTTCTGACTCATAATGACCCTGAATAGAGTTTTTGAGGAACCACTGACCTATTGGTTAGCAGTACAATGCTTATCTTACACTGCCACATTAGGATGCTAAAACTTTTAGCCATAGCAAAAGCAAACATTAGTAGTTTAAAATTTTTTTTATTCCCAATTATGGAGACCTAATAAGATCCCCAGGAGCTCTGGTAGCGTAGTGGTTACGAATTGGGCTGCGAACCTTAAGGTCAGCGGTTCGAAACTACCAGCCGCTCCGTGGGAGAAAGATGAGGCTTTCTACTCCCGTAAAGATTTACACCCTCGGAAACCCTGTACAGGGTTGCTATGGGTCGGAACCGACTCGATGGCACTTAACAACAACAACAACACAATAAGATCCCCAGCGAGATGGATTGGCAAAGTGGCAGCATCAATGGGCTCAAGCGTGGCAAAGACAGTGAGGTTGGTCCAGGATCATGCAGTGTTTCGTTCTGCTGTGCATAAGATTGCTATGAAACGGCACCGACTCAATGGCACCTAACAACAACAAAGTGTGGTGTTGTGGGTTAGTGCGCTGGACTGCAAAGTTGTTTAAACAGCAAGGTTTTCGGTTCAAGCTCACCACCTCGGAAACCCTTTACAGAGTCATTACGGGTCAAAACTGACTCAATGTAAATTATCAACAATAACAATTCCCAATTGTTTGTCATAATAATTATAACAACTATAATAATTGAATAGTAAGGAGCTCTGGTAGCGTAGTGGTTACGAATTGAGCTGCGAACAGCAAGGTCAGTAGTTCGAAACTACCAGCTGCTCCGCGGGAGAAAGATGAGGCTTTCTGCTCCCGTAAAGATTTACAGCCTTGGAAACCCTGTACGGGGTCGCTATGGGACGGCACTTAACAACAACAACAACATAACAAAACTCTTATATAGGACTTACTATATGCCAGGCAAGTATCTAAGAGTTTTGCTTATATTAATTATTTTTATTCTCACAACCCTCCTGTGATATAGATACTGTCTACCTGCTCCTCACTTTTTAACTATCTCATTAGCTGACATTTTACATTTACAATAATAACAAAACAACAACAAAAAAATAAGTTAGACTATTCCGGGCATTAATGAGGAGGTTCTCCAGAAGGCCTACAGGAAGCTGGGCCACGCTGAACCATAGCCTCTACTCCCTCCTTAGATGTTATTATGTCTGTGATCCTACTCTCTAAAATAAATTAAGAATAGTTATCAGACAAATGAATGATCTAAAAATAAAAAAGCCATCCATTCTGCATAATAGCCTGGTCTTTGGAACCTAACTATGTTGATAAGTGAGGAGTGGATATGTTATTCTTCATGTTTTACAGAGGAGTCCTGGTGTGGTTCTCCGGGTCAACGCACTCGATCAGTTTAAACTGCAAAGTCGGTGGTCCAAGCTCACCAGCCGCTCCTCAGAAACCCTATACAGGGTTGCTATGGGCCGGAACCAACTCTATGGCACTTAATAACAATAATTTTACAGAAAAGGAAAATGAGGTACAGTCAAGTTAAGTAACTTGCTCAAAATCAGATCTCTAGTAAATGTCAGTTCTCAATTCAAACTCAGACAGTATAGCTTTAAAGACAATGCTCTAAACTACTATAACCATTTGCTCTGAAAAAGCATTTAAAAAGAAAATTTGATTTCAATTTCTCATGCCTTATACCTTTTAGCAGAAAGCTTGACTCAGCCAATACTGATGATCATGCTTTAGATGAGGCAGAACCTAATCCTTAAACTATTAGCTTGTTTGCTAGAGTATAAACAGAAGGGTGAATCATGAATTTGCTAATTGCTCTTCCTGGTTGTTGCAGATGCCAGCTGTGTGGTCATGGACAAGTCAGCGGTTTTCTCCAGATCAGTTCATCAATTACTGTTTATTGGGCACCTACTAATGAGACCTGGTGGTGCATTGGCTAATTCACTCAGCTGCTAACTGAAAGGTTGGCAGTTTGAACCCACCTTCACAGAAGGAAGACCTGTGGATCAGCTCCTATGAAGATTGCAGGTTTGAAAGCCTTAGGAGGCAGTTCTACTATATTCTACAGGGTCTCCATGAGTCACAATCCATTTAAAAGCAGTGGGCTTGGGTGATAACCTGTTATGTGTCTGATTTAGGCCAGGTTTTCTATAGAAGCAAAATCAGTGAAACATATATATGTATATATATAAAGAGAAGTTTATTATCGAAGAAAAGGCTCACAAATTGCAGGTTCCCAGGTCCCCAGAAGAAGAGAGAGAGAGAGTCCCTCCAGTGTGCCCATTATATTGGGATCAGGTCACGCCCCCAAGGAAGCATATCTTCAATTGATTGGCTGCTCATAGCCTTTCATCATAAAGCTAACTATACCTGCATTGGGTTTAATCACCTTGGGAATAAGTACACCCCAAGTGATAACTTCTGTAAATCCTGGTCTAGTCAACTTTGGCACAAAACCCTAACCATTACAATGCCTAAGTATCTCTGATTGCATGATGCATGGTGGTGGTGGTTATGTGACATGGAGTTGGTTCCGACTCATAGCAACCCTGTACAGGGTTTCCAAAGCTGTAAATCTTTACAGGAGCAGAAAACCTCATCTTTATTCTGTGGAACAGTTGGTAGTTTCAAACTTCTGACCTTGGGGTTCACAGCCTGAATCGTAACCACCACTGAAAGGTTGGTGGTTAGAACCCCTCTGCCACTGTGAAGGAGAAAGTCATGACTATCTACTTCTATAAAGATTGTTGTTGTAAGAGCTGTAGAGTTGGTTCCAACTCATAGTGACCCCTTTTAGGGTTTCTGAGGAGTGGTTAATGGGTTTATACCACCAATCTTGTGGTTAGCAGTCCAGTGTTTATCTTACAGTGCCACACCAGGATTTGATAAAGATTACAGCCTTGGAAATGCTAGGGGGCAGTTCAACTCTGTCTTACATGTCCACATGAGTTGAAATCAACTCAATGACAATAGTGTGTTTTTTTTTATTTTTACTATGTACCAGGCAGTGGAGTGAGTAGTTACTGAAGACACAGCAAACATTAGGCAAACAAAATCTCCTGCCTTGCTGATAAGTTTAAAGTATAATGGGGGGATACAACTAACTGGTAACCAAGGAACCATCCAAACACAATTATGAGTCTTCAAGGAATGGGGAAGTAATATGAAGTATGAACTTTTGGGGTAAGCAGATAAAGGGTGAGCCTGACCCTTCTGAGAAGTCAGTGAAGATTTCTCTGGAAAGGGTCATTTTAACTGAGACTGGAAGGGTGTCTATTAGATGGGCAAAGACTCCTAAGCCTGGGCAACCATAGGTCTGAAATTGAGAATTATAATAGACCTGAGTGTATTCAAGACCTGAGAATTCTGAAACAGTTGAAAAGGGAGCAAATTAGAATAAGAGTAGTGGTAAGGAGACTACCCAGTGTTTGACACTCTTTGGTTGCTTCATTTATGAAACCAGAGAAAGTGATGTCAATAGCAAACAGCCGTTCAGACTATTCATTGTGCTAACATGAGGTGAAAATGTACAGCACAGTGCCTGGTACAGGAAAAGAACTAAATAAATATCACCTGAATCAGGATCCATGGAGACTCTTTACCCACACCTAAGAAAATACAATAATCTTAAATCCTCAACTTTCTTCTTCTTAAGGGCTTAGTGAAGCTCACATTCATAGCACAGCACACCAAAAGAACTGAGTAGATATATGAATTGTCATTTTTCCATGTTCTCTGACAAGGTCATCTGAATGAAGCAAAGAAATTTATACACATATGAATTTCAACAATCCTTGGCTTTATTTCCTTTGCAAGCATATTTTCTAAGGTCTGTACTACATTATGACATCAGTTACATTAAAAGCATTGAACCCTTTAAACAATGATTGTATAATATCTATAGTTATTATATTAAAGATAGACTCAATCACAAGATAGAAAAATTCAGCCTACTCCACTTTTGAAAATGTTTTCCCCCTTTTTGGTAGCATTCTTAAATTTAAATTACACCATAGACACTTTTTAGCATAACATGTACTGTACTCTTTTTTTTTTATTTTAATAAACCTATTTTCCCCATATACATGGTGTTGTTGTTGTTGTCAAGTGCTGTCAAGTTGATTCCGACCCATAGCGACCCTATATAGGGTTTCCAAGGACCTGCTGGTGAGCTTGAACCACCAACCTTGCAGTTCAAACAACTTTGCAGTCTGACACATTAGCCCACAGCACCACACCAGGACTCCCCCCATATACATAACACTTGCTGATTAAGAGAAATTAATCTAAGTGTCTCCCAACTGCTGCTTGCTCAAGTTGGCTCATGGTTAACATTTTTTCTTGTTCTTTTTCTTCTGTCTTTTAACTAAGTGAAAACTATGAGTGCTCTGGGAGCAAGAATAAACCTGATTTGTCTTTGAGAAAAATAAATTCCTTGTCTTTCCCTCCCTTTCTCTCAAAATTATAATACAGACAATGGAAGCTTCAGTTGTATCTATTTGTAATTAAGTGACCAGAGCTGGAAACTAAGAGAATAATCACATTAAAATGGTCATGTGTCATTAACTTTTTACCATACCAATGACTCATCTTTCTACACATCCCATTTTCCCTAGAGGAAGCTGAGGGGCTAACAAACATAAGCTTTGCTGCCAAACAGATCTGGGTGCAAATTCTGGCTTTACCACCTATAAGCTCTGTGGTTCTAGACCTATCTCCTAACCATTTTGGCCTCTAAGCTAGTGTGAGGACTCAGAGAGATTTGTCAAGTCCTTGGCCTAGTGACCAGTAGTTAATAGACTGCAAGGTAACCCCAAAGAAAGTTAATACTTAGCAATTTATCATAAAAATGAATTTCCAAGCAGAACATGAAAACTAAAAAGAAACCAACAAGAAATAGCACATAAAATACAAGCCCATCACAAGAAGGAATGCAGAACAAAAGAATGAACAGCAACACCAAAAAAGTAACATAATGGCAGCAATTAATTCATACCTATTGATAATTA
>NW_006408652.1:8015585-8017519 GCF_000296735.1 Chrysochloris asiatica | reverse complement strand
AAAAAATGGAGACAACCAAAATGCCCATCAATTGAAGAATGGATAAACAAACTGTGGTACATACACACAATGGAATACTATGCTACCTTGAAGAACAACAAAGAAGCTGCAAGCCATCACATAATGTGGATTAACCTTGAGGACATTATGCTGAGTGAAATTACTCAGTCACAAAAGGAGAAATACTGCATAAGACCATTATTGTAAAAGACTAAGAAAAAGAAGGGAGGGTGAAAAAAATTTCCCCCAAAAGGGAGGGGGGAAAAAATCTAAAAATATAAGTGCTGATCACTGGTACGTAGGGTATGAGAGGTGGGGAAGGAGGGGAAGAAAGAGCTCAAGGTAGGGAATAGACACAGGAGATCCTGGGAGAGGGGCGAGTTTGAGGCTGGCAATACACAAGAAGATGGAGGGGGAAAAGAAGAACAAGGCAGATGGGAGAACGGTTGGGAAGGTTCGCATGGGCTAGGTGTTGAGACAGAGCTAAATGACGAGGTATGCACAACCCTGGAATAACAGGGCTTCAGGATACAGGGATTGAGACAAGGCTTGAAAAGGGGGGAAAAATGCTAGGATGCCTGGCCATCTTTTGAATCTTGGTCTCCCTTGCCTATCATTGTGAAATAGACACTTGGGGGTGGGGAGAACAAACAGAAGTATCACAACAGAAAACATGTGGGCCTGGATCCAACCTATAACTAACTGGAATACCTTGGGGGGGGCGGGCAGGAAACTGCCCAAACTCAAAATGGTGGGGGAACTATGATGGCATGGACAGATGGAGTGGCTGGGGGTATGGGACTCAGGGAGGGAGAGGAGCTTTGTGCTGACAGCCGGGGGTGGGGGGTGGTGAGGCTGTGGGGTTCTATCCTTTGGTTATTTGATGAGGCACGGAGGGGATTTTAATCACTGCAATGAAATGAAATACAATAGGATGAATATGAAACTGAAGTGGGACAGAGGCAAATAATGATGTATGCAAAACCTTGAAATAACAGGGCTCTGGGATACAGAGACTGAGACATGGTTTGAATGGGGAAAAGGATGGAAATAATGTTAAGATGCTTGGCTGTCTGTTGACTCTTGGTTCCCCTGGCATATCGCTATAAAATAGACACTGGAAGGGGAGAGAAAGGAATAGCCAGAAATAGCACCATAGAAATCTTATAAGTCCATCTTCTGCCTATAACTGATTGGAATACCTAAAAGGGGGAAACTACGTGCCCAGTGAAGGAGGCTTCCTATGGAGCCCCTGCATTACACAAGACAATAGATGGAATCCTGAACAGCATTAAGAATCTTCTGAGGGGAAAGGTCTGCTTGAAAGGACAAGCAGACCAGCCTGGAGTGGCCAGAAGAACAGAAGATACATCCTGAAAGAAAGACTGACAAGAAAAACACAAAACATTATAGGCAGGCCAACTGATTACTACAAGAACAAACAAGTGGCTCACTCAGGAGACATCAAGGCAAGTGGTTGGGCCCCCTCCGGGCAAACCTCCTTCTAAGACTAAGACTCATTGGGAATACATGCTCTGATTGGTGACCATGTTCGTCACCGATAAGGGGAAGTGAGGGAAAAACAGCAATGAAGCTATGAACTAAGCCCTACAAGGCTCAATAGATTCCTGTGTACCCAGATGGAGGCCTGTTTGGTCAGCAGTGTGCCAAGTCCAGGGGACTCTTGGACCCAGAGTCAGCGACATAGCCACAGAGGACTAGAGTGGGGAGTGAAGCATCCAGCTGATAAGAAGAGAGGGCACATGCATAAGTACACCCACACTTGCAGATAATACTCACTTGACCTGGTTTCAATGGCTGCATAATCAGAGCTCAAACAAAATAAGAAAGAAGAGGGAAAAAAGAAAAATCTGACACAATTTGATGAACTTAACACACACCTATGGAAGCAATAGCTCAAAGAGTAAACAAAT
>NW_006408652.1:7998407-8015407 GCF_000296735.1 Chrysochloris asiatica | reverse complement strand
AGGCAAGAAGTGACTGGCTTACAAGCTTTCAAGAGGGAACCTAGATTCAGAGGGCATGGAGCAAGGTAGAATCTCCACTGAGTAGTATCCATTCTGCCTAGTCAGGGCTGATGAAAGGAGATGCGGCTAGGTCTCTTGCAATACAATAGCGAATTATTGTTATCAGGACTGATTGTAAGGGCTGGAAATGTAAAGGTGGATATTTTGGGGCAAAGGGAGGGGAGTGATTAACCTTACAGTCTAGGAGCGGAGGTCCCTGGGACCATCAGAGGAGAAGAGCAGAGAATGGAACCCTACCCAGAGAAGCAGTGATTCCAGGGATGGAGGCAGAGACGATGACCTGGGGAGATGGAGTGGCTGGAGACTTTGGACCAGGAGAGAGAGAGTGGCAGTGTGCGCACGACAGGGGGGCGGGCTTGCAGGGTGTACCCTTTGGTTGATCAATGATGCATGGAAGGGATTGTAACAATGATATACAATGGGATCAATGTGAAGCTGATGTCCTTCCATGTAAACATCCATAAATTACAATAAAGCATTTAAAAAAAAGAGAATGAAGCACTAATATATGGTACAATATAGATGAACCTTGAAAACATTATGCTAAGTGAAATTGTTGTTATTATTAAGTGTCATCAAGTTGGTTCCAACTCATAGCAACCCTTTATAGGGTTTCCATGGAGCAACTGGTGGGCTTGAACTGCCCACCTTGTTTCTAGCAGTCCAGTGGGTATTCTACAGTGCCACACCAAAGCAACTTTTGCCGTTAAGTGTTGTCAAGTCAGTTCTGACTTATAGTGACCCTGTACAGGGTTTCTGAAGAATATCTGGTGGATTTGAACCACCAACCTTGTGGTTATCAATCCAGGGCTTAACTGAAATTAACCAGTCTGAAAGGACATGGTTCTACATACATGCGAAATTGACAATCAGCATCGAGACAGAAGCAGGTTAGTAGTTGCCTAGACCATCACTCATCTGTCAGTTCACTGTACTGTGGTGACTTTCATGATGCTAGAAACTCTGCCACCATTATTTCAGATTCCATCAGGGTCACTCGTGGTGGTCAGGTTTCAGATGAGTATGCACACTAAGGCAGAATAGGAAGAAAGGCCTGGCAATATACTTTTGAAAGTTGTTCTACATTTTGATAGAAGAAGAAAGAACCACAATGTAGGAAATTGATACACAATGACGCAACAATGGATTTAAGCATACTAGTGACCTCAAAGATGGTACATTTCCTTCAAAAGGTTATCATGAATCAAAGCCAACTCCATGGCAACTAACAGCAACATGTTCCTAGAGCTAGCAGAGGATTGGAGGGGATACAGCTGTTGTTTAAGGCAAGGGTGGAGAACCTTTTTTCTGGCAAGGACCATTCTGATATTCATAACAAACTTCATAGGTCATACAAAATTATTAATTAAAAATTGGTCTACTAGACTTGTAAGCTCACTGCTGCCATGCTGGTCTACTTGTCAGTGGAAGTGAGAGAAAGGCATTAATACAGACATAGGCTGAGTTCAACCATGTTCCATAGACTCCTGTGGACCTTGAGATGAGAGCGAGAAGAGGAAGCCTGGTTGGTCTGAAGTTTGGGGAGACTTAGAAACTGCTGAACTCATTGACACTGACCTAACCATTGGGTGCTAGAGCTGAGAGTGAAGCATCCAGCTGATATGAAGTGGGGAGAGGCATGCAAGAATGCCCAAACTTGCAGATAGTGCCCATTTGACCTACATTGGATGACTTGATTATCAGAACTCAACTAGAGGAAGATAAAGAAGTTCGATAGAGTTGTTGTTTTTGTCAGGTACCATCGAGTCAGAACCGACTCATAGTGACCCCATGCACAGCAAAACAAAACAATGTCCGATCCTGGGCCAACCTCACTACCACAGCAACACTTGAGTCCATCAATGCTGCCACCTGGCCAATCCATCTCGTTGGCGGTCTTCTTCCTCTTTTTCTCTGACCCTCCATCTTACCAAGCATGATATCCTTCTCCAGTGACTGCTCCCTCCTGACAATATGTACAAAGTATGAGAGATGAAGTTTAGCCATCCTGGCCTCAAAAGAGCATTCTGGCTGCACTTCTTCCAAAACAGATCTATAGGTTCTTTTGGCAGCCCATGGAACTTTTAGTATTCTCCTCCAACACCACAATTTAAAGGCATCAATTCTTCTATGATCTTCCTTATTCACTGTCCAGCTTTCGCATGCATATGAGGTTATTGAAAACATCATGGCTTGGGTCAGGCGTACCTTAGTCCTCAAGATGATATATTTGCTCTTCAACATTTTAAAAAGTTCCTGTGCAACAGATTTGCCTAATGCAATAGGTCATTTGATCTCTTGACTGCTGCTCCCGCGAGTGTTGGTAGTTGATCCAAGAAGAATGAAGTCCTTGACAACTTCAATCTTTTCTCCGTTGATAAGAATGTTGTTTATTGGTCCAGTGGTGAGGATTTTTGTTTTCTTGACATTGAGCTGTAATCCATACCGAAGGCTGTGCTCTTTGATCTTCATCTGTAAATGTTTTAAGTTCTCTTCACTTTCAGTAAGCAAGGTTGTATCATCTGCATATCACAGGTTGTTAATATGTCTTCATCCAATCCTGATGCCACGTTTTTCTTCATAGAACCCAGCTCCTTGTATTATTTGCTCAGCATACAGGTTGAATAAGTATGGTGAAAGAACATAACCTTGTTGCACACCTTTCCCAATTTTAAAACATTCAATGTTCCCATGTTGTGTTCGAATAACTGCTTCTTGGTCCAGGTACAGATTCCTCAGGAGTACAATTAAGTGTTCTGGAATACTCATACTTCTCAATGTTGTCCATAGCTTGTCATGATCCACACAATCAAAAGCCTTTGCGTAGTGAATAAAGCATAGGTAAACATCTTCCTGATATTTTCTGCTTTCAGCCAAGATCCACCGGACATCAGCAATGATATCTCTCGTTCCAAGGCCTCTTCTGAATCCAGCTTGAACTTCTGGAAGTTCTCTGTCATTGTATGATTGTAGCCATTTCTGTATTACCTTTAGCAAAACTTTGCTCGCTTGAGATATCAAAGAGATTGTCCGATGATCCCCACATTCCATTGCGTCACCTCTCTTTGGAATGGGCACAAATATGGATCTCTTCCAATCAGTTGGCCAGATAGTTGTCTTCCAAATCTTGGCAGATATGAGTGAGTGCCTCCTGTGCCACCTCACTTTCTTGAAAGATTTCAATTTTGATTTCATCAATTCCTGGTGCCTTGTTCTTTGCCAATTCCTTCAATGCACTTTTGACTTCCTCCCTGAGTATCATTGGCTCTTGATCATATGGTACCTCTTGAAATGGTTGAACATTAACCATTTCCTTTTGGTACAGTGAATCTGTGTATTCCTTCCATGTTCTCTTGATGCATTCTGCATCATTCAATAATTTGCCCAGAGAATCTTTCAATACCAAAAGTCGAGGCTTGAATTTTTTCTTCAGTTCCTCCAGCTTGAGAAATGCTGAGCGTGTTCTTTCTTTTTGGTTTTCTGATTCCAAATCTTTGCATATTTTATTATAGTTTTTGGCTTTATCTTCTTGAGTTGATTTTTGAAATTTTCTGTTCAGCTCTTGGACCTCCTCATTTCTTCTATTTGCTTTAGCAGCTCTACACTGGAGAGCAAGTTTCAGAGTCTCTTCTGACATCCATTTTGAATCTTTTCTTTCTTTCTTGTCTTCTTAATGACTTTTTGCTCTCTTCACGTATGATGTTCTTGATGTCATCCCACAACTCTTCTGGTCTTCGGTCTTTAGTGTTCAATGTATCAAATCTGTTCTTCAGATGATCTCTAAATTCAGGTGGAATAAATTCAAGGTCATATTTTGAATCTTGTGGACTTGTTTTCATTTTCTTCAGTTTCAGTTTGAATTTGCATATGAGTAATTCGATAGAGTTAGCAAGTGTAAATTGATACAATTTGATGAACTTGACCTTTACTTATGGATGTAGTAGCTCAAAATACCAAACAAGAAGGAAGGAATCTTCTCATCAAGGATCAAACTTATCCCCTCAGTACACAGGGTTGAGAGGGATGGGCAACTTTGACATTGGCTACCTATGATGGGGGAGGGAGGGACTATAAAGGCATGATGTAACTGGGTTACAAGTTTTTAAGAGTGAGTTTAGCTTCAGAGTGTGCATGGTTAGGTAGAATCCCCAGTGAATAGGTTTCATCTTGTCTATATGGGTCTGGTAAAAGGAGATGGGGATAGGATTCTTTTGATTCAATAGTGAGTAATTGTTATCATGACTAATTGTGATTGTCGCAATTAGTGATTGTGACTGTAAAGGTAGAAGTTGTATAACAAAAAGGTGGTGGTGGTTATGTGCCGTGGAGTCGGTTCTGACTCATAGCGACCCTGTACAGGGTTGGGGTAGTTAATCTTACATTCTGGGAACTGAGGACCCTAGAGGGAAAGCATGAGCAGAACATGGGGCCCTTACCAGAGAAGCAGCAATACCAGAGATGGAGGCAGAGGTGATGGCATGGAGATATTGAGAGGACTCTGGAGTCATGGAAAGAGAAAGGCTGTGTGCTGCTAGGCAGGAGGTGGGCTTGCAAAATGTGCCCTTTGGTTATTTAAATGATTATACCTTTCTGAGTGTTTTTGTGTACATTAAAAGAAAAAACTGAGTACAGAGGCAAAAGGCAAATACTGTTAGCCAATGGTGCACAGAGGGAATTGTAATCATTGAGTGCAAAACTATCATTCAATTCACAATAAAAGCTTTTATTTTTAAGACATCTATGTGACCAATTATTGAAAGTTATCCATATTTATTTCCATTCTAAAGACAGGTGACCCAATGTAATGCAGCAATATCATCGAGCAATATCATTAATATCATATGCAATTAATTTTTTGTGAGGATAATTCAAAAACAGCTTCAAAAGTGCATCAACACAGAACTGCCAGAAATTCAAGTCAAATTCAGAAGAGGGGGGAGTATTACTGCTGACATTAGATGGATCTTGGCTGAAGGCAGAGAATACCAGGAAGATGTTTACTTGTGCTTTATTGACTATGCAAAGGCATTTAACTGTGTGGGTCATGATAAACTATGGATACATTACAAAGAATGGGTATTCCCGAACACTTGGTTATGCTCATGGTCTAACTCATATGACGTAAGTGATTGAAATTACCCTGGCTTGTGTAAGGTGCGTCTTAGTTCTCAAACTGACATCTTTGTTCGTGAACATTTTAACAAGGATTTTTGTAGCAAATTTGTCTAATGTAATACATCATTTGATTTCCTGATTGCTGCCTCCATAGCTGGTATTGGCCATTTGAATCTGACAATCATATGGTTTATTATGACAGGAATGACAAATTCAAGAACAGATGTGATGCATTAGGTACTAATGACCCCAAACCAGAAGAGATGTGGGATGATACCAAACACATCATACAGGATGAAAGCAAAAAAAGGTCATTAAAAAGACACGAAAGAAAGAAAGAAAGAAAGAAAAAACAACAACAAAATGGATGTTAAGAAGAGAGCCTGAAACTTGCTCTCCAGTGTAGAGAGGTACAGCTAAGTTGGTTCTGACTCATAGACACCCTATATAAGGTTTCTGAGGTATGAACTGCCACCTTATGGTTTAAACAGAACTTGTAGTTCAGTGTTTATCTCACAGTGCCACAAAATGTGGGCCCAACCAAACTTTTACAACATCAATCTTTTTTCTGTTTACCATGATGTTATTTATTGATCCAATTGTAAGGTTTGTCTTTTCTTTACATTCAGGTGTAACCCATACTGAAGGCTGTAATCTTTGATCTTTATCAGTAACTTTTTCAAGTCTTTTTAGCTTTCAGTAAGCCAGGCTGAGTCATATGCATATCACATGTTACTTAACGACTCTTCCTCCAATCCTGAGACGACCTTCTTATTCTTCTTTTTAAAGCTTTTATTGAGAATTGAGTGATAGTTTATGTGGGAGAACATGAATTTTGCACTCATCCTATTGTATTTTGTTTCATTGCAGTGATTACAATCCCCTCCATACATCATCATTTAACAGCATTTACTTCTATTCCCTCTGTGTTTGTTTGTTTGTTTGTTTGTTATGTACAAAAATAATAATAATAATAATTAAAAGTATTTCATCATTTAAACAACCAAAGGGCACATTCTGCAAGCCAGCTTCCTGGCCACCAGCACACAGCCTTTCCCTTTCCCTGCGTATAGAGTCCTCAGCTACTCTATCTCTCCATGCCGTCATCTCGGCCTCCATCTCTGGTGTCGCTACTTCTCTGGTTAGGGTCCCATGTTCCGCTTACGCTCTTCTCTCTTGATGGCCCTAGATTTCTCTGTTCCTGGAATGTAAGATTAACTACTCCTCCCTTTATGTTACAAAACTTCTATCTTTACAGTTGTGACAATCACAATTAATCATGATAACAATTCCTCATTAATGAATCAAAATAATACTGTCCCCATTTCCATTCACCAGACCTATATAGACAGGATGAAAACTATTCAGTGGGGATTCTGCCTTCCCACGCACACTCTGAAACTAAACTCACTTTTGAAAACTTGTAACCCAGCCACTTTGTGCCTTTATTGACCCATTACACACCATTTTAGGTAGCCAATGTCTAAGTTGCCCATCCCTATCAACTCTGCATACCGAGGGGATAGGTTTGGTCCTTGATGTGAAGACTCCTTCCCTCTCAGTTGGTATTTTGAACTACTACATCCATAAGTGTAGGTCAAGTTCATTAAATTGTAGCAATTTACACTTGCTGCCTTTATCAAGTTTCTTTATCTTCCTCTTCTGGCGCTCTGATCATCAATCCATCAAGGCTAGGTCAAATGGGCACTATCTGCAAGTACGGGCTCCTTGTGCATCTCCTCACTTCATATCAGCTGGACTGTTCACTGTCAGCTCTAGCCTTCTGTGGCTAGGTCCATGTTATCAAGAGTTCTCAGGTCTCCTAAACTTCAGACCAACCAGCCTGTCCTCTTCTCTATCTCATCTCAAGGTCGACAGGAGTCTATGGAACGTGGTCGAACTCAGTCCATAGCTTCATAACTGACTTTCCCCCACTTTCACTCACATGTAGTCCAATGCATTCACCAGTGAGCTTACATGCCTGCTCATATGTTCCCTTTGAGTTCCAATCTTAAGGAGGGTTTGTCCTGAAGGAACTTGATTGCTTGCCTTGATGGCTCCCAGCAAACAATTTGCTTGTTCTTGGAATAGCCAAACAGACTGCTGTTTTTGCTTTTACCTGCTGGTCTTTCTTTCAGGAAATATCTTCTGTTCCTCTAACCAGGCTGGTCTGCATGTCCTTTCGAGTGGGAATGTCCTACCTCAGAAGGTTCTGGATAGGGCTCAGGATGCCATCTAAGTTTCTATACATTACAAGGGCTCTGCAAGAAGCCTATTTCACTGGACAAGTTCTAGAACCCCTTTTAGGTATTCTAATTAGTTATAGTCTAAAGACGGGCCTATAAGCTTTCAGTAATCGTAGAAGAATGTGGTGTTGGCGGAGAATACTAAAAGTGCCATGGACTGCCAAAAGAACCAATAGATCTATTTTGGAAGAAGTGCAGCTAGAGTGCTCCTTGGAGGCCAGGATGACTAAGCTTCGTCTCTCATACTTTGGACATATTGTCAGGTGAGAACAGTTGCTAGAGAAGGATGTCATGCTGGGTAAGATGGAGGGTCAGAGAAAAAGAGGAAGACCCCCAATGAGATGGATCAGCCAGGTGGCATCATTGATGGCGTCAAGTGTGGCAGCGTGGTGAGGTTGGCCCAGGATCGGACTTTGTTTCGTTCTGCTGTGCACGGGGTCGCTATGAGTTGGTTCCAACTCGATGGCACCTGACAACAACAACAATATTCTATTAACTGTTTCCTCCATTTAAAACAGTCTATTTTATTCTGCAATCTACCTGACTTCCTCATCACCTGGATCTCTGTCCCTATATTTTCCCCTTATTTCACACTATAATTGTTTTGATCATAGACTGACCTCCCAGATGCTCTGAATTTGTTCTTGTAGTTTTCTGTTCTGGACTCTTCCATCTGCCTAATGAGTTCAGGTGGTGCTGCTACATATGTCAATCTCTGGTTTTTGTCTATTCCTGGTGGTTCTGGGTTCAAGGAACTGGATGGGGCTCAGGATTCCACCTAAAGTGGAATGTTTTGAAGTGCTGGATTGGCTTTGGCAAAGTCCCTTAGCTTCTGTTTATCCTAGAATGTTTTTATTACACTGTCATATTTGATTGACAGCTTTGCTGGATAGATGATTCTTGGTTGGTTGGTGTGTTTTTTTGTTTGTTTGTTTGCTTTTTGTTTTTCTTTCAGGGCTTTATATATGTCTCCCCATTGCTTTCTTGCTGCATGGTTACTGCTGAGAGATCAGAGCTTAATATGATTTGCTTGCCTTTGTAAATAACACTTTCTTTTCCCTAGCTGCTTTCATTGTGTTTGCTTTTGGGGAGTTTGATTATAATATGTCTCGGTGATTTCTTTTGGGGGTCTATCCTTCCTGGGGTTCATTCAGTTTCTTGAATGCTTATCTTTTCATCTTTCAGGATGTTAGGGAACTTTTCTTCCAGCCACTCTTCAACTATCTCCTCTGTGGTCTTCTGGGATTCTTCTGTTCTGGAATTCCAATAATCCTCAGGATATTCCTCTTCATGTTGTGCCACATGAATCTTAGACTTTCTTTATATTTTTTTTATCCTTTTTTCTGCTTGCTTTTCTGTCTTAGTCATATTGAGAGATTTGTCTTAAAGCTTGCTGGTTCTGGCTTCCATCTCTTCAATTGTACTCCTTTGCCCTTTCAGTGTATTGTCCATTTGTGATATTTTATTATTAATCATTTGGACCTCTTTTTGCTGGTTTTGAATTATTTCCAATGCTATTTCTATCTTATTTTATTGTTCCTGTAGTGCTTTTCTGACTTCTTCCTTATTTTTCTCAGCCCCTCTGTGGAGCATTTGGATGCACCTCAGTATCATTTTCCTGAAATCCTTCTCAAGCAGTTCCAAAGCCTGCCCTGCTTCCAATGGGAAGTCTAGATCTACCTCCATCTCATTTGTTTCAGCTACTCTATCTTGTTTCTGGACAAGTGCTAAGATCTTCAGTTGTTTTGGGGGCATTTTCAATAATTAGATGTATTTCTCATGATTCAATAAATGTACGTTGTTATATTATTAATCTTTCTGATTGCCTCCAGATAGATGTGATCAGGAGATGAGTTTCCCTCTTCACTTCTATTATTACTCAACTCAGAGTAATTTTAGCAAGTGTTGGCTATCTATCTAGTGTATAGCAGCTGGTTTTGACTCTTGTCCAGATGATAGGATTTTGTAGCGTGTGATTGTAGCTTGGCTATATGACTGCAACTGCTGTCTCTTTTTGGGTAATGTAAGAAGAGAAAGATCATTCCCCCCAGGTAAAAAGGGGACCAAAAAATAAAATAAATAAACAACAATAAGAAAACAATATTGGACACTAAAGTCTAAAATTACCATAAAAGAAAATTAAAAAGAAAAGACTGAAAAAGAAATCTGTAGTATAATATGAGAAAGACTTTAACTCCCCTCTCTCAGTTTCTTGCATTCAAGTCAGCCTGACAACAACAACAACATAGTGGTGGTGGTAGTGGTTATGTGCCATGGAGTCGGTTCCAACTCATAGCGACCCTGCACACGGTTTCCAAGGCTATAAATCTTTAAGGGAGCAGAAAGCCTCATCTTCTCCGGCAGAACCGCTGGTACTTTCAAACGGCTGTCTGTGAGATTAGCAGCCAACCTGGCAACCAATAGGCTACCGTAGCTCCTTATATACTTTATGGCAACCTGTAAGAGCAACTGTTCCTGGTCCAAGGTGAAACACTCGAGAGTGCCAAAATCTTCGTTTCACATTACTTAAGAGATATCTGCAGCCACCACTAGGCTAAATAAAGTTTGTGTCTGCATCTCCAGAGACCCAAACCGCCATAGAGAAGGGAAATGTAAGAAGTACTTTAAGGAGCTGGGGAAAGAAACCTACACTCCAAAAGTTCCCAATTGTCTCATTTAACTTTAATTATGGAAATGAGATAGCATTATTTGCAGCTGTTCAAGTTAGATTTTTCTTGTCCTTAACCTTGTGTCCTAGTAGGGGCTTTGTAAAAAAAAAAAAAAAAAAAACACCCGCAATCACACAGGGTTGTAGAAACAGAGGCCTACTTAGTTCCAAAAGCCACTGGTGAATTCCTGGCTTGGTGATCAACTAGCTAAGTATTCCGGCTCACAAATGGTTCATTTAATCCACATATAATTTCAGGATTGATATTTCCAATAACAGGGCCATAATTCCTCATCCCAAACTCTTGGAGCCAACTGTACTTCAAGAATCCGAACTGTTTGCACATGTTGTAGATGATATAACACCTCTATTGGGGTCTGGGACAGCACCCTGTAATCAAGATAATGGCTTCTCTGCAGTGAAGCAGATGAAATAAGTAAAAGCAAGAATGTAATAGCCTCATGGTTGGTTCTGGTCAAGTTTTGCTACCAGTTTGTAGAAAATGTAACAAAAATGTGTTCAGTTTTCCATGTGTATTGTATTTTGGATTTTCAGATAAGGGGTCGTGAACCTGTGCCTTCATGTACAGATTAGCAGTCTTGGACAACTTCGTAACCTGATTGAGGTTCTCATCTGTAAAAGGGGATCAATAGTAATTTGTGGTTATAAACTGCCATCAAGTTGGCCCGAACTCATGATGACCCTATGCACAACAAAGTGGCCTCTTAAGATTCATGGGATTTTCATTGGCTGATTGTTTGGAGTGGATTTTCAGGCCTTCCGTCCTAGTTTGAGTCTAAAAACACCACTGAAAACTCTTAGCAAGATTCCAATGATAGACGAGTGGGTGGTGGCTCTGCTTAAGATGCATTGGCCGGAAAGCAAACCCAGGTCTCCCGCATAGAAAACAAGAATCCTACCACCCAGTCACTTCTGAACCACCTCTAAACAACCACTGAGCAACCAGTGCTTCCCTCCAAACCATAGTTACCTGGTATTTAAAACAATCCGTTCATGTAAAGCTTTGAGAACTGACATGTGTTAAGGGATTTTAAAATGTTACCTCCATGGTTGTTGTTGCTGCTGCTGTTATCATTAGCATCATTTCCACTTTGTACAACAGTAGGAACCAGAAATGATCAGGTAGTGGGGTAAAGAATACTAAATATCATGATTTCTTATTTCTCCAAATCTGTAACAAGAAAGCATGTCTTTAGGCTGATCATTTTCAGGTTTTTTGATTTAGCAAATAAAGGACAATTACTACTTTTGAGGGAATCCTGGTGTGGTACTCTAGGATAAGCACTAGGCAGCTAACAGCAAAGTCAGAGGTTCAAACCCACCAGCCGTTCCTCAGAAACCCTATTACAGGGTCACTGTGAGTCAGAACAGAAATGCCGGCACTTAATAACTGCTTTGGGGAGAGTGGTTGTTGCTAGGCTCCCTTGAGTCAATTTCGACTCATAGCAATTGTATGTCCTGCACTATCCTCATAATCCTTGCAGTGTTTAGCACATAGTTGCAGTCACTTTG
Source organism: Chrysochloris asiatica (assembly GCF_000296735.1). NCBI lineage: Eukaryota > Metazoa > Chordata > Mammalia > Afrosoricida > Chrysochloridae > Chrysochloris > Chrysochloris asiatica. Next base: position 8,003,785 of record NW_006408652.1, on the reverse strand, counting down.
TGAATCCATCTCTTTAGGGGTCTTATTCCTCTTCTTCACTGACCCTCTACTCTGTAAAACATGACGTCCTTCTCCAGGTACAGATCCTTCCTGACAACATGTCCAAAGTACAGGTGAAGTCTTACAATCGTCACTTCTAAGGAGCATGCTGATTGTAGTTATTCTAAGACATTTGTTTTTTCTTCTGGGAATCCATGGTATATTCAGTATTTTTCTCAAAAAGCATAATTCAAATGCTTTGATTATGCTAGGTCTTTCTTATACATTGTCCAACTTTCACATGCATATGAGGTGATAGAAAATACCATGGCTTGAGTCAGGTACAACTTAGTCCTCAAAGTGACATCATTGTGTAAAGCAGATTAACTTAATGTCGTTTGATTTCTTAACTGCTGCTTCTATGAGCATTGACTGTGGATCCAAGCAAAATGAAGTACTTGACAACTCCAGTTTTCTCTCCATTTATTGGTGTAGATGTGAGGATCTTTGCTTTCTTTATTTTGAGATGTAATTCATACTGAAACTGTAGTCTTTGATCATTATCAGTAAGTGATTCAGGTTCTCTTCACTTTTAGCAAGTAAGATAGTGGTATTTGCATATTGCAGGTTGTTTAGAAAGAGGAAGCTGCTTATTCAATATTATCCACTGCTCACTTATATGAGTGAAAACTATTTAATATTGACTTGATTTTGATTCACAGCAACCCCATGCACATTAGAATAGAACTGCACTCCATAGGGTTTTCACTGGTTGAATTTTCAGAAGTTTACCACCAGGCCTTTCTCCACTGTTGCTGTTGTTAAGTGCCGTCAGGTTGATTACGACCCATAGCAACTCTGTATAGAGTCTCCGAGGCTGTAAATCTTTATGGGAGCAGAAACCCTCATCTTTCTCCTGAGGAACATCTGGTAGTTTCAAACTGCTGGCCTTGAGCTTCACAGCCCGATTCGTAACCACTACGCTACCAGAGCTCTTTTCTCCATAGGTGCCTTTAAGTGGACTCGAATCTCCAGCCTTTCCATTAGTAACTGACTGTTCAATCATTTTACAAATCATATTACCAGTATGTAATAAAAGTGGCCTAAACCGTGGTCCTCAAGTGGATTCCAATTCATAGTTATCTGATAGGTCAGAGTAGAACAGGGTTTCTAAGGCTGTCATCATTACAGAAGCAGACTGCTACATCTTTGTCCTTTGGAGCAGCCCATGTGTTCAATCTGCTGACCTTTTGATTACCAGCCCAGTGATTACTCTCCTGAGCCACCAGGGTCCTTCACAGCAATAATACCCATCCAAAACCTACTGCCATTGAGTAAATATCAACTCATAGCAACCCCATAGGACAACGTAGAACTGCCCCCACAGGGTTTTCTAAGGATGTCAATCTTTACAGGAGCAAATAACCTTGTTTTTCTCCCATGGAGAGGCTGGTGCGTTTAAACCTACAAACCTTACAGTTAGCAGCCCAATGTCTAATATACTACACTGCCAGGGCTCCTTCAAAACAGTAATTGTTGTTGTTGATTGCCATTGTATCGATTACAACTCATAGCAACCCTGTATAGGTTTCCAAGGAGCAACTGGTGGGTCTGAACTGTCAATCTTATGGATAGCAGTCGACTGCTTATCATTGCCCTTTATTGAGTTCTTAAATGTATCAACACTACAAAGGCATTTGAAAAGTGTTATTAACAATGAATGCAGCACTATGGTGTTGCTAGGTGCCATCAAGTTGGTTCAAACTCACAGCACAACTGAACAAAACACTGCCCAGTCCTGTGCCATCCTCACAATTATTGCTATCTCTGAATCCTTTGTTGCTCTCACTGTGTCTTGTTGGGATCTTCCTCTTTTTCACTGACCCTCCACTTTACCAAGCATGATGACCTTTTCTAGGGACTGGTCCCTCCTGATTACATGTCCAAAGAAAGAGGGACAAAGTCTTGTCATACAGTCTTTCTTCTAAGGAATATCTGACTCCCCTTTTCCAAAACAGAATTGTTTGTTCTTATGGCAGCCCATGGTACTTTCAATATTCTTCACCAATATCATAATTCATATCGTAATGCAAATGCATTAATTCTCCTATGGTCTTCCTTATTCATTGTCCAACTTTCATACGCATATGAGACAATTGAAAATACCATGACTTGGGTCAGGTGCACCTTAGTCCTCAAACTGACATCTTTGTTCTTTAATACTTTAAAGAGGTTATGTGTAGCAGATTTGCTCATTGTTTGATTTTTTGATTGCTGCTTCCATGAGCATTGATTGTGGATCCAAACAAAATGAAGTACTTGGCAATTTCAATCTTTTCTCCATTTATCATGATGTTACTTATTGCTCCAGTGCTAAGGAATTTTGTTTTCTTTACATTCAGGTGCAATCTATCAGTATGTGTTTTAAGTCCTCTTCACTTTCAGCAAACAAGATTGTATCATCTGTCTATCACAGGTTGTTAATGAGTATTCATCCAATTCTGATGCCACATTCTTTTCCATATAATCCAGCTTCTCAGATTATTTTCTCAGCATACAGTTTGAATACGTATAGTAAAAGGATACAACCCTGCTGCACACCTTTCCTGATTTTAAACAATTCCATATCCTCTTGTTCTGATTGAACAACTGCCTCTTGGTCTATGTACAGGATCCTCATGAGCACAATTAAGTGTTTTATAATACCCATTCTTTGCAATGTTGTCCATAGCTCATCATGATCCACACAGTTGAAATGACCACACAGTTTGCATGGTCAATGAAGCACAGATATTTCAGGTATTCTTTGCTTTCAGCCAAGATCCATCTGGTGTCTGCAATGATACACCTGGTCTCACATCTTCATCTGAATCTGACTTGAATTTCTGGAAACTTCCTGTTGATGTTCTCTACTTCAATGGTATTTGAATTATCTTAAGCAAAGTTTATCTTGCATGTGATAGTAATGATATTGTTCAATGATTTCCACATTCTTTGGAATGGGTTGTCCAGGTAGCTGTCTTTCAAATTTCTTGGCATAAATGTGTGAGTGCCTCCAGTGCCACATCAGTTTTTTCAAAGATTTCAATTTGCATTACATCAATTCTGGAGCCTTGTTTTTCTCCAGTGCCTTCAGTGCACCTTGGAGTTCTTCCTTCAGTACCATTGTTTTTTGAGTGTGTTCTACCCCTTAAAATGACTGAACATCAATTATTTGTGGTATAGTGACTATGTGTATCCCTTCCATCTTTCAACACTATATCTGACAATGTTCTGTTGCTATTCAAAAGGTTTTCATCTTCATATATTATATCTGATAATATCCCGCTACTATTCATAAGGTTTTTGGTAGCTAATCATTTAAAAGTGGTATACCTCTCCTTCTTCCTAGTTTTCTTAGTCTGGAAACACAGCTGTAAACTGTCCACTATGGATCACACTACTGGTATTTAAAATACCAGTGGCATAGCTTCCAGAATCATGGCAACATATAAGCTACCACAGTACAACAAACTGACAGAGGAGTGGTAGACTGTCCTGTAGGATTAGTATTATTGCTGTGACTCAGAGGGTTTAAGTAATTTAAAGAATCATAGACAACTAAGGAGTGGCAGCTCCAGGAGTCAACTCCGTCTTCTTTGACTGCCCCTCCTCCTGCCACCAAGTCCATTATCTTTCCTGAAACTACCTCTGTTAAGAGTCTGATATGTGGTCACTTGGTCAACACAAATTGAGGGCGGATCTTACAAGTATAAAGACAATTCTGTACAGTACTCAGACACCAAACACCTACACCAATTCTCATTTCGAAAAATATTTAACATAATGTTGTACATGTATGTGTGTGTGTGTGTGTGTGTGTGTGTGTGATCTTTAGTGTAAGCTTGATTATTCTTATGAAATTTCATTACAGCTTAATTATTTTTTTCATGAGATAAGCCCAGAAGACCTTTGTTTCAAATATTATTTCTAATTATTCATGGCTTATGAATGCAATCACAAATAACAGTGAGAAGATAGGTTTATTATTTAATCAACTGCATAAAAATGATGTACTATTCAAACTTAAAAGGAAAGAAAGTCATAATATAATTAAATTCCTAGTCAAATAATGAGGCCTCTTTGGCTACCTCTAATCTCCAATGGCTAAAACTTTTGAAGAATAAACAACCAGAGACAGAACCTAACAGGGCAGATCCTAGGATCTGATCTGGGTACCCAAGATTCCTGCCCCTCGGGAGAGAACTTAGAAGTCATACAGACTTTAGTGTGCACGATCACAGTCACCAACCCTTTCTGGAGCATTTCCTCTGTTGAATAATCCAGTGGGTGTCTCCTTGTGCTAAACTGAAGAGCTAGTTATTGTTGTTGTTGTTGTTAAGTGCCATCAAGTCGATTTCAACCCATAGAAACCCTGTATAGGGTTTCTGAGGAGCAGCTGGTAAGCTTGAACCACCGACCTTGTAGTTCAAACCATTTATGCAGTCTGGCACATTAACCCACAATGCCACACCAGTACTCCAAACAGGAGAGCTTAGATCGGGTTAATCTGTAGCTTCCATATTTCAGGCCTAGCTTTATGCTCTGCAGCAATAAAACTTAATCTAACTACTCTCTACCATTAAATTCACAAATACAGGGACTAGACTCCTATGTGCATATGTTGTTGTTATTAGGTGCATTGAGTCGGCACCTACTCATAGCAACCCTATGCAAAACAGAATGAAACACTTCCCGGTCCTGGGCAAACCTCACAATTGCTGCCACAGTTGAGCCCATTGATGTTGCCATTTTCCCAATCCATCTCTCTGAGGGGTCTTCCTCTTTTTCCCTGACCTTCCACCCTACTAAACATGATATCCTTCTCCAGCAACTGGTCCCTCCTGACAATATGTTCAAAGTATAGCCATCCTGGCCTCTAAGGAGCACTCTGGCTGCACTTCTTCCAACACAGATCTATTGGATCTTTTGGCAGCCCATGGCACTTTCAATATTCTCCTCCATCACCATAACTCAAAAGCATCAATTCTTCTACGGTCTTCCTTAGTCACTGTCCAGCTTTCGTATGCATATGAGGTTATTGAAAATACCATGGCTTGGGTCAGGCATAACTTAGTCCTCAAGCTGACATCTTTGCTCTTCAACACTTTAAAAGGTCTTGTGCAGCAGATTTACCTAATGCAATATGTTGTTTGATTTCTTTACTGCTGCTTCCATGAGTGTTTGATCCAAGAAGAATGAAGTCTTTGACAACTTCAGTCTTTTCTTCATTGATAAGAATGTTGTTTATTGGTCCAGTGGTGAAGATTTTTTTTTTTTCGTTTTCTTTACATTGAGATGCAATCCATACCCAAGGCTGTGGTCTTTGATTTTCATCAGTAAGTATTTTAAGTCCTCTT
>NW_006408652.1:7984812-7997652 GCF_000296735.1 Chrysochloris asiatica | reverse complement strand
GATGCTTTCTGCATCATTCAATAACTTGCCCAGAGAATCCTTCAATAATGAAAGTCAAGACTTGATCAAGGCAAGTGGTCGGGTCCTCTCAAGGCAAACTCCCTTCCAAGACTAAAACTCAATGGGAATACACAAGCAGATATGCACTCTGATCGGTGACCACGTTCATCACTGATAAGGGGAAATGAGGGGAAAACAGCAATGAAGCTGCAAGCTAAGCCCTACAATGTTCAGTAGACTCCTGCGAACCCAGAGAGACCTGGTTGGCAAGTAGTGTGGCAAGACCTGGGAACTCTTGGGCCCCGAGTCAGTGACATAGCCACAGAGCACTAGAATGGAGAGTGAAGTTTCCACCTGATAATAAGAGAGGGCATATGCATAAGAACACCCACACTTGCAGATAATACCCCCTTGACCTGGCTTCACTGACTGGATGATCGGAGCTCAACTAGAAGAAGAAAGAAAAGGAATAAAAGAGTAATCTGATACAATTTGATAAACTTGACCTAAACCTATGGATGCAATAGCTCAAAAAAGGGAACAAATCTTTATAGCAAGGATCATTCCCACCCATTCCATACACACAGTAGACAAGGATGGGCAACTTGGAGATTGACTACCAAAAAAAAGGGGGGGGGTCTACAAAGGCAAGAAATGACTGGCTTCCAAGCTTTCAAAAGGGAGCCTAGATCCAGAGGGTGTGGAGGAAGGTAGAATCTCCACTGAGTAGTATCCAATCTGTCTGGGCAGGGCTGATGAAAGGAGATGGGGATAGGTCTCTTGTGGTACAATACTGAATAATTGTTATCAGGACTGATTTGTGAGGGTTGGAAATGTAAAGGTAGACATTTTGTAACAAAACTAGGGAAGTGATTGACTTTGCAGTCCAGGAGCGGAGGTCCCTGGGACCATCAAGGGAGAAGAGGGGAGTGCGGGACCCTACCCAGAGGAAATAGTGATGCCAGAGGTGGAGGCAGAGACGATGATGTGGAGAGATGGAGCTGCTGGGGACTCTAGACCCAGAGAGGGATAGGGGCTGTGTGCTTGCAGAGTATACCCTTTGGTTGGTTGATGATGCATGGAGGGGATTGTAACCATGGCAATGAAATGATATAAGATAGGATGAATGTAAAGCTAATGTTCTCCCATGTAAACTATCACATAATTCACAATAAAACATAAAAATAAAAATAAAAAGAAAGTCAAGGCTTGAATTTTTTTCTTCAATTCCACCAGCTTGAGAAATGCTGAATGTGTTCTTCCCTTTTGGTTTTCTGACTCTAGATCTTTGTATATTTCTTTGTAATATTTTACTTTGTCTTCTTGAGCTGACCTTTGAAATTTTCTGTCCAGCTCTTGTACCTCATTTCTTCCATTTGCTTTAGCATCTCTACTCTGGAGAGCAAGTTTCAGTGTGTCTTCTGACATCATACCTCTTAATCTGGGCAAAAAAAAACTGGATTTTATTTTCAGCTGTTAAAAGACATGCTTTCTAGACCTTTTACTTTTCCTCTTTTCATCTACCTCTGAACGTTCCATCTAATGCAGGACTTCTCAAACTTTACTACATATTAATAATCTTTGGAGAGCTTTCAAAAATCCACTCTACAAGATTTGGATCTACATCTCTATAGGTGAAGACCCAGGCACCAGTATTTTTCAAATCTCCCCAGGCATTTCAAATCCATAGCCATATTTGAGATACCTGTAATGGCAACCATCAAGTCTAGTCTGATTCATGGTGACCTAATGAGTGTCAGAGTACAACTGTGCTCCTTTAAGATTTCAATGACTAGCTTTTCAAAGTAGATTGGCAAGTCTTGCTTCCAAGTACCTCTAAGTGGATGTAAAACCATTTGTACCACCCTGATATTCCATATTCCATACCAATTGTTTAAGAATCACTAAGGTGGGACCCAGCCATCAGATGATTCAAATTCATGTGCAAAACAGTGTGACAAGGCAGGCTGTAATACACACTCAGCCTTGTTTAGATACAGTGTTTTCTTCTTCTTGTTGTCAAGTACCCCTGTGTCAGTTCCAACTCATAAGGTTTCCTAGGAGCAACTGGTGAGTTCAAATCATGGACATTGAAAAACAAATTGATCTTTCAGTCCAGTACTTATCATACTGTACCACACCAGGACTCCAGACCTTGTATTATGTCTTCCACCCCTCACCTGTCAGTTTGCCATACTGTTGTGTACGTGTTGCTGGGATGCTGAAATCTATACCACTGATATTTTAAATACCAGCAGGGTCATCCATGGTGGACAGGTTTCAGTAGAACTTCTAGACTAAGACAGACTAGGAAGGAGAAGTAGTCAACTTCTGAATGTTTAGCCACTGAAATCTTTATGAAGAGCACCAGAATATTGTCAGTTATAGTGCCAGCATATGAGTCCCTCAGGTTGGATGGCACTCAAAATGCGACTGGAGAAGAGCTGAGTTTTCAAAGTAGAGTTGACTGTGATAATGCAAATTAAGTAAAGCATTCAGGACCTTCATTTGCAGATGGGGCACAAGTCGAAATGAAAATAAACAGCTACAAAAATCCATGAATAATCATAACATGCAATGTACAAAGTATGAATGTAGGAACAGTGAAAGTTGTTAAAAATGAAATGGAATGCATAAACATCAATATCCTAGGCATTAGTGAGCTTAAATGGACTGGTATTAGACATTTTGAATCAGACAATCATGTTTTACTATGCTAGGAATGACAAATTGAAGATGAATGGCATCACAGTCATTTTCAAAAACAACATCTCAAGATTTATCTTGAAGGCCAATGGTGTCAATGATAGGATAATATACATATACCTATAAGGAAGACCAGTTAATTCCACGATTATTCAAATTTATGCACCAACCACTAATATCAATGATAATGAAATTGAGGAATTACACCATAGTGTGGCATAGTGGATTATGAGCTGGGCTGCTAACCACAAGGTCAGCAGTTCAAATCTTCCAGCTGCTCCATTGGAGAAAGATGTGGCTTTCTGCTCCCATAAATATTTATAACATCAGAAACCCTATACTGGGTTGCTATGAATCAAAACTGATTTAACAGACCACAACCACCAACACCAGCTTATTCAGTCTGAAACTGATCAAACATGCAATCAGAATGCATTAATAATTACTGGTGAATGGAATAGGAATTGGAAACCAAGAGTAAGGATCAGTAGTTGTGAACTATGGCATTAGTGATACAAATGATGCTAGAGACTGCATGAAAGAATTTTGAAAGACCAACAACTTACTCATTGCAAATATCTGTTTTAAACAACATAAAAGGTAACTATACAAAGCAACCTCACCAGATGGAATACACATAAATCAAATCAACTGCACATGTGGGGAAACGTGGTGGAAAAGCTTAATATCACCAGCCAAAACAGGCTTGTAGTAGACTGTGGAACAGAGCATTAATTGCTCATAAGCAAGTTCAGGCTGAAGTTGGAGAAAATTTAAACAAGTCCACAAGAGCTGAAATTTGCTCTTAATAGATTCCACCTGAATTTAGAGACCACCTCAAGAACAGATTTGATGCATTTGACACTAATGACCAAAGACCAGAAGAGTTGTGGAATGACATCAAGAACATCATAAAGTAAGAAAGCAAAAGGTCATTAAGAAGTCAGGAAAGATATAATAAATAAGTATGGGGAAAGGATACAACCCTGATTCACACCTTTCCTGATTTTAAGCCATTAAGTATCCCCTTGTTCTGTTCTAACGACTGTCTCTTGGTCTATATCCAGGTTGCACAATGAATAATGACAATTGAAGACAAAAAATGGATGTCAGAAGAAACTCCTTCTTTAGCTAAAGAAGCTAAAACAACTGAAAGAAATGATGAAGTAAAAAAGCCAAATAGAGTATTCCAAAGGGAAGCTTGGGAAGACAAAGTAAAGTATTATAATGAAGTGTGCAAAGACTTGAAGTTAGAAAACCAAAAGGGAAGAACATGTTCAGCATTTCTCAAGCTAAAAGAACTGAAGAAAGAAGTCAAGCCTCAACTTGCAATATATAGTATTGTAAGATAAACCCTGGACTGTTAACCACAAGTTTAGTGGTTCAAACCCACCAATCACTCTCAGAAACCCTATACAGGATCACTATGAGTTAAAACTGCCTCAACATCACTTAACAACAAATGGGGAAAATGTTGAATGATGCAGAAAGAATCAAATGTAGATAGAAAGAACACACAGAATCACTGTACCAATAAATGGATATTCAACCATTTCAAGAGGTAGCATATGACAAAAACTGATGGTAATGAAGAAGTCCAAGGTGCACTGAAGGCATTGACAGTAGAACAAGGCTCTGGGAATTTACGGAATACAAATTGAAATCTTTTAACAAACTGATAAAGCACTGGATGCACCCACTCATGGCAAGAAATTTGGACATTTTGGCCAACCGATTAGAAAAGATCTATTTTTGTTCCTATTTGAAAGAGAGGTGACCCAAAGGAATGCAGAAATCATTGAACAATGTTATTAATATAACATACAAGTAAGATTCTGATGAAGATCATTTTAAGAGGCTGTAACATTACATTGACAGAAAACTTCCAGAAATTCAGGTCAGAATCATAAGAGGATGTAGAACTAAGTATATAATAGCTGATGTCAGATGGCTCTTGGCTGAAAGCAGAGAATACCATAAAGATGTTTACTTATGCTTTATTAACTAAACTGTGCATATCATGACAAACTATGGATAACATTGTGAAGGATGGGTATTCCAGAACACTTAATTGTGCTCATGAGAAACCTGTATATAGAAAAAGAGGCAGTCGTTAGAACAGAACAAGGGGATACTTAGTGTTTTAAAATCAGGAAAGGTGAGAATTAGGGTTGTATCCTTTCCCTATGCTTATTTAATCTGTATGCTGAGCAAATAATCTGATAAAATTGATTCTGTGAAGAAGAAAGTGGCATCAGGATTCAAGGAGAACTAATTAAAAACCTGCGATATGCAGATGACAAAACCTTACTCAGATGACTTAAAACACTTACTGATGAAGATCAACGACTACAGCCTTCAGTATGAATTGCATCTAAACAGAAAGAAAACAAAAAAACAACTAGAACAATAAGCAACATCATGATAAATGGAGAAAAGATTGAACTGTCAAAGACTATTTTGGTTAGATCAGTACTCATGGAAACAGCAGTCAAGAAATCAAATGGTGTATTGCATAATACAAATCTGTTGCACATGACCTCTTTAAAGTATTCAAGAGCAAAGATGTCAGTTTGAGGACTAAAGTGTGCCTGTCACAAGCCATGGTATGTTCAGTCACCTCGATATGCATGTGAAAGTTGCTCAATGAATAACGACCATTGAAAAATCAATGCATTTGAATTATGGTGTTGGAGAAAAATGTGGAATATTCCATAGACTGCAAGAAGAACAAACCAATTTATGTTGGAAGAATTGCAGTCAGAACGTTCCTTCAAATTCATCATGTAATCAAGAGGGACCAGTCCCTGGAGAAGGACATCTGATACATGGTAAAATCAGCAATAAAAGAGGAAGGCCATCAACAAGATGGATTGACACAGTGGCAGCAGCAATGAGCTCAAATGTAAAAAACAATTGTGAGGATGGTACAGGACCAAACAGTGTTTTGTTCTGTTGTGTATTGGGTCCATAGCACCTAACAACAATAATAGCAACATTCTTCCCAGGATGCAAAGCACCACTTGCATATACCACTCCACCCACCAACACACACATGCAAACCTCCTATACAGTTATTTCCTGAGAATTACATTTTCTAATTGGATAAATGAACTGAGACCAGAAATGTATGCCATGGGCTAGAGAGACAATGACCCGCTGTCTTCATTAGGATAACCTTGCATTGTTATACCAGTGGGAAGTTAGCAGGCAACTTTTGCATCCAATTGTGCAGCACAGACTGGACAGACAATGAATATACTATCCAATTCAGGACCAATGACTTTCCAGTTGATGGAAATTCTCCCATGATTTGCAATTGGCTTGACATTAATCCTACTGTTCTGTATTTTCAGTTCTGTTTTCTCTTAAGGGTCTTTGTAAGTATTTTAAGAGAAAAGCTGCAGCAAGAGCTGAAATTCACACTTTATTTACAGCTGGATCCCTATAGCTGATGAACTCTGTGCAAAGTTCACATATAGCCTCATAAAATTCCATTTTTGTTAAGTTAGAACTATTGTCCTTGCCCATAAAGACAATGTGGAACTTCTCTTCCTTCAGTCAGTTAACATATTGTCACTTTCTCCAATTTTGTTTTATCTGAAAATTTGCTGAGCATGTGTTCTCTGTTGAGAATATATTCTGATGATTAAGTGGACAGTCTCTAGAATCAGTCTACCATCTTGTTAGCCTTGTGAACCTAGGAACTTTATTTCACCTCTCAGTGCCTCTTTTGCCTTATCTTGGAAGTGATGATAATAATAGTGTTTACCACTAAAGCTGTTATGAAAACTGAGTGAATACATGTAAAGCAACCTGAACTGTGCTAGGCTCATAGTAAGTGCTATTGAAGTATTAGCTATTATTAATATAATCATGATTATTTACCCAAGTCAAAGGAAAGCATTGAATATGACTACCATCAAGTACAGAGCTGCGTGGCATGCCACTTGGAGACCTCTTTCCAATTTTGTATTGATCCATTAATCATCACTTCGGATGTAGTGGCTCTACCAGTCAGGAATTCTCTTAACTGTGCTTCTGTCCACTTCTGTTTTAATTCCAAGGATACCATAAGAGACCGTGACATGCCATTCCACTCACTATGGTCTACACAGAACAATACAATGTGCACCTACTTCCATCCCTGCCACCTCTCTTGTCACTTTCCACATGACATGATACCTCCCTTCCTCCAGATTCTGCTTACAGATGGTAACAGTAGTTATTATTACTTATTAGAGAGGCATTCATTGATCATCCTATATTAAATAATAATTCCCACCCCACCCCAACCTCTGCTCATGGAACATGCTCTAGCCCTCAGCACTTAACAGCAGAACACTTCATTAGGCATTGATTTAGTTGTCATAGGACTTCTCTACTAGCTTCAGCTCCAAGAGAACTTGAATTTTTAACCACCGCAAGAGCATTGCCTGGTACAGGGTAACAGATAACAAACATTCAATAAATATGTTGTTATTGTTATTAAGTTCCATCGAGTTAGTTCTGATTCATAGTGACCCTATATAGGGTTTCTAAGGCTTTAAAATCTTTGCAGAAGCAGAAAGCCTCATCGTTCTCTCATGGTGGACTCAAATTACCAACCTTTTTCACAGTCCAGTGCTTATCGGATACTATGAAGTCATTGTGATGCTCAATAAATAAGAGGGGGCTTCAAAAAGTTTGTGGACAAGTAGAATGGAACGGAAATAGCTATTTTCCAAAAATTTTTGAAGCTCCTTCATATTTGTAGAATGAATAAACATCAAACACTATACAAAAGACTAGATGGACTATGTCTGTGGAATTCCCCTGACCTAATAAATAGTCTGATAATAGACTTTTTAAACTCTTTTTTTCTTTTTAAACATTTTATTGTGAATTGAGTAAAAGTTTACAGAGTAGACCATCAGTTTTACATTCAGTAAATGACATACTTCGCACCATTACAATGATTGTAATACCCCACATGTACCAACAGTTAATAGTATTACCTATATTTCCTTTAACTCTTGCACTCCTCCCTGTGTCTGCTGTTACCATCATCTTTCCTATGCCAAACTCCTTTTGCTGTATATTGCCTGCCACATCACCCATGTTAGCATATTTTTACTCTCTTGTTGTTGTTGTTGTTGTTAGGTGCTGTGGAGTTGGTTACAACTCATAGTGCCTTAAATACAACAAAATGAAAGACTTCCCAGCCCTGCACCATCCTCACAATCCGTGTTAATCTTGAGCCCATTACTGCTGCCACTGTGCCAATCTATGTTGTTGTGGGTCTCCCACGTTTTTACTGATCATCCACTTTGCCAAGCATGATGTCCTTCTCCAGTGATTGGTCCCTTCTGATAACATGTCAGAAGTATGAAAGGTAATAGTCTCGCCATAATGGCTTCCAAGGAGCATTCTTGCACTTTTTGCAACACAGATTTGCTTGCTCTGCTACAAAGTCCATGGTACTTTTAATATTCTCCTCCAACACCATAACTCAAATGCATCGATTCTTCTATGGTCTTTTTAGTCACTGTCCAACTTTCACATGCAAATACCACGGCTCAGGTCAGGCGCACATTAGTCCTCACCTTGTGTCCTTGAATAGTTTAAAGAGGTCTTGTGCAGCAGACTTGTCTGGTACAATATGTTATTTGATTTCTTGACTGCTGCTCCTATGAGTGTCGATTGTGGATCAAGCAAAATGAAGTCTTTCAACAACTTCAATCTTTCTCCACTTATATGGATGTAATTTATTTGTCCAGTGGTGAGAATTTTTGTTTTCTTTACACTGAGATGCAATCCATACTGAAGGCTGTGGTCTTTGATCTTCATCAGTATTTTAAATTTTCTTTGTTTTCAGTAAGCATGGTTGTATCATCTACATATCACAGGTTGATAATGAGTCTTTCTCCAATGCTGATGCAACGTTTTCCTTCACATATTCCAGCTTTTCAGATTATTTGCTCAGTGTACAGACTAAATAAGTATGGAGAAAGAATACAACCCTGGCGCACACCTTTCCTAATTTTAAGCCATTCAATGTTCCTTTGTTCTGTTCAAACAACTGTCTCTTGGTCTGTGCACAGGATCCTTATGAATGCAATTAAGTGTTCCAGAATACTCATTCTCTGCAATGTTGTCCATAGATTGTTATGATCCACACAGTCGAAAGACTGTGCATAGTCAATAAAGGACAGGTAAACATCTTTCTGGTGTTCTCTGCTTTTAGTCAAGATCCATCTGATGTCAGCAATTATATCCCTTATCCCACATACTCAATTTAATCTGACTTGAACCTCTGGCAGTTCTCTGTCAATGTACTGCTACAACCATTTTTTTTTTTTTTTAATTGTCTTTAGTTAAATTTTACTTGAAAGCGATATTGATGATACTGTCCAATGATTTCTGCATTCTATTGGGTTACCTCTCTTTGGAATGGACACAAATATGGATATTTTCCAATAAGTGGTCAGGTAGTTGTCTTCCGAATTTCTTGTCATAGATGAGTCAGTGTTTCCAGTGCCACATCAGTTTGTTGAAAGATTCCAATTTGTATTCCATCAATTCTCAGGAACTTTTCTTTGCCAATGTCTTCAGTGCACCCTGAACTTCTTCCTTCAGTATAATTGGCTCTTGATCATATACTGCGTCTTGAAGCAGTTGAACATCAACCATTTCTTTTTTATATAGTGACTCTGTATTCCTTCCATCTTCTTTTGATGATTTCTTTCTGCATCATTCAATATTGTGCCCATTTGTTGTTGTTGTTAGGTGCCATCAAGATGGCACCAACCCATAGTGACCTTATGCACAGCAGAACGAAACACTGCCCGATCCTGGGCCAACCTCACTATTGTTGCCACACTTGAGTCCATTGATGCTGCCATCAAGGCTTGAAGTTTTTCTTCAGTTTTCTCAGTTTGAGAAATGCTGAGTATATTCTTCCCTTTTGGCTTTCTAACTCAAGATTTTTGCACAGTTCATTATAATATTTGACTTTGTCATCTTGAGCTTCCCTTTGAAAGTTTCTATTCAGCTTTTTTACCTCCTCATTTCCTCCATTTGCTTTAGAATATCTACGCTGAAAAGCAAGTTTTAGAGTCTCTTGTCACATCCATTTTGGCATTTTTCTTGTCTTTTTACTGGCATTTGCTTTCTTCCTATACGATGTTCTTGATGTCACCCCACAGCTCTTCTGGTGTTTAGTCATTAGTGTCTAATTCACCAAATCTGTTCTTGAAATGATCTTTAAATCCAGGTGGGATATGTTCAAGGTCATATTTGGCACTTTTGAACTTGTTTTAATTTTGAGTTTCAGCCTGAATTTGCCTATGAGCAATTGATGGTCTGTTCCACAGGCTGTCCCTAGTCTTTCTACAGATGTAGTCAATTTGATTTCTGTGTATTCTATCTGGTGATGTCCATGTGTACAGTCATCTTTTATATTGTTTTAAAAAGGTATTTATAATGAAGTCATTGGCCTTGAAAAAATTTATTATGCGACCTCCAGCATCATATCTTCCTCTTTGTCTCCAAGCTTTGAATTCCAATCACCAGTAATTACCAATGCATTTTGATGGCATGTTTGATCAATTTCAGACTGAAGAAGTTGATAGAAGATTCAAAAGACAGCCAAGCATCTTAACACTATTCCCCTCTTTTACCCCTTCAAACCATGCCTCAATCCCTGTATCCCGGAACCCTGTTGTTCCAAAGTTGAACATACATCATTATTTACCTATGTCCCACTTAGCCCGTGCAAACCTGCCTAACTGTTCTCCCATCAGCCTTGTACTTCCCTTCCCCTTCTTCTTCTTGAGTATTGTCCAAACCACACCCTCCTCCCTGCACCCAAGCTATCCTGTGTCTATTCCCTATCATGTGCTCTATCTTCTCCTCCCTACCTCCCCTCCTCTCACCCCTTACATCCTGGTGATAAGCAAATATATATATATAACCCTCCCCCCTTTTAGTGTGGGTTCTTCTTCTTACTCTTTTACAATAATGGTCCTATGCAGTGTTTCTCCTTTTGTGACTGACTAATTTCACTCAGCATAATGTTCTTAAGGTACATCCATGTTATGCGGTGGCTTGCAGCTTCCTTATTATTCTTCAAGGTAGCACAGTATTCCATTGTGTATGTGTACCACAGTTTTTTTATCCATTCTTCAATTGATGGGCAATTAGGCTGTCTCCATCTTTTTGCTATTGTAAATAGTGCTGCTATGAACATTGATGTGCATATATCTACTTGGGTTATGGCTCATATTTCTTGTGGGTAAATACCAAGTAGAGGAATTACTGGATCATAAGGTATTTCTATTTCTAACCTTCTGAGGAAGCACCATATTGCTTTCCAGAGTGGTTGGACCCTTTTCCAAACCCACCAACAATGTAGGAGGGTCCCAGTCTCTCCACATCCTCACCAGCATTTACTGTCCTCTACTTTTTTGATCTTTGCTGTTATTGCTCGTGTGAGATGATATCTCATTTTTTTTTATTTGCATCTCTCTAATAGCTAGTGCCACCACTTGTCTGTCAGTTTGTTGTACTGTGGTGGCTTGTGAGTTGCTGTGATTCTGAAAGCTACGCCACCGGTATTTTAAATACCAGCAGGGTCACCCATGGTGGACAGGTTTCAGATGAGATTCCAGACAAAGACAGACTAGGACAAACTATTTCTGAAAATTTAGTCACTGAAAACCTTACGAATAGCAGATATAGTGCCATAAAATGAGCCCCTCAGGTTGGAAGGCACTCAAAATGCAACTCGGGAAGAGCTGCCTCCTCAAAGTAGAGCTGACCGTGATGACGTAAATGGAGTAAAACTGTGGGGGAAAAGCCCGTAGGACCTTCATTTGCTGATGGGGCACAACGTAAAATGAAGAGAGACAGCTGTAAGCATCCATTGAAAATCAGTACAAAGTATGAATCTGGGAAAATTGGAAGTTATAAAAAATGAAATGGAGAGCAGAGAGCGGAACCCTACCCAGAGAAGCAGTGATGCCTGAGATGGAGGCAGAGATGATGACATGGAGAGATGGAGCAGCTGGGGACTTTAGACACAGAGAGGCAGAGGGGCTGTGTGCTGACAACTGAGGGTCAGGCTTGTAGGGTATATATATATACCCTTTGGTTGGTTGATGATGCATGGAGAGGATTATAACCATGGCAATGAAACGATATACAATAGGATGAATGTAAAACTAACGTTCTCCCATGTAAACTATCACATAATTCACAATAAAATATTAAAGAAAAAAATGAAATGGAATGCATAAAAATGAAATGGAATACATAAACATCAATATCTTAGGCATTAGTGAGCTGAAATAGACTGGTGTTGGCCATTTTGAATCTGATGACCACATGGTTTCCTATGCTGGAAATAACAAATTGAAGAGGAATGGTGTTGCATTCATTGACAAAAAGTATATATCCAGATCAATCATGAGGTACAACACTTTCTGTGATAGGATAATATCCATGCGCCTACAGGGAAGCCTACTTACTACTACTATTATTCAAATTTACGCACCAACCACTAAAGCCAATTGGGATGAAATATGAGAATTCTACCAAATTCTTCAATCTGAAATTGATTAAACATGCAATCAAGATGTATGATTATTGCTGGTGATTGGACTGCAAAGGTTTGGAGCGGAGAAGAAGTTGGAAAATGTGGCCTTGGTGATAGAAATGATGCTGCAGAATTCATGATAGAATTCTGCAAAATCAATGATTTGTTCATTTCAAATATCTTCTTTAGACAGCATAAAAGATGACTACATACATGGACCTCACCAGATGGACTACATAGAAATCAAATTGACTACAGCTGCGGAAAGAGATGATGGAAAAGCTCCATATCATCAGTCAAAACATGGCCGGGGCAGACTGTGGAACAAAACATAAATTACTCATATGCAAACTCAAAATGAAGCTGAAGAAAATGAAAACAAGTCCACAAGAGCCAAAATATGACCTTGAAATATCCCACCTGAATTTAGAGATCATCTGAA
Source organism: Chrysochloris asiatica (assembly GCF_000296735.1). Taxonomy (NCBI): domain Eukaryota; kingdom Metazoa; phylum Chordata; class Mammalia; order Afrosoricida; family Chrysochloridae; genus Chrysochloris; species Chrysochloris asiatica. Next base: position 7,984,927 of record NW_006408652.1, on the reverse strand, counting down.
GAACAGATCTGATACATTAAATACTAAAGACTGAAGGACAGAAGATTTGTGGGATGACATCAAGATCATACAGGAAGAGAGCAAAAAGTCATTAAGAAGACAAGAAAGAAGGAAA
>NW_006408652.1:7971857-7977414 GCF_000296735.1 Chrysochloris asiatica | reverse complement strand
TTAGGAAGTTTTCCATCCTCTTCTATATTTTGGAATAATTTGAGTAGAATTGGTGACAGCTCTTCCCTGAATGTTTGGTAGAACTTGCCAGTGAAGCCATCTGGGCCTGGACTTCTTTTGGTTGGTAGTTTTTTGATAACCTGATCAATTTCTTTTTTTGTTATGGGTCTGTTCAAGTTTTCTACTTCACTCTGTGTAAGTTTAGGTAGGTCGTGTCTTTCTAAAAATCTCTTCTAAGTTTTCATATTTGTTGGAGTATAACTCTTCATTGTATTCTGTTATTATCCTTTTGATTTCATTTGGTTCCATTGTGACATCGCCTGTTTGGTTTCTAATGCGAGTTATTTGTGTCTTCTCCCTCTTTTCTTTTGTTAAGTTTGCCAATGGTTTGTCAATTTTCTTAATCCTTTCAAAGAACCAGCTTCTTGTCCTGTTGATTTCTTCTATAGTTTTTCAGTTTTCCATCTTGTTTATTTCTGCTCTTATCTTTATTATTTCCTTTCTTTTGGTGACTGTAGATTCCCTCCACTGGTCAGTTTCTAATTGTTGGAGATGCTGTGTTAATGTGTTAATTTTGGTTCTTTCTTCTTTTTGGATGTGCACATTTATTCCGATAAATTTTCCTCTCAGCACTGCTTTTGCCGTGTCCCAACAATTTTGGTATGTTGTGTTTTCATTTTAGTTTGTTTCTAGGAATTTATGAATTCACGTTTCATTTCTTCTTTTACCCAGTCACTTTTCAACAGGGTGTTGTTCAGTTTCCATGTGTTTGACTTTATTTCCTTAGTCTTCCTGTTGTTGATTTCTAGTTTTATAGCATTGTGGTCTGAAAAGATGATCTGTAGTATTTTGATGTTTGTAAATTTATGGAGGCTTGCTTTGTAACCTAACACATGGTCAATTCTGGAGAATGTTCCATGTGCGCTGGAGAAGAAAGTATACTTTGTTGTGTTGATGCTCTGTACATGTCCATGTGGTCAAGTTGGTTGATTGTGCTGTTTAGTTCCTCCATAATTTTGTCGAGTTTCTTTCTGGTTGTTCTGTCCCTTTTCAAAAGTGACGTACTAAAATCTCCCCTATGATTGTAGATTTATCTATTTCTTTTTTCAATTCTAATAAGCTTTGCTTCATATATCTTGGTGCTTTTTCATTGGGAGCGTAGATATTTATTATCATTATGTTGTCTTGCTCAATTGACCCTTTGATCATGAGGCAGTGTCCTTCTTTATCTCTTATGTTGGTTTTTGTCTTAAAGTCTACTTTATCAGAGATTAGAATTGCCACTCCTGCTTATTTAGTGTTGCAGTTAGCTTAGTATATTTTTTTCCATCATTTAACTTTTAGTCTGTTTTTGTTTTTGTGTGTAAGATGTGTCTCTTGCAGGCAGCATATTGAAGGGTCTTGTTTTCTTATCCAATCTGCCACTCTCTGTCTCTTCACTGGTGCATTCAATCCATTGACAGTCAATGTAATTATCAATAGGTATGAATTAACTGCTGCCATTATATAAATTTTTTGGTAGTGTTATTTGTTCCTTTGTTCTGCATGTCTTCTTGTGCTGAGTTTGTGTTTTTTGTGCTATTTCCTGTCGGTTTCTTCTTAGTTTTCATAGTTTCTTGTTCTGCTTGGAAGTTCATTTTCATGGTAAGTTGTGAAGTATTAACTTTCTTTGGGGTTACCTTATAGTCTACTAACTTTTCTCTCCATTTAAGAGAATCTATTGTAGCCTGTAATATATCTGACATTATCACCAGCTGGATCTCTGTTCCTACATTTTTCCCTTCTTTGACATATTATTTTGATCTTCAGTTGGCCTCCTAGCTCTTTTGAGTTTGTTGTTGTAGTTTTGTTCTGTTCTGAACTCTGCTATCTGTCGATTGAGTTCCAAGTGGTGTTGCCATGCCTGCCAATCTCTGGTTATTCTCTGTTCTTGTTGGTTTTCAGTCCAAAGAACTCCCTTTAGGATGTTTTGAAGTGCTGGATTCATTTTGACAAAATCTCTTGGATTCTGTTTATCCTGGAATGTTTTGATTTCACCGTCATATTTGATTGATAGTTTTGCTGGATAAACAATTCTTGGTTGGCAGGTTTTTTCCCCTCCTACCATATTTTGAAGTTAGGGCAGATCAGACATTGCCCCCATGCCATTTTAGTGCTGTAGGATAAGTACTGGACAGCAAAGTTGGTAGTTCAAACTTACCAGCCACTCCTCAGAAACCCTATATGAGGTAGGTAGGAATCAGAACAGACTCAGCAGCATCTAAGAACAACAAAAAACATATATCCCAATGATATTATTCAATTAAGGATTGATTATCAAAAAAGAAAGTTGATGATTGGGGTGAGGGGAGCAATTGACAACTTAGTAGGAAAATTGGCTCCATATTATCATTCAATTGATCAACACTATATATTTAAATAGCTTGGTATTTATTTTGACAAAGCTCTTTCCTGGAAATGACACATTAAGATAGTAAAGGTCACAGTCACTAAAGCCAGAGGAGCCAGACGGAAATTCTATTGCACCAAAGGGAACCACTTAACCGATCTTCCTCTAAAGCTCTTCCATAGTGTAATTCAGTGACCCAAATTCTATCAGAACAAAGGAATGGGGCTGAAACAATAAACAGTACACACTTGGACACATTACAAACTAGTATCCTGAAGTTATTCCTGTATTTGCACCTCCACTATCACCTTTCCACTACCTTAGAAATAATCATTGTGTCATTTTGTACTTGCAACATAACCTATAATATTGATGGAACCATAATAAAATGAGTAAAGAAGCTGTCATATCTCCTGAGAACTGGATATCAAATTTATGTGGGTTTTAGCCTCACAATAGGAAGAACAAGGTTTATAAATAATGAATGTTGTGTCCATTCATTTTTTTCCCTTAAATTTACAGGGAAAAGCAGGCAGTGGTCTATTAGTTTAATCAATTTTCTGATTCTCTACAATGGCAAAAAAAAAAAAAAAAAAAAAAACTCAAGCACTGGGGATACAAGGTGAATATGACATGGTTGCTGTCCTTAAAGAGGTTGCAATCCAGTAGGAGTAGAGAGAGGTGGAGAAACAAATACTTAAGTAATTTTAATTATTCAACAATAGGATTGGTGTTAGATCAAAGATTAAGCAACATGCTTTGGAGATCCAAGCAGACAGAGGCATTAATGAAAGATCTAGAAAGATTGATGCTACCTAGAAGAGTAGGCAAGGGTGCTCAGAGAGAGGGAGCAGTGGGAGTATAATTAGTGACATGTAAGCACATGGATTTGGATAGAGCAGAGGAGTTAAATGGAAGCAGATATCCAAGGACCATCAATGCCTTGTAAAAGTGTTTGGGCTTTATCATTACAGATAATTGTTGTTGTTAGGTGCCATCTAGCCAGTAATGACTCATAGAGACCCTATGCACAACAGAAAGAAACACTGCCCGATCCTGGGCCAATCTCACAATTGTTGCCATGGTTGAGCCCATTGATGCTGCCACTTTGTCAATCCATCTTGCTGGGTATCTTCCTCTTTTTCTCTGACCCTCCACCTTACCAAACATGATATCCTTCTCCAGCGACTGATTCCTCCAGACAATATGTAGGAAGTATGAGAGGCAAAGTTTGGCTATCCTGGTCTCCAAGGAGCACTCTGGCTGCACTTCTTACAACACAGTTCTGTTTGTTGTTTTGGCAGCTCATGGCACTTCCAATATTCTCCTCCAGCACCATAACTCAAAAGCATCAATTATTCAACGGTCTTTCTTATTCACTGTTGAACTTTCACATGCATATGAGGTTATTGAAAATACAATGGCTTGGGTCAAGTGAACCTTAGTCCTCAAGCTGACATCTTTGCTCTTCAACACTTTAAAAAGGTCTTGTGTAGCACATTTGCCTAATGCAATAAGTCGTTTGATTTCTTTTTGTATGTGTGTGAACTATGTGATAGTTTACATGGGAGAACATTAGCTTTACATTCATCCTATTGTATATCATTTCATTGCCATGATTACAATCCCCTCCATGCATCAGCAACCCACCAAAGGGTATACACTGCAAGCCTGCCCCCTGGTTGTCAGCACACAGTCCCTCTCGCTCTCTGGGTCTAGAGTCCCCAGTCACTTCATCTCTCCATGTCATCCTCTCTGCCTCCATCTCTGGCATCACTGCTTCTCTAGGTAGGGTCCCCCCACTCTTCTCCCAAGATGGTTCCAGGGACCTCCGCCCCTGGACTGCAAAGTCAGTCACTCCCCTCCTTTTGCTACAAAAGGTCTACCTTTACATTTCCAAGCCTCTCAGTCAGTCCTGATAATAATTATTCAACATTGTAACACAAGGGACCTATCTCCTTTCATTAGCCCCAACCCCAGACAGATTGGATACTACTCAGTGGAGATTCTACCTTCCTCTGTGCCCTCTAGACCTAGGCTCCCTCTTGAAAGCTTGTAATCCTTTGTAGCTCCCCACCACCACCACCATTTTGGATAGCCAATGTCCAAGTTGCCTATCCCTGTCTACTCTGTGTATGGAGGGGGTGGGAATGATCCTCACTGTAAAGATTTGTTCCCTCTTTTGAGCTATGGCATCCATAGGTGTAGGTCAAGTTCATCAGATTGTATCACATTACTCTTTTTATCCCTCTCCTTTCTTCTTCTAGTTGAGCTCTGATCATCCAGTCATTGAAGCCAGGTCAAGTGAGTATTATCTGCAACTGTGGGTGTTCTTATGCATATGCCCTCTCTTATTATCAGCTGGACACTTCACTCTCCACTCTAGTCCTATGTGACTATGTCACTGACTCTGGGCCCAAGAGTCCCCAGGTCTTGCCACACAGCTGACCAACCAGGTCTCCACCCGGGTTCATAAGAATCTATTGAATGTTGTAGGGCTTAGCTCGCAGTTTCATTACTGTTTTTCCCTTGTTTCCCCTTATCGGTGACAAATGTGGTCATGAATCAGAATGCATGTCTGCGCATGTATTCCTATTGAGTCTTAGTCTTGGAAGGGGTTTTGCCCTAAGGGGACCCAACCAATTGCCTTAGTGTCTCCTGGGTGAGCAACTTGCTTATTCTTGTAGTAATCCGTCGGATTGCTGTTATTGTTTTGTATTTTGATTTGCTTGTCTTTGTATGTAACTCTTCTGTTTTCCCTAGATGCTTTCAGGATTCTGTCCTTATCTTTGATTTTGTAAACCTTGATTATGATATGTCTCGGTGATTTTCTTTTGCAGTCTATCCTTCCTGTGGTTCATTGAGCTTCTTGAATGTTTATCATTTCGCTTTTCAGGATGTTAGAGATATTTTCTTCCAGCAGTTCTTCAACTATTTCTTCTGTGGAGTTGTGTGATTCTTCCTGTTCTGGAATGTCGATCATTCTCAAGTTATTCCTCTTCATGTTGTTAACATGAATCTTAGACCTTCTTTAGATTTTTTAAATCCTTTTTTCTGTTTGTTCTTCTATCTTAGTAGATCTTCCAGCTCACTGGTTCTGCCTTCCATCCCTTCTACTCTACTCCTTTGCCCTTTTAGTGTATTGTCTATTTCTGATATTCTATTATT
>NW_006408652.1:7949930-7970787 GCF_000296735.1 Chrysochloris asiatica | reverse complement strand
ATATTGTCTACCTTTGCTCTGAGGTTCCCGTGGTGGTTCTCCCTTACTTGGTCTTGCCATTTTGTCTCACCCACACTGCGGGCTCAGGGCTGCAGCGCCCAGCAGATTTAAAAATATGTTATTTCTTACTTCCACTATAAGTTCCACTAGCTATAAGTCTTCAAACTTTTTAAATATTCCTACCTACTTGATTCAGGAGTTCTGGTAGCATAGTAGTTACGAATAGGGCTGTGAACCACAAGGTCAGAAGTTTGAAACTACAAGCTGTTCCATGGAAGAAAGATGAGGCGTTTTGCTCTCTTAAAGATTTCGCTATGAGTCAGAAAATGACTCCACAGCACACAGCCAACACCACCTACTTACTTGATTCAGAGTTTTGGATCTCTGCCCTGAACCCTCTTGACCTGTTATTCTGTGGTATTGCTGATGGCTAACTTCACGGCACCTCTACCCTATCTGGCATCAAGCCCCCCTCCCTGTCGTTTGATTTATTGACTGGTGCTTCCATGAAAGTTGATAGTTGATCCAAGAAGAATAAAGTCCTTGACAACTTCAATCATTTCTCCATTAAAAAGAATGTTGTTTATTGATCCAGTGGTGAGGATTTTGGTTTTCTTTACATTGAGATGCAATTCATACTAAAGGCTGTGCTCTTTGAACTTCATCAGTAAATATTTTAAGTCTGCTTCATTTTCAGCAAGCAAGGTTGTATCATCTGCATATCGCAGGTTGTTAATGAGTCTTCCTCCAATCCTGATGCCACGTTTTTCTTCATATAACACAGATTCTCAGATTATTTTCTCAGCATACAAGTTGAATAAGTATGGTGAAAGAATACAACCTTGTTGCACACCTTTCTTAATTTTAAATCATTCAGTGTTCCCATGTTCTGTTCAAACAACTGCCTCATGGTCCACATAAAGATTCCTCATGAGGACAATTAAGTGTTCAGGAATACTCATACTTCGCAATGTTGTCCATAGCTTGTCATGATCCACACAATTGAAAGCCTTTGCATATGCAGTAAAGCACAGGTAAACATCTTTCTGATATTCTCTGCTTTCATCCAAGATCCATCGGACATCAGCAATGATATCCCTCATTCCACGGCCTCTTCTGAATCTGGCTTGAACCTCTTGAAGTTCTCTGTCAATGTATGCTTGTAGCTGTTTCTGTATTACCTTTAGTAAAACTTTACTCGCATGGGATATCAAAGATACTGTCCAATGATTTCTGCATTCCATTGGGTCACCTCTCTTTGGAATGGGCACAAATATGGATCTCTTCCAACCAGTCAACCAGATAGTTGTCTTCCAAATTTCTTGGCAGAGATGAGTGAGTGCCACCTGTGCCATCTCACTTTCTAGAAAGATTTCAATTTTTATTCCATCAATTCCTGGTGCCTTGCTCTTTGCCAATTCCTTCAATGCACCTTGGGCTTCCTCCTTCAGTATCATTGGCTCTTGATCATATAGTACCTCTTGAAATGATTGAACGTTAACCATTTCCTTTTAGTACAATGACTCTGTGTATTCCTTGCATCTTCTTTTGATGCTTTCTGCATCTTTCAATAATTTGCCCAGAGAATCCTTCAATAATGAAAGTCGAGGCTTGAATTTTTTCTTCGGTTTCTGCAGCTTGAGAAATGCTGAGCGTGTTCTTCCTTTTTGGTTTTCTGACTCCAGATCTTTGCACATTTTGTTGTAATGTTTGACTTTTTCTTCTCAAGTTGACCTTTGAAATTTTCTGTTCAGTTCTTGTACCTCCTCATTTCTTCCATTTGCTTTATTTAGCATCTACGCTGGAGACCAAGTTTCAATGTCTCTTATAACATCCATTTTGACCTTTTCCTTCTTTCTTGTCTTCTTAATGATTTTTGCTTTCTTCCTGTATGATGTTCTTGATGTCATCCCACAACTCTTCTTGTCTTCAGACTTTAGTTTTTAATGTATCAAATCTGTTCTTCAGATAATCTCTAAATTCGGGTGGGATATATTCAAGGTCTTATTTTGGCTCTCATGGACTTGTTTTCATTTTCTTCAGCTTCAGTTTTAATTTGCATAAGAGCAATTGATCGTCTTTACCACAATCTGCCCCTGGTCTTGTTTTGACTGATGATATGGAGCCTTTCCATCGTCTCTTTCTGGAGATATAGTTAATCTAATTTCTATGTATTCCATCTGGTGAGGTCCATGTGTATGTTGTTGTTGTTAAGTGCCATTGAGTCGGTTCCAACCCATAACGACCCTGTACAGGGTTTCCAAGGCTGTAAATCTTTACGGGAGCAGAATGCCTCATCTTTCTCCCTTGGAGTGGCTGGTAGTTTCAAACTGCTGGCCTTAAGGTTCGCAGCCTGATTCATAACCACTACGCTACCAGAGCTCCTTGTATAGTCATCTCTTATGTTTTCTAAAGAAGGTATTTGAAATGAACAAGTCATTGATTTTGCAGAATTCTATCATGTGGTCTCCAGCATCATTTCTATCACCTAGGCCATATTTTACAACTACTGATCCTTCCTCTTTGCTTCCAACCTTTGAATTTCAGTCACCAGTAATGATCAATACATCTTGATTGCATGTTTGATCAATTTCAGAATGTAGAAGTTGGTAGAATTCTTCTATTTCATCTTCACTGGCTTTAGTGGCTGTTGCATAAATTTGAATAATAGTGGTATTAACTGGTCTTACAGATAATAGAAGAACCATTATGTTGGCAGATAGCAAAACACACATGTCTAGATTCAACGATGCTATTAAAACAAGTTTATAAGATGCAGAGATTCCTGATTCCCTTCTGGAACCTTCTGAGGTAGAACATTCTCACTGGAAAGGACAAGCAGACCAGCCTGGAGCAGTTAGAGGAACAGAAGATACTTCTTGAAAGAAAGACCAGCAGGAAAAATCAAAAGCAAAAATGGCAGTCTGATTGGCTACTACAAGAATAAGCAAGTTATTCACCAGGGAGCCATCAAGACAAGCAATCAAGTCCCTTCAGGACAATGCCCCCTCCAAGACTGAAACACAAAGGGAACACACAAGCAGGCATGTAAACTTGCTGGCGACCATTTGTTCTACTGGTGAGTGGATTGAGGGAAAGACAGCAATGTTCCATAGACTACCATCTATGGAACTACTCAACATGTTCTGCAGACTACCGTTGACCTGGAGATGAGAGAGAAGAGGAAGGGCTTGTTGGTCTGAAGTGTGGTGAGACCTGGGGACTCCAAAGCCCAAGGACAAGGATATAGCCACAGAGAGCTAGAACTGAGAATGAAGTGTCCAGCTGATACGAAGTGGGGGGGGGCGGGGTGCACAAGAACATCCAGATTTGTAGATAGTACTCATTTGACCTAGCTTCGATGGCTTGATGGCCAGAGTTCAACTAGAGAAATATTTAATTTTTTTTATAAAGGAAACAAGTGTAAATTGCTACATTTTGAGGAACTTCACCAATACTTTTGGATGTAATAGCTCAAAATACCAACTGAAGGGGAAGGAAACTTTACATCAAGGATCAATCCTATCTCCTCTGTACACAGAGTTGATGGGACAGGAAACTTAGACATTGGCTACCTAAAATTGGGGGAGGGGTGTATAAAGGCACAAAGTGACTGGATTACAAGTTTTCAAGAGGGAGTTTATTTTCAGAGTGTGAGGGGAAAGATAGAACCTCCACTGAATAGTTTTCATCTTGTCTAGCTGGGCCTGGTAAAAGGAGACAGGGATAAGATTCTTATGATTCAAATGTGTGTAATTATTATCATGCCCAATTATGATTGTCACAACCGTAAACATAGAAGTTTTGTAACAAAAAGGGTGGAGTATTTAATCTTACAGTCCAGTAACAGAGGACCCTAGGACCATCAAGGGAGAAGAGCATAAGCAGAATGTGAGACCCTATCAAGAGAAGCAGCAACACCAGAGATGGAGGCAGAGATGATGAGATGAAGAGAGAGAACAGTGGAGGACACCAGAATCATGGAAAGAGAAAGACTATGTGCTTGCAGGCAGGAGGCAGGCTTGCAGAAGGTGCCCTTTGGTTCGTTGTTTAAATGATTATATATTCCTGAGTGTTTCTACATACATTCAAAAAGAAGAAGAAGAAAATATTCTTGAATAATGGATGACACAGGGAGGAGATGGTAATTATTGCAATGAAATGAAATATGATAGGATTAGTGTAAAACCACTGCTCTCCTAGGTAAACTATCACTCAATTTACAATAAAAATGTTTTTTTTTTAAAATTCAGAGATTCTCAACCCTGACAAACTAGTGGAAACCAGGGAATTTTAAAAAGCATGTTTACTCATATGGGCTCCAGTCCCAGAACATTTGAAACCAATGTCTGGAGGTGATCTCACACGTCAGGATTTTTTGTTAAAGTCTCTCCATATTATTGTAAGGTATAGCCAAAGTTTAAATTCCCTGGGACTCCATCAGAAAGGATGAAATATATCTATATTAAAGCAGTGATGATGTTGGAGAAACAAGAAGGAAGATGAAAGAAATATCTACAATATAGAACTGAAAAGCTTGAATGGATGTGGGGTTTGAAGGAGAAGATGAGTCTGATTGGATGATGGTGTCATTCACTGCTGAGTTAGATAATGGAGGAAGATAAATACACTTTGATAGGAAAAAGCATTAATATAGGCTCAGGTATATGGACTGTGAGGTCCCCAAACATATTGAAGAGGATGTCCACTGGCAACTGGATGTACAGACCTGGAATTGAGATGGAAAGTGGAGGAAAGAGATTCTATGTGAATAAATCTTTGCTCAATATTCCTGTTGATGTGTTGGCTATTTTGGAGGTATATTTCTTCTAGAATCAGATTGAACAAACATTGACTGGTTATTTACTATGCATCTGTGACTGTTATGATTTTGCAGGTGTTTGGGGAATAATGAAAAGGAATTAGGTCTTTTATAGTGTGGTTCTGTACTTCAGCTACTTATGAGAATCACCTGGAGAAAAATTTTATATCCCAATGTCCAGGCCATGCCACAGATCAATTTAATAAATACCTCATGTGTAAGGTCCAGACATCAATATTCACTAAAGCTCCCTTGGTGTTTCAAATGTGTAGCGAGTGAGGAGAACCATTCATAATCTCTTCTCCTGAGAAAAATTTCCACATGAGTAGAACTCATGTTGGTGCAAAGTCATCTCATTCTAGAAAAAAACCTCAAAAGTCTGGGGGTAAAGTTTTAACTGCTTGTTGTGTTTTACAGGTATGTAAGTCAAGTATCTTTTTGCATTATATTCTTCAAATATTGAAACATAAACTCATGTAGAAGCTAGTTAAAATAGCAGAGGTTGATGATTCTTTTCTGAAAATAATACTAAAATGCTGTCAGTCCTTACAGTCAAACTCACTGTAACTTTGTTCTGATTTGATCTTTATAATTTCTTTTAGGAATCATATTGTATCTACCCTCTGCTCTATAAGTCTTGCAATGGCCTTTGACCAAAAACAATAAAAATCTGACCTGAAGATATATAAGGAATGTTCTGCTGTTCTTGCCCCAGAAACCTAATAAAAGCCACAGCACTTTGAGAAAAAGATTTTATACTCTTTTTATGATGCTAAATCAGTGGCATTTTCCCGGGTTGATGGCGGTGGTTTTTAAAACTTAGAAAAACAAGTAGTGACAAGGAATTTTCCTCTTTTTGCAGTTTCTCTAAGAATTTGGCTATACCTAGATTTTAGGAATCCTGGTGTGGTGCTGTAGGATCAGCACTGAACTGGGAACCACAAGGTCTGCAATTCAAACCTACCAGCTGTTCCTTGGAAGCGCTATACAAGGTCACTTTGAGTCAAAACTGACTTGATGGCACTAAGAATAACAACAAAAGATCCTCTTAAGTCTACAGAAGGAAGGTATTCATCAAACACTGTTTATAGTCTTCCCCAAGCTATCCACCCAACTCATAGTCATTAAACCAGTAGCACTGAGTACCAAGGAGACACTGAAATGGCCTTTTAAGACAATCAGGTGTAACCCTTTCATTGTACACAAAACAAACAGAGGCCCAGAGGAAGGCAGGGACTTGCCCAAAGTCACACAGGATTAGAACCCAGGCACTCAGAAATGTAGTGAACAGATTGGAGACACCAGCAGAATAGAAGGAGCATTAGGGCTGAAACCTTGGGTAAGTCATTACCTCTTAGAGCTTCAGCTTCACCATCTGTGAAATGGGGCTAATCACAGTATATAACCACAACAGTCCTAGTGTGGCACTGTAGGATAAGTACTAGACCATAAGGTCATAAGGTCAGTGGTTCAAATGCACCAGCTGCTCCTCAGAAACCCTATACAGGGTCACTATAAGTTGGAACCAACTCAACAATACTTAATAACAACAACAGCAAAACATAGAATTGGAGACTCACACTAGAGCAGTTGTTCTCAACCAGGGAAGATGTTGTGGCCTAGAGGATATTTGGAGACATTTTTTGTTGCCACAACTGAGCACAGAGGTGAGTGTGGTGGTGGTACTGGCATCTAGCGGGTATTTCTAAACACCCTACAATGCACAGGACAGCCTCCACCACAAAGAATTATCCAGGCTCACATCACAATAGAGCCAAATGTGTGCAATAGTCTTAGGCACACTTAAAGATATTGTCCCTATTCTTTGGTGACTACAGGTCAGCTCTTGGTGTTTTGAGGCATTTAACAACAACAACATAAGGAAAACTGTCACGAAAATAAAGGATGTAACCTTTATTATGTGATGTAATCCAAATGATGTGATGTTTGCAACCACGTGAAAGCCAGAGCACGTAGAATTTTATAAAATAGTTTCATTAACTAGATACTATTTCTTTTATATAAGAAGCTCTGGTAGCGTAGTGGTTACGAATCGGACTGCGAACCTTAAGGTCAGCGGTTTGAAACTACCAGCTGCTCCGCGGGAGAAAGATGAGGCTTTCTACTCCCGTAAAGATTTACACCCTCGGAAACCCTGTACAGGGTCGCTATGGGTCGGAACCGACTCGATGGCACACAACAACAACAACATTATTATGTGTCAACTTGGCTAGGATTGAATCAAATAATGTTTTATTTAATATGTAATTAAATAATAAGTATTTAATCAACTAATAATATAGGTGTTGCTGTGAATGTATTTTGGACATGTGATTAACATGTATAATCAATTAATTTTAATTATTAGAGATTATCCTCAGTTAAGGGGTGAGCCTCATTCCATCAAAGATAGGCCTTAAGTGCAAAGCAAAGGTTTCCCTAAAAGAAGAAATTCTACCTTAAGAAGCTAATGCTGCAAGCCCTATGGATTGTGGACTTTCCAGTCCACATAATAATGTGAGCCCATTCCTTAAAGTCAGTCTCTTTATGCATACACACACATACATCTTACTGGTTCTGTTATTTCAGAGAACCCTGATACAAAAGGTATGTTTAACAGACATCAAACTCGCAGTTTGCTCTGCAAAAATTCTGTTTCTCAACCTGCACAAGTGAATGTTCAAGTGAGTTTCCCAAACAAGGATTGTAAATCACACCCATCACATATGTCACCCATCACATGTCTCCTACAAAATCATCTTGCCCCAAACAGCACCAGTTTCCATGTACGTACATACCTATGCTAGTTTGAAAATCAAACTAGTTTGAAAATCAGGTAATCCCCCAGTTTGGACATAGCTTTAATTCCAGAATTAAGCACAAACCCCTGAAAATTTGGCTCTAAAAGAAAAGCCTCAAAATTAGTGAGAGGTAGGTGGAGGGAATCTTTCTCGACAAAACACACTTGAAAACAGACTTTACAAAGTTTCTCCACGTGGAGTCATTCCCTGACCATCCCAGTTTAAATACTGTAATTGAAGCAAAGAAGTATTGTCCAACTTGTCTTGAGCCACTGGTATCATTTTTTTTTTTTTTAACTCATGTCTTTGAGGGTGTGTGTCAGTGTGTGCATTTGCCAAAAGCAACAGGCCTTAACAGATTGAATGTGAAGCCTATTGTTTAGAACTGGCAAGCCAGTCTCATCTTCACTTTCCACAACAGTAGGGAATTTTTCCAGGTATGTGGGAGGCAGGCTGCTTGGAGCCATTATAATGCTTGTTCCCGGCATGATCTCCTTCATTAAATAATCTTTTAATGCAACATTAATAGTAATTACAAGATTACAGTTCAAAATATTTGATAACATCCCACTATGGAGCTGCTGTGTTACCGTTCTCTTCTCTCAAGCAGTCAGTGGGAGGCAGGCCCCCTGCACCGTACCACCAATATAGTGCCCAGATGCAAAGCAATGCAAACCATTTGTTCTTCATCTTGACAAAGCAGATTGCTCAAGCTCTCAGAAGTATAATATATGAATGGGAACGTAGCCAAACAGTCATATCTGTTTCAAGAAAGCACATACACACCACACAGGCAGACATAGACACAGACAGAAATAGTTTTTTCTTCTACCTTCTTCCACCTCTATGTCCACTTTCCCATAACTTACACCTTTTCATTTAAAAATAAAATCAATCCAAGGCAGTTTTAAATCTGTTTTAAAAATCAAATATGTACTATCATATACTGTCTCAAGAATGGCCATTTTCTCTTCCAAGGAACTATTTTAGAGAAAATTAACATCTCTTAAGGCATATATATATATTGTGCTCTATATCCCTTTTCTTAGTAATCTGTGTATACCTAAGAAAATCAAATTCACAGTTAATTATTTAATTCAGATAAAAATTAACTAAAGTAAGAATAACTAAACAATGCTACTGATGATGGCTTTTATTTATCCTCCACCCTTGCTCTATAATTTGTGATTAAAATGTGAAAGTTGGGAACAAAGAAGTAGGATCAGTAGTTGGAAAGTTTGGCCTTGGTGACAGAAATGACACCAGAGATCAGATATTACATGATAGAATTTTGAAAGAACAATGTAAATACCTTTTTATGCAACACAAACAGTGACTACACATGTGGACCTTGCCAGATGAAATAAACAGAAATCACATCCACTAATTCTATGGAAAAAGTCCATGCAGAAGCTCAACATTATCAGTAAGAACAAGGTCAAGGGTCGACTGTGGAACACTGCTCATATGCAACTTCAAGTTAAAGGTGCAGAAAATAAAGAAAAGTTCATGAGAGCCAAAGTACAACCTTGAATTTACAGACTTCTCAATAATAGTTTGATGCAGTGAACACTAGTTACTGACTAGCAGACTAGTAGTGGGATGACATCAAGGACATGATATGAGAAGAAAGCACAAGGTCCTTTAAGACAAGAGAAAAAGAAAAGACCAAGATGGATGTCTGAAGAGACTCTGAAATTGCACTTGAACATAGACTAGGCAAACTGAATGAAGAAATGATGAAGCAAAATTGTTGAAAAGAAAATTTCAAAAGGCTATTTAAGAAGATGAAGAAATAGAATATCATGTTCAAACATCTGGATTTAGAAATGCAAAAAGAAAGAAGTTGCCTGGCATTTCTTAAGCTGAAAGAACTATAGAAAAAAAAAAATCAAGTCTTGATTTGCATTATCGAAGGGCTCTCTAGACAAATAGAGTCCTGGTGTAACACTATTAGATAAGCACTGGACTCCTAACCACTAGGCTGGTGATTCAAACCCACTAGCCACTCCTTGGAAACTGCTGGGTACCGTTGTTGTTAAGTGTTGTCGAGTCAGTTCCGACTCATAGCAACCCTGTATAGGATTTCCAAGGAGCATCCAGTGAGCTTGAATCACTGACCTTGCAATCTAGCGTGTTATCCCACAGCGCCAGGGTCACTATTAGTGAAAATTGACTAGAGGCACTTAACAACAATAAATGGGCAAAAAATTGAAAGATACAAGAAGCATCAAAAAGATAGGAGGACTTCCAACAAAATGGCAGACTAGGCAGACAGGCTATGCAGACCCTCTACAACAAAGGTGTGGGAAATCAAATGAAATAGGTGCAGATGATAATCCCGGAACCCTGAGCTTCAGAAGAAATGATACAGAAGTAGATTCAATATTTACTGGGAGGAGAAGTTAAGCAGGAGCAGCAAAGGAAAGAGACAGATGGATGAAAGGTCTGCTGGCCAGACACAGCACAGCCGTTGTGAACCTTTGTAAGCAGCTTTGGAGGCAGACAGTAGTCTGGTGGTGCAGATGCAAACCAGTAACTGGCAATGGGAAAGATATAATTCTTTCTTCTTCCCCACACCCTCCTGGTGAGCAGAGTCATGGCCAAACCCCACTTTCATCCCCCACAGCACAGGCCCTATTCTTGGGGAGTTCAGAGCTGCACAAATGTGAGCCACACCAATGTGAGGCAGGTGCCAGCTGTGTCAACCTGGTTCCTGGATTCTGCTTCAAACCTGCAGAACTCTCAGAGTCATCCAGGCCAGCCCTAGTCTAGCAGTAACTCTCATAACCAGCCTTCCTGCTACCTGATCCAGCCAGAAACTAATGCCAACTACCTACACAAGTTAATTCCAGATTAGGTGTCTATAACCTAGACTCCTAAGACTATAGGAACTCAATTTAGAGCCAGGAATGCCACTGTTTCATCCCACCCCCACACAGAGTCACTATTGTGAGGGTGTGGAGAGACATGGACCCTCCTACACTGCTGGTAGGACTGTAACCACAGTACAACCACTGTGGAAAACATATGGTACTTCCTCACAAAGTTAGAAATAGAAATACCATTGTTGTTGTTACACACTGTCAAGTTAGCTAGGACTCATAGCGACTTTATGTAAAACATAAGGAAACACTGCCTGGTACTGCACAATGGTTACATTTGAGATTATTGTTACTGTCATTGTGTAAATCCATCTAGTAGGGGGTATTCCTCTTTTTTTCTGACCTTCCACTTTATCAAGCCTGTTATCCTTCTCAGAAACTGGCTCCTAATAATATATCCAAAGTACAAGAAATGAAGTCTCCCTTTTCTCTATTTCAAGGAGTACTCTGGCTGTACTTCTTTCAACACAGATTCATTTGTTCTTCTGGAAGTCCATGGTATTTTCAATATTCTTCTCCAACACTATAATTCAAATGCATTGATTCTTCTATAGACTGCCTTATTAATTGTCCAAATTTCACATGCATATGAGGCGATTGAAAATACCATGGCTTGGGTCAGGGACACATTAGTCCTCAAACTGACATCTTTGCTCTTTCATACTTTGGTGGTGGTTGTGGTTCTGTGTGTGGAGGTGGTTCCGACTCATAGTGACCCAGTATAGGGTTTCTGAGGCTGTAAATCTTTACAGGAGTAGAAAGCCTTATCTTTCTTCCATGGAGCAGTTGGTAGATTTGAACTACTGACCTTTTAGTTAGTAGCCCAGCTCATAATCTACTGTACCACCAAAGCAGCAGTTTCGCCTAATGCAACTGCTTCCATGAGTGTTGATTGTGAAAATAAGCACATTTAAGTCTTAAATAACTTCAATCTTTTCTCCATTTATCATGATATTTACTGGTCCAGTTGCAAGGATTTTTGTTTTCTTTATTTTGAGATACAATCCATACTGAAGGCTGTAGTCTTTGATGTTCATCAGTAAGAATTTTAAGTCCTCTTCACTTTCAGCAAGCAAGATTGTATCATCTGCATAGGTGGTTGTTAATGAGTCTTCCTCCAATCCTTATGCTATATTCTTCTTCATATAATCCAGTTTCTTAGATTATCTGGTATCTGGTCAACACACATATTAAATAAGTATGGTGAAAGAATACAACCCTGGCATACACCTTTCCTGATTTTAAACCATTCAGTATCCTCTTATTCTGTTTTAACTGCCTCTTGATCTATGTACAGATTCCTCATGAACACAATAAAGTGTTCTGGAATACCCATTCTTTGCAATGTTACCCATAGTTTGCCATGGTCCACACAGTCAAAAGTCTTTGCATGGTCAATAAAGCACAAGTAAACATTCTGGTATTTTCTGCTGTCAGCCAATATCCATCTGATAGCACCAGTGATATCCCTCATTCCATGTCTTCTTCCAAATCTGGGTTGAATTTTTGGCAATTCCTTGTTGACGTACTAGCGCAAATTTTGTTTTTAAATTATCTTCTGCAAAATTTTACTTGCGTATAATATTAGTGATATTTTTTTGATGATTTTCACATTCTTTTAGGTCACCTCTCTTTGAATGGGCACAAATATGGAGCTCTGTATCTCTTCTACTTGGTTGGCCAGGTAGTTGATTCCAAATTTGTTGGCATAGATGGTCAATTTGAAAGAAAGTGGGCATAAACCCACACATATATTAAAGTTTGGCAAAGGATATTTGCATATGGGTATTTGCCTTTGCTGAAAACATATCCAAGAATGTGGTACAGCATGTTTGTTGTTATTGTTAAGTGCTGTTAAGTTGGTTCCCACTCATAGCGAGTCTGTATAGGGTTTCCTAGGAGAAGCTGGTAGGTTTGAACCACCTATATAGTTAGTAGTCCAGTGGTTATCCTTCAGTGTCATACCATAGGGGGCAAAATTATTAAAATTTCTTAGATATTATCCAACACCTTGAGGGAATGAGTTGCTGGGCCTAGGGACTCAAGACCACAGTCTAGGGGGACACCATGATCAATTGGCATAACGTAGTCCATAAACAAAATGTTCTACATCCAACTTTGGTGAGTAGAAACTTGGATCTTAAAACCTTGTGACGGGCCATTTAAGGTACAATTACTTTGCATTTGAGGCGTAAAGAAGAGTAATGATAATTGAAGATGCTTGGGAAAAAATTAGTCCTATGAACCAATGGACCAAATGATCATCAGTCTCTATGCCCCAGAGACTAGAAGAACTAGATGGTGCCTGACTGTTACTACCAACTATTCTGAAAGGGATCACATTAAAAGGTCCTAAGTAGAGTGGGAGAAAGTATGGAACAAAACCAAAAAATATTTTTTAAAAGATTAGCTTTACTGGTCAGAAAGAAACTAGAGCCCTCAGTCTTCCTTCAGGTCTGGAACTTAACTCACACTTGTGGCTCAATTTCCAGCCAAATAGTAGATATGTATATACAGGAGACAGCAACACTAGTGTAGTATGCACATTATAGTCAACCAGTCTATATAGAAAGGGCAGCATTTAACTAAGAACAAAATTGAGAACGGTTTATAAAGAAGATGGAATAGAAGCAAGAATCACAAGGAGAAAGCGAAATAAGTAATGTTACATTAAGGGGATATCAATCATTGAAATGAAATGAATTATATGATTGTTGAATATAAAACTGATGGTCAACAGCAGGGGAAAAAAATCAGACTGCTCAGCTATTACAAGAATAAGCAAGCTGTTTACCTGGGAGCCATCAAGGCAAGACATTTTCCCTTCAGGACAAACCCCCTTTAAAGACTGAAACTCAAAGAGAATACATGAGCAGGCTTGTAAGCTCACTGATGAACACTTTGGTCTACTTGTGAGTGTAAGTGGGGGAAAGGCAGTAATGAAGACATGGGCTCAGTTCAACCATGTTCCATAGACTCCTGTCGACCTTGAGATTAGAGAAAAAAGAGGAAAGACTGGTTGGTCTGAAGTTTGGGGAGTCTTGGGAACTCCTGAGCCCATGGGCACTGACATAGCCACTAGGAGCTAGAGCTAAGAGTGAAGTGTTCAGCAGATATAAAGTGGGGGGATGCATACAAGAATGCCCAAACTTGCCGATAGTAACCATTTAACCTAGCTTGGATGGCTTGATGATAAAACTTGACTTTGTTGTTGTTGTCAGGTGCCATCGAGTCGGAACCAACTCATAGCGACCCCATGCACAGCAGAAAGAAACAATGTCCGATCCTGGGCCAACCTTACTACCGCTGCCACACTTGAGTCCATCAATGATGTCACCTGGCCAATCCATCTCGTTAGGGGTCTTCCTCTTTTTCTCTGACCCTCCACCTTACCCAACATGACATCCTTCTCCAGCGACTGTTCCCTCCCGACAATATGTCCAAAGTATGAGAGACGAAGCTTAGCCATCCTGGCCTCCAAGGAGCACTCTGGCTGCACTTCTTCCAAAACAGATCTATTGGTTCTTTTGGCAGTCCATGGCACTTTCAGTATTCTCCTCCAACACCGCAACTCAAAGCCATCAATTCTTCTATGATCTTCCTTATTCACTGTCCAGCTTTTGCATCTGTATGAGGTTATTGAAAATACCATGGCACCTTAGTCCTCAAGCTGACGTCTCTGCTCTTCATTACTTCAAAAAGTTCCTGTGTAGCAGATTTGCCTGATGCAATACGTCATCTGATCTCTTGACTGCTGCTTCCATGAGTGTTGATAGTTGATCCAAGAAGAATGAAGCCTTGACAACTTCAATCTTTTCTCCATTGATAAGAATGTTGTTTATTGATCCAGTGGTGAGGCTTTTTGTTTTCTTGACATTGAGATGCAAAAAACTTGATTAGAGGAAGATAAAGAAATTTGATACATGAAGGAAGTATAAATTGCTACAATTTAATGAACTTGACCTTTGCTCAAAATACCACCTGAGAGAGAAGGAGTCTTCACATCAAGGATCAAGCTTATATAGATATCGATTACCTAAACTTGGTTGGTTGGTTGTGTACCATGGAGTCGGTTCTGACTCATAGCGACCCTGTACAGGGTTTTTGAGGCTATAAATCTTTACGGGAGCAGAATGCCTCATCTTTCTCCCACAGAACAGCTGGTAGTTTTGAATTGCTGACCTTGATGTTCATAGCCCGATTTGTAATCACTACGCTAGGAGTTATAAAGGCATGAAGTTTTAAAGTTATAAAGGCTTACAAATTTTAAAGAGGGAGTTTAGTTTCATAGTGTGTGTGGGAAGGAAGACTCCCCACTGAATAGTTTTCATCTTGTCTAGATGAGTCTGGTGAAAGGAGATGGGGATGGGATTCTTTTGATTCAATAGAGAGTAACTGTTATCATGACTAATTGTGATTGTCACAACTGTAAAAGTAGATGTGTAACAAAAATGGGGGAGTAGCTAATCTTACATTCCAGGAACAGAGGACACTAAGACCATCAAGAAGGAAGAGCATGAGCAGAACATGGGATCCTAATCAGAGAAGCAGTGACACTAGAGACACAGAGGTGATGGCATGGAAAGAGAAAGGCTGTGTGTTGGCTTGCAAAATGTGCCCTTCAGTTGTTTAAATGATTATATATCCCTGTGTGTTTTTGTGTAAATAAAAAAAAAATTTTTTTTAAGGCAATAGAGGGAAATACTGTTAACTAAAGGTGCATGGAGGGGATTGTAATCATTGCCATGAAACAAAATACTGTTGGTTGATTGCAAAACCAATGTTCTGCCATGTAAACTATCACTCGATTCACAATAAAAGTTTTAAAAACAAAAACTGATGGTCAAAATAATATAGAATTTATTTTGAATTCACAAAGAATATTCAGAGTCATTGTACCAGAAAGAGCTGGTCAACATTCAACCATTTCAGAAGGTATCATATGATCAAGAAATGATGTTATGGAAGGAAGTCATCCATGCTGCACTGAAGATATTGGCGAAGAATGAGACTATAGAAATTGACTGAAGACCAATTGAAATATTTTGAAAAACATGTGGCATTAAGCACTCATTAGTCTATTCCAAGAAATTTGGAAGACAGAAACCTGGTCAGCCAACAGGAAGAGAGCTATATGTGTACCCATTCCAAAGAATGGTGATCCAACAGAATGTGAAAAGTATTGAAACATATTATTATTATTACCCCTAAGAAATTTTTTGCTGAAGATAATTCAAATTGATTGCAGCAGTACATCAACAGAAAATTGTCAGAAATTCAAGCCAGATTTAAAAGAGTTCTTGGAATGAAGGATATCATTGCTGATAACATGGATCTTGACTGGATCTAGAGAATACCAGAAAGATGTTTCCTGTGCTTTGTTGACTTTGCAAAGACATTGGACTGTGGGGATTATAACAAATTACCGATAGCATTAGAAATAATGGGGATTCCAGAATACTTAATTGTGTTCATGTGGAACCTGTCCATAGACCATTTGAGCAGCACAAGAGGACACTGTAAGGTTTAAAATTAATAAAGTTGTGTGTCAGGGTTGCATCCTTTCACCATGTTTATTCAATCTGTATAATGTAGCTGGATTATATGACATCAGGTTTGGAGGAAAACTCATTAATAACCTGCGATATGCAGATGACACAACTTGCAGAACACTTGAAGTAAATCAGTATGAATTACACTTCAACATAAAGAACATCAAAATCCTCATGATTGAACCAGTAAGCAACATCACAATAGGCAGATAAAAGACTGCAGTTGTTGAAGGTTTCATGTTACTTGGATCCACAATCAATGGCCATGGAAGCAGCAGTCAAAGGAGATGCTCAACGGTATGAATTGTCATAGTGGTTGCAACAATGGGCTCAAATATAACAATTGTGAGGATGGTGTAGGACCAGACAGTGAATTTTCATCATCTGTGATGAAAATCACAAGAAACTATTCATTCCAGATTAGTAAGTAGGCACAAGTAGGCTCATGCTTACCTTGCCTGTTTGGTTATCTGACACTGATTCAACCAATTCTCATCTCTATTTCTGTAAAATCAATAATAAAGCACTACTTGGTCCAGGTACAATTTCTTAGTTCTGAACTCACTAGAGCTCTGGATCATCACTTTCAGAGTGTGGAGATGAATCTATCTTCAGGTATCAAATGGGTCCTGCCCACACTGAACAAGGTATCAGAGAAGCACAGAATCTAGCACCCAGTGAGAACACAATTCTGCTGAAAAGTAGGAGTGATTTGCTCTAGTAGAGCACACTGTGCCAATCTACACTTTGCCAGACTGTAAGAAATTCCATCAGTGCCTCCTTTTTTTGAAGAGGTCTGATCCCACTAATTGAAAGCCAAGTGAATGGTGTGCTGGACTCTGCATGTAATCTACACAGGCTTCCCTGTCAGAGGGCAAAGCCCTCTATTCTCACTGTCAATACCAGCCACATGGCTGCTGAAGACAGCTGAACTCTGTCACTGGGCACTGCTTCCTAGAGGCATTTCCACAAACCAATCTGAACTCCATCCAAGTGTAATTAATAATTGGAGCATTTTAATGCTCCCTCTGTACCTTAAGGTTTCATACAGATGAAGATATAATTTCCTAAATGAGGGCTGATTGTACTGATCAGTCTCATTCCGAAAAACAAAAGCCATAAAGACTGGGCTTTATTTGTTTTATTGAACTTGTTCAAAGAAACAGGATTTTATGGAGCTCTTTAATCTTTCTCGTCCCCCTTGATGTTCACAGACTGATCTCAATTGAGCATCAGGTTACAGAAAAGAATTATCATAGAGACATGAGCACTCTGGATCCAAAAAAACATTGAAATTACCCAAATGACTCCATATTTAAAATCCAATATAATCATAATAATACTGTAGGTAAAGGATTTGTGTGTATGTGTGTATATATATATACCAATAATTTCCTCCCATGATGCTCAGATATACAAAAAACAAAAGAAAACAAAATGATACTTATTTTTCTATGGTGGTGGTGATTTTCTGTGGAGTCAGTTCAGACTCATAGTCACAGACTGCATAGGGTTTCCGAGGCTGTAAATCATTGTGGGAGCAGACTCCATACTCCACCAAGGCTTAACAAGAAGTCTGTTTTCCTAGGTATATCCTAGACCCCTATTAGATAATACAATCTGTTACAGGCTGAAGACAAGCTTTCTGTAATCACATTCCATAATTATGCTTTCTATTCCAGTGAAATGTCTATATTACACCAGTAGGCAGGGGAACCTAATATATATAGGACAATCAAGCACTTTCACATTATTTCCCCGCCTTTAACCACTCAGCCTAGGTCTCAATCCCTATATCACTGTTGTTGTTGTTAGGTGCCATCAAGTTGGTACCAACCCATTATGCACAGCAGAATGAAACACGGCCTGACCCTGGGCCAACCTCACTACTGTTGCCACACTTGAGTCCATTGATGCTGCCACTTGGCCAATCCATCTTGTTGGGGGTCTTGCTCTTTTTCTCTGACCCTCCACCTTACCAAACAGGCAGCCTTCTCCAGCAACTGATCACTCCTGACAATATGTCCAAAGTATGAGAGATAAAGTTGGGCTATCTTGTCCTCCAAGGAGCACTCTGGCTGAACTTCTTCCAAAACGGATCTATTGGTTCTTTTGGCAGCCCATGGCACTTTCAATATTCTCCTCCAACACCATAACTCAAAAGCATCAATTCTTCTATGGTCTTCCTTTGTCACTGTCCAACTTTCGCATGCATATGAGGTTATTGAAAATACCATGGCTTGGGTCCCCTATATCATGGTGATTGGTGGTAATGTGCCGTGGAGTCGGTTCCGACTCATAGCGACCCTGTACAGGGTTTCCGAGGCTGTAAATCTTTACAGGAGAAGAAAGCCTCAGCTTTCTCCCGTAGAACAGCTGGTAGTTTCAAACAGCTGACCTTAAGGTTCGTAGCCTGATTTGTAACCACTATGCTCTGGTAGCGTAGTGGTTACGAATCGGGCTGTGAACCTCAGGGTCAGCAGTTCGAAACTACCAGCAGTTCCGAGGGAGAAAGATGAGGCTTTCTGCTCCAGTAAAGATTTACAGGCTCGGAAACCCTGTACAGGGTCTCTATGAGTCGGATCCTACTCCATGGCACATAGCAACAACAACAAATACTACCAGAACTCTTTCCCCTATATCATAGATCCGTGTTATTCCAAGGCTGTGCATATGTCACAATCTACCTCTATGCCATTTAGCCCATGTATACCTCCCAAAGTCTGTACCTATCATCCCAGTTCCTCTACCCTCCTCCCCCCTTTCTTGTGCAGTGCCCTCCCCTCTTGTTTATTGCCCTCCCTGTCCCCTGAGGTGTCATACATGTGGTACTGTGGTCTAATGCAGTGGACAGCAAAGTAATTTGAACCACAAGGTTGGTGCTTCAAGCTCACCAGCTGTTCCTTGGAAACACTATACAGGGTCACTATGGATTGGAATCAACTCAATGGCACTTAACAGCAACAACAACAACAATTCCATAAACTGTGAGTTACTGTCTCCTCCCTTCCATCCCTGGTAACCCTCAAAGAATTATTCTTTTAGTATGGAAATATTTTCTTAAGTTTTTATAATAATGTTGTTGTTGTTAAGTGCCTTCTAGTCAGTTCTGACCCATAGCGACCCTGAACAGGGTTTCCGAGGCTATAAATCATTACAGAAGCAGAAAGCCTCATCTTTCTCCCACGGAGCAGCTAGTAGTTTAGAACTGCTGACCTTGCGGTTCACTGCCCGATTCATAACCACTACGCTACCAGAGCTCCTTTATAATAATGGTCTCATGCAGTATTTGTCCTTTTGTGACTAACTAATTTCACTCCACATTATGTCTTCAAGGTTCATCCATTTTATGCAGTGCTTTGAAGCGTCATCATTATTCTTCAAGGTAGCACAGTATTACATTGTGTGTATATACCAGAGTTTGTTTATCCATTCTTCCATTGATTGGAACTTAGGTTGTCTCCAACTTTTTGCTATTGTGATTAATGCTGCAATAAGCATTGATGTGCATCTATCTACTTGTGTTCTGGCTCATATTACTTGTGGATATATATGAAGTAGAGGAATTGCTGTATCATAAGGTATTTCTGTCTCTAACTTACTAGGGAAGCTCCATACTGTTTTCCAGAGTGGCTGAACCAATTTGCAGTCCAAACAGCAATATATGAGGGTCCCAATCTCTCCAACCCTCGCCAGCATTTGTTGTCCTCGGCTTTTTTGAACTTCACTGTTACTGCTGGTGTGAGATGAAATCTCATTGTTGTTTTGATTTGCATCTCTCTAATGTAGCATAGTGGTTATGAATTGGGCTGTGCAACACAAGGTCAGCAGTTCGAAACTACCAGCGGTTCCGCGGGAAAAAGATGAGGCATTCTGCTCCCGTAAATAATTTAAAATTTTTACAGCCTTGGAAACCCTGTGCAGGGTTGCTATGAGTCCAAACCGACTCCATGGCACTTAACAACAACAACAAATGGCTAATGATCATGAAAATTTCTTCATATATTTGTTTGCTGCCTGAATGTCTTCCTTGGTGAAGTGTCTATTCATGCCCTGTGTCCATTTTTCAATTGGGTCATTTGACTTTTTCTTGTAGATGGGTTGTAGTTTCCTATATGTTTTAGGGATTCATCCTTTGTTTGATATGTCATTGCAAAAAAATTCTTCCCCATTTGTACATTCCCATTTTACTCTTTTGGTGAAATCTTTTTATGCAAATAAATTTATAATTTTAGTATGCCCCAGTCATCTATTTTTTCCCTAGTATTTGTGTGTTTTTGCCATATTTGATAGTTTTAAGTATGCCATATATTGTTGTTGTTGTTAGGTGCCATCAAGTCGGCACCGACTCATAGCAACCCTATGCACAGCAGAACAAAACACTGCCTGATCCTGGGCCAATCTTACTGTTGTTAACACGCTTGAGCCCATTGATGCTGCCACTTTGCCAATGCATCTTGCTGGGGGTCTGCCTCTTTTTCTCTGACCCTCCACCTAACCAAACATGATATCCTTCTCCAGCAACTGATCACTCCTGACAATATGTCCGAAGTATGAGAGACGAAGTTGGGCCATGTTGGCCTCCAAGGAGCACTACTCTGGCTGCACTTCTTCCAAAACGGATCTATTGGTTCTTTTGGCAGCTCGTGACACTTTCAATATTCTCCTCCAACACCATAATTCAAAAGCATCAATTCTTCTACTGTCTTCCTTATTTACCGTCCAGCTTTCACACGCATATGAGGTGATTGAAAATACCATGGCTTGGGTCAGGTGCACCTTAGTCCTCAAGCTGAC
>NW_006408652.1:7947968-7949340 GCF_000296735.1 Chrysochloris asiatica | reverse complement strand
TCTCTGTCAATGTATGCTTGTAGCCATTTCTGTATTACCTTCAGTAAAACTTTACTCACATGGGATATCAAACATATTGTCTGATGATTTCCACATTCCATTGGGACACTTCTCTTTGGAATGGGCACAAATACAGATCTCTTCCAATCAGTCGATCAAGAGAGTTGTCTTCCAAATTTCTTGGCATAGATGAGTGAATGCCTCCAGTGCCTCCTCACTTTCTTGAAAGATTTCAATTTTTATTCCATCAATGTCTTGTTCTTTGCCAATTCCTTTAATGCACCTTGGACTTTCTCCTTCAGTATCATTGGCTCTTGATCATAAGCTACCTCTTGAAATGGTTGAACACCAACCATTTCCTTTGGTACAGTGACTCTGTGTATTCCTTCAATATCAATATCCTTCAATAACAAAAGTCAAGGCTTGAATTTTTCTTCAGTTCCCCCAGCTTGGGAAATGCTGAGCATGTTTGGTTTTCTGACTCCAGATGTTTGCAATTATTTTGTAATATTTGGCTTTATCTTCTCGAGCTGATATTTAAAATTTTCTGTTCAGCTCTTGTACTTCTCAATTCTTTTTTTCATTGATGATTTTTATAGTTCTGGAATTTACATTTAGATCTTTAATCCATATTGAGCTCATTTTTGTATACACTGTGAGATATTGTTCTTGTTTCATTATTTTGCAAATCAACTTCAAGTTTTGCTAGCACCTTTTGTTGAAGAGATTATCTCTTCCCCATTTAATGTATTTTGGCTCTTTGTCAAAAATCAGTTGATTTATTCCTAAATATTTCATCCTTTGGGTGGTTATTGTGAATCGCATCATTGTCCTTATTTCCTGTTTATTAGAGCTGTCTTTATTAGGATATAGGACTCCGACTGATTTTTGTATGCCACTCTACTGAATCTTCCAATGAGTTCCAGTCTTTTTTTTTTTTTTTTTTTTTTTTTTTGCTGAGTCTTTGAGGTTTTCTATGTATAGGATCACATCACCTGCAAATGAAGAAGAGTTTTGCTTCTTCTTTGCCAATTTGTATACCTGTAATCTCCCATTCTTGCCTTATAGCTGTAGCTAGTACTTCCAACACAGTATTTAATAGGAGTAATGATAAAGGGCATCCTTGTCTGATTCCTGTTAGCAAAGGGAATGCTTGCAGTTTCTGTCTGTTGAGAGTGATGTTTACTGTTGGTTTTGTATATATGCTCTTAATTATTTTGAGGAAATATCCTTCAATTTCTGCTTTGCTGAGTGATTTTATTAAGAATGGTTATTGGATTTTGTCAAATGCCTTTTTTGCATCAATCAACATAATTATGTGGTTTTTGTCCTTTTTAAAAAATTATGTGGCCAATTATGTTGAATGTTTTTT
>NW_006408652.1:7924857-7947093 GCF_000296735.1 Chrysochloris asiatica | reverse complement strand
GCCCAGGATCGGACATTGTTTCGTTCTGCTGTGCATGGGGTCACTATGAGTCGGTTCCGACTCGATGGCACCTGACAACAACAACAACAATAAACCTTACTTATTATTATGATTTAAGTAATAGTTTACATGGGAGAACATTAGTTTTACATTCATCCGATCATATTTCATTTCACTGCAATGATTACAATCCACGCCAAGCATCATTAACCAACCAAAGGGTACACCCAGCAAGCCTATCCCCAGCCATCAGCACACAGCCCCTCTCCCTCCATGAGTCCAGAAGCCCAGCTTCTCCATCTCTCCACATCATCGCCTCTGCCTCCATCTCTGGCATCACTGCTTCTCTGAATAGGGTACCACACTCCACTCTTCTTCCTTGAAGGTTCCATGTACCTCCACTCCTGGACTGAAAAATCAACCACTCCCATCCTTTTGTTACAAAACGTCTACCTTTATATTTGCAACACTGATAGTCCTGATAGCAATTATTCACTATTAAACCACAAGAGTCTTATCCCCATCTCTTTTCACCAGCCCCATCCAGTGGAGATTCTACCGTCTCCTGCATGCTCTGGAACTAGGCTCCCTCTTGAAAGCTTGTAAGCCAGTCACTTCTTGCCTTTGTAGGCCCCCAATTTTGGGTAACCAATATCTAAGTTGCCTATCCCTGTCAACCTTGTATACAGAAGGGGTGGGAATGATCATCACTGTAAAGATTTGCTCCCTCTTTTGAACTACTACATCCATAACTATAGGTCAAGTTCACCAAATTGTAGCAGATTACTCTTTTTTTCCTCTTCTTTCTTCCTCTAGTCGAGTTCTGATCATCCAGCCATTGAAGCTGGGTCAAATCTACAAGTATGGGTGTTCTTGTGCATCTCCCCTCAGTTCATATCATTTGGATGCCTCACTCTCCACTCTAGTCCTCTGTGGCCGTGTCCCTGTCTCTGGTGGGCCTAGATTTTTTTTTTTTTTTTTTGATTGGGAGTGTTTTGATGACCAGCTCTAGTTCTTCCTTTGTTAAAAGTCTATTCAAGTTTTCTACTTCACTCTGTGTAAGTTAAGGTATGTTGTATTTTTCTAAAAATTTATCTTTCTCCTCTAGATTTTCAAATTTATTGGAGTACTATTCTTCATAGTACTCTGTTATCCTTTCTATTTCCATTGGTCCTGTTGTAATGTCTCCCATGTGGTTTCTTATGTGTGTTGTATCTTGTCACTCTTTTCTTTTGTTAGATTTCCCAATGGTTTGTCAATTCCATTAATCTTTTAATGGAACTAGCTTCTTGTCTTATTGATTCTTTCTATAGTTTTTCTGTTTTCTATCTCATTTATTTCTGTTCTAATGGAGCTCTGGTAGCGTAGTGGTTACGAATTGGGCTGCGAACCGCAAGGTCAGCAGTTCGAAACTACCAGCTGTTCTACAGGAGAAAGATGAGCCATTCTGCTCCCATAAAGATTTACAGCCTCGGAAACCCTGTACAGGGTCACTATGAGTCAGAACCGACTCCACGGCACATAACAACAACAATCTTTATTTCTTTTCTTCTGGTGGTTGTAGTTTTATTTTTCTGTTCTTTTTTCTAATTGTTGGCAATGTTGTGTTAGTGTGTTTACTTTGGGTCTTTCTTCTTTTTTATGTGTGTATTTATTGTAATAAATTGTCCTATAAGCACTGCTTTTCTTTGTCCCAAAGATTTGGGTTTGTTGGGTTTTCATTCTCATTTGTTTCTAGGAACTTTTAATTTTTGCTTTTTATTTATTCTACTACCCAGTAGCTTTTCAGCAGGGTGTTATTCAGTGTCTATGTATATGATTTTGTTTCCTTGATCCTCCTATTGTTGATTTCTAATTTTATAACATTGTGGTCTGAGAAGATGCTTTGTAATATTTTGATGTTTTTAAAGTTATGGAGATTTGCTTTGTAGCCTAACACATGGTCTATTCTGGAGAATGGTCTGTGTGCGCTGACAAAGAATGTGTATTTCGCTGTTATTAGGTTGAATGCTTTGTAGGAATCTAAGAGGTCAAGTTGGTTTATTTTGGTGTTCGGTTCCTCTCTCTGCTGAGCTTCTTTCTGGTTGTTCTGTCCTTTTTTGAAAGTGGTGAATTAAAATCTCCCACTATTATTGTAGACGTGTCTATGTCTTTCTTCAATTCTATTAGTGTTTGCTTTATGTATTTTGGGGCTCTTTTGTTGGGAGGATAGATATTTATTATGGTTATGTCCTCTTTTCAATTTCTCCTTCAACCACGAGATAACAATGTATCTCAAAAGCTGGTTTTTGCTTTGAAGTTTATTTTGTCTGAAATTATCATTGTCACTCCTGCTCATTTTTTATTGCAATTAGCTTGATATATTTTCTTCCATCCTTTAATTTTTAATCCACTTTTGTCTTTGTGTGTTAGGTTTATCCCTTGTAGATAGCATATTGAAGAATCTTGCTTTCATATCAATTCTGCCTCTTGACTGTTGTGTTCAATCCATTGATGTTTAGTGTAATTATCAATAGGTATGCAATAATATTATTAACAACCTGAGATATGCAGATGATACAACCTTGCTTGCTGAAACTGAAGAGGACTTAAAATATTTACTGATGAAGATCAAAGAGCACAGCCTTTCATATGGATTACAACTCAATGTAAAGAAAACAAAAATCCTCACCACTGGACCAATAAACAGCATTCTTATCAATGGAGAAGAGATTGAAGTTGTCAAGGACTTCATTCTTCTTGGATCAACTATCAACACTCACGGAAGCAGCAGTCAAGAGATCAGACGATGCATTGCATTGGGCAAATCTGCTACACAGGAACTTTTTAAAGTATTGAAGAGCAGAGATGTCAGCTTGAGGACTAAGGTGCGCCTGACCCAAGCCATGGTGTTTTCAATAGCCTCATATCGATGCGAAAGCTGGACAGTGAATAAGGAAGACTGTAGAAGAATTGATGCCTTTGAGTTGTGGTGTTGGAGGAGAATACTGAAAGTGCCATGGACTGCCAAAAGAACCAATAGATCTGTTTTGGAAGAAGTGCAACCAGAGTGCTCCTTGGAGGCTAAGATGGCTAGGCTTCGTCTCTCATACTTTGGACACATTGTCCGGAGAGAACAGTCGCTGGAGAAGGATGTCATGCTTGGTAAGGTGGAGGGTCAGAGAAAAAGAGGAAGACCTCCAATGAGATGGATCAGCCAGGTGGCATCATTGATGGCGTCAAGTGTGGCGGCGGTAGTGAGGTTGGCCCAGGATCGGACATTGTTTCTTTCTGCTGTGCATGGGGTCGCTATGAGTCGGTTCCGACTCGATGGCACCTGACAACAACAACAACAATGCAATAATTGTGACATTATTGTTTGTTTTTTGTGGTGCTGTTGGTTTCTTTGTTCCGTATACTTTCCTATGGTGAGTTCATTTTTTGTGCCTGTGCTTTTTCTTGTCAATTTGTTCACAGTGTTAATGTTTCCATAATCTTTTTAGACATTTGTTTTCTTGATTTGGTGTGAAGTTGTACTAAGATTCTTTGAGGTTACCTTACATTTTATTAAGTTCTTCCTCTTTTTATGACAATATGTTTTATTCTGATATATACCTGACATCCTCACCACCACATGTATCTCTATTAATAAACCATTCCTTCTTTCACTTTGTAGTTCTCCTGCTCATTGACTGACATCCCAGATCCCCTAATTTCAATTTTGTAGTTTTGTTTTGCCTTGACTCTTCCACCTCTGGAATGAATTCCAGGTAGTGTTGCCACATATGTCAGTTTCTGATTGCTGTTTGGTCTTGTTGATTCTCAGTCCAAAGAACTCCCTTTAGTATGTTTTGGAGCACTGATTAGGCCTTTACAAAATCCTTTAATTTCTGTTTATCTTGAAATGTTTTGATTTAGCAGTCATATTTTATTGACAGCTTTTCTGGATATATGAATCTTTGTTGGCAGTTTTTCTTTCAGAGTTTTCTATGTGTCTCCCCATTGTCTTCTTGCTTGCATGATTTCTGCTGAGAGATCAGAGCTAAATATTATTCACTTTCCATTGTGTGTAACATTTCTTTTTTCCATAGCTGCTTTCAGGATTCTCTCCTTGTCTTTGATTTTGGTGAATTTTATTTTGATATGTCTTAGTGGTTTGGGGTCTGTACTTCCTGGGGTTTGTTCAGCATCTTGAATGCTTATCTTCTCAGTCTTCAAGATGTTAGGGACATTTTCTCTCAGAAGCTCTTTGACTATCTCTTCTGTAGGTTTTATTTTTGTTTTTGTCTCTTCCTGCTCTGGAATTCCAACCCGCCTCAAGTTATTCTTCTTCATGTTGTCTCACATGAACCTTGGATTTTCTCCAGATTTTTTTCTTTCTTTTTTCTGCCTTTTCTTCTATCTTAGCAGTACTGAGAGATTTGTCATCAAACTCACTAATTCTGGCTTCCATCCTTCAATTCCACTCCTCTGTCCTTTCAGTGTGTTGTCCATTTCTGATATTTTAGCATTAAGCATCTGGACCTATTTTTGTAGGCTTTTTTTTATTGATTCCAATGCTTTATAAATTTTGCTATATTGTTCCTGTAGCACTTTTCTGATTATGTCCTTATTTTCCTCTGCTTTTCTGTGGAACATTTGGACACACCTCAATACCTTTCTTCTAAATTCCCCTTCAGACAATTCCAAAGACTTTTACCCTCTAATACCATTCCTGGCTCTTCTTGGTCATTCATTTGAGCTACTCTGTCTTGTTTCTGCATGTGAGCAGAAATTTTCTGCTGTTTTTTAGGCATTGTGGTGGTGCTGTATTTGTGTTAATTAGATGAATATATAATGGTGTATTCTTAAGCACACTCCAGTTGCCTCCTGGTAGGTGTGATCAGGAGATGGGCTTCTCTGTTCACTACTCTTATGGCCCCTTTTAGAGTGCTTTTAGAAGGTGTTGGTTGTATATGCTGCTCTGATATTTAGCATCTGGTATTGGCTCTTGCCCTATTGGTGGGGTTTTACAGGGTGCAAATGCAGATTAGTTGTATGGCTGGAGTTGCTGTCTCTTGTCAGGTGAAGCATGAATAGAAACTCTCCCACAAAAATAGAAAAAAGGCCAAATTCAAGACTAAACTCCAAAGTCAAATGTCATAAAAATCCAGGAGAGATATTTATATAGTTATGAGGTCCAATAAAATGAAAGAAACAATAACCTAAAATAAAATAAAAATCAAGAATCACAGGAAAATATGAGTAATTATTTAGTGCCACCTAAGGAGCTCTGGACATATTGTTAGGAGAGACCAGTCACTGGAAAAGGATATCATGCTTGGTAATGTGGCAGGTCAGAGAAAAAGAGGAAGATCCCCAATGAGATGGATTGGCCAAGTAGCAGCATCGATGGACTCAAGCATGGCAACAATAGTGAGGTTGGCTCAGGATCGGGCAGTGTTTTGTTCTGCTGTGCATAAGGTCACTATGGGTCAGTACCAACTCAATGGCACTTAACAACAACAACAAAGGAGCTCTGCAGGCGTCCTGGTGTGGTACTGTGGGTTAATGCATCAGACTGCAAAGCCATTTGAACTGTAGGGTTGGCAGTTCAAACTCACCAGCTGCTCCTCAGAAACCCTTACAGGGTCACTATAAGTTAGAACTGACTCAAAAGCACTTTACAACAACAACAACAAGGAGATCTGGTAGTGCAGTGGTTATGAATCGGGCTGCTAATCTCACAGTCAGCTGTTTGAAACTACCAGCTGTTCCGCAGTAGAAAGATGAGGCTTCCTGCTCACATAAAGATTTACAGCCTCAGAAACCCTATGCAGGGTCACTATGAGTCAGAACCAACTCCACAGCACATAACAACAACAATAATAGAGGTGTGGTGCTGTGGGATAATACACTGGACCACAAAGTAAGTTTGAATCTCAAGGTTGGTGGTTCAAATTCACCGGTCGCTCCTCAGAAACTCTTTACAGGGTTGCTGTGAGTTGGAACTAACTTGACAGCACTTAACAACAACAACAATGGACTCTAGTCTTCAAAGCCAACTGAGAAATTCCATGCTGTTCCTGCTGTTCCAATGTGTTCTGACCTAGGCCTTCCATCCTTTCTTTTTTTTTTTCGTCTCTTCTCTCCTCAACTCTGACACTCCTAATGAGAATAAGCTTAGGGTTGGCCAGATCCTCTTTAGAAGACTCCTGAATCAATTTCCTCTTTTTTGTCTTTTTTTCCACCTCCATCTGTGCCCCATGCAACATCTTCCCCTAAGCACGGTTAATCATTCTATGTGTCACAAAACCTTGCGTGTGTGACACTGGACCTTCCCTGGGTGCTTGCATTTGCCCAAGACTTTGCTATAGTTACATATGTGGAGCTGTGCAGACCAGGCTGAGAAGGCATGACAAGGGAGAGCAAAAAAATATAAAATAAAGACATTCACACCTGTGTTTCTATAGATCACTGGGTGGTTTCTGCACTGGAAGTGATTTCATTCCTGTTTCTGCCCACTGTCTTCCACAAAATCTGGGACATGCTGGCCATCCCAGTTCAGAAGTCATCTCCTTTCTTGCTCCTATTCCAAACCTTCCACTTGGTAAGCACTCAAACCACTGACTTGTCACTTTATCTGAAGTTCAGAGTTCCAGGCCAGTCCTTTCAATCTGTTTTGCCTGGTTTTCCATGCTTTCACTGACAGAAGTCTGCAGGGCCCCTCATTCCCGTCAGCCATCAAGCCCCGCTCTCCCTCCATTATCTTCTAATTAGATTTTTTCATTAACTTTTTAAAAACCCTCTCATAGTTCTTCAGACTCCACATACACAGAGCCAATTTTGTTCCAACTCCAGGCATTCTCAGCAACTATTCACCTACTCACCTGGGTTTTTTAATCTTTCAGTTTATACATGCCATGGGTATCCATGAACACTGGCTACCTGTCCCATGGATATGGCTGGATATGGCTTCATGCAAGGCTTCCCCAAAAGGCCTGAAGTCTTCCTAAGCAATGAGGAGAGAAACTTGCCACCCACTTCCCAATGTTTTAAAACTCCTTCATAGCAACCTGTAAACCTCTAAGTAACCTCCTTACTATAACCTGAGTTCCAAAGGAGAAGGAAAACAAAGACCTTGGCATTTCAGTTCTTCTCTCTCCTCTCTGCTTTCCCCTACCAACTAGGCCCAGAAAGAACAGGGCTTCTACTTATTTTCTCATATCCTGAGTTCTCTATGTTTGAGGAATTTAATAAGTCTCCACAATCTAGTCAGTTATGCCTAGTTTCCCATATATTAAGTGAGTGCTAAGAGAAGCTCTGGTAGCATAGTGGTTACAAACTGGGCTGCAAACCGCAAGGTCAGCAGTTTGAAACTACCAGCTGTTCCGGGGGAGAAAGATGAGGCTTTCTACTTCTGTAAAGATTTACAGCCTCAGAAACCCTGT
The DNA here is from genome assembly GCF_000296735.1 of Chrysochloris asiatica. Classification (NCBI taxonomy): domain Eukaryota; kingdom Metazoa; phylum Chordata; class Mammalia; order Afrosoricida; family Chrysochloridae; genus Chrysochloris; species Chrysochloris asiatica. The sequence goes on along the minus strand of NW_006408652.1, from coordinate 7,939,684 downwards.
ACAGGGTCGCTGTGAGTCGGAACCGACTCCACAGTACATAACAACAAGAACAACAAAAAGATTTGTGAAATCATTTTCTTTTTCATCAAAGTTGGACTTTCAAAGTTGCATTTATATCCAGGATGCTAAACAGATAAATATGCTTGGTAGGTTAATTCCTTTAGTTGTTTTAAAATGAAATAGTAAAACCCAGTGTTGTTAAAATGTTCTAGAACAGAGCCCACTCAATTAGTGAATTAGAGGGGTACCAACTGTATTGAGCCTTTTAGTCCTCATGGTGGTTAGGTAGAGTTAGAATGGTAACTCCCAGGGCTGCGTCTTCATGTACAACCTGGCAGACTACCCAAGGAGGCTGGACAGACATTATCACATTTTAATTATTCCATGACATGAAAAATGTGTGGAAAGTGTTGTTCTGCTAGGACAATGCTCTAAACTAGCACTGAGGAGAGACGTTTGTCCCCCACCTCCCCATGTTCTCAGGCTCCTTCATATCAACATGGATACTTCTAAGTAACCTCCTTACTATAATTTGAGTTCCAAAAGAGAAGTAAAACAAAAATAGGTGGCTCAAACACTCTTAGCAGGAAAGAAAGGCCTAGCATACTTCTTCCATAAAGATTACAACCCCGATAAGCCTATGGAGCAATTCTGTGCTATAACATGGGGTTGCCATGAAGCCGGCTAAACAACTGTTTTAAAAACTGTTTTTTTTTTAAAAACTAAGGTGTGCCTGACCCAAGCCATGGGATTTTCAATAACCTCATATACCTGCAAAAGCTGGACAGCGTATAAGGAAGACCTAAGAAGAATTGGTGTATTTGAGTTATGGTGTTGGAGGAGAAAATATGCTGCTAAAAGAACCAATAGATCCATTTTGGAAGAAGGGGAGCCAGAGTGCACCTTGGAGGCCAAGATTAGCAAACGTAGTCTCTCATACTTTGGACATATTGTCAGGAGGGACCAGTTGCTGGAGAAGGATATCATGTTTGGTAAGGTGAAGGGTCAGAGAAAAAGAGGAAGACCCCCAACAAGATGGATTGGCCAAGTGGCAGCATCGATGGACTCAAGTGTGGCAAGAGTAGTGAGGTTGGCCCAGGATTGGGCAGTGTTTCGTTCTGCTGTGCATAAGGTCACTATGGGTCGGTACCAACTCAATGGCACCTAACAACAACAAAACAACAACAATAATGCTTGTTAGAGTGTGTGAAGCTAGTTTTCCTTTACACAAAGACAAGTGGTCAATATGATAAAGTTACCCAATTACCAATAGGTTCTTACCAAGCACACTATTTTGCTCAGTAAGCAGTCATGAAACTCCAAATTGTCTAGAACTGGCAGGAATGGTGTCACTGGGGGCCATGTATAATCACTACTGGTGGCATGACTCCTCCCAGGGGAACATCTTCTCCCTTCTACCTCCACTTCCCATACTTTTGCACTATATGTCTTCTTGCATCATTTTTTTCTATCTCTTTGACTACCTTCTCACCTTACTATGAGCATGCTAGCTCCCAGAGTAGCCAAGCAGACCCTGAGGAAGCACTGGGGCTAGTTCAGCAGCAACAATGAGCACTTCAGTAGTGCCAGAATGCCAGCTGTGACCATAAAAAACTAAATCCATTGCCATGGAATTGCGTCTCATAGTGATCCCGTAGGACAGAGTAGAGCCACTCCATAAGGTTTCTAAGTGCTGGACTGCAAGATTGGTTTGAACCGTAAAGGTCAGCAGTTCAAAATCATCAGCTACTCCTTGGCAACCCTATACAGGGTTGCTGTAAATTGGAACCAACTCGAAGGCACTTAACAACAACAATAATCTTTATAGAAGCAGACTGACACATCTTTTTCCACAGAACAGATGGTGGGTTTGGACCACCAACTTTTCACTTAGCAGCCAAAGGCTTAACCACTGTGCTACCAAGCATACTGGCTTATCCTTGTGATGACAGTCTTTGACAGAATGTGGCCCACTCTGCGAACTTTACCATGTCTGCATTTGGAGTCTAGTATTTGGATGCTCAGAAAAGAGTAATATGTAAAGGGAAATCCATTTATTGTCTCTGTGTGTCCATCCATACATGAAACATTTAAAAAAAAAAAAAAGCTACTTCTCCGAATATATATATACACAAACGCATACATATGCATACACACACTACAATACAGTGGCATTTTGGAGATAGGGCAAAAGTGATCATGCTCATTTCTAAGCAAATATTACCAAAATGGGAATAAATGGCCTGGGGCATGAGGAATCCTAACCCCATCACTTGACAGGGTTCTTATACCCTTAGTATCATCCCCAGGTTCAACATGCTACTTAGTGCTGTTAGAAAATTGCTTCATAATCTCACACCTCCTAAATATAATGAAAAATAAGATAAGGCTTTGAAGGAAATAAAAAAATAAAAATCTAAATCAAAGCAATCCAGCTGCCCAGATCCCAGGGAGCTCATAATGATAGTCTTTCCTACAGGAAGCAGTAGTTGGAAATTCATAAAAAAAAAAAAAAAAAAAAAAAAAGAGGCTCATTTATTTGGTATATGCTTACCACCGAGGATGAGGAATTCTTTCTGCATGAAAACCCAGCAAGTGGCACCTCATTAAACAGGACCTTGACTTAATCTAACTTAGAATAGATTAAAAAAAAAAAAAAAGGATTCATATGAAGCTTTCCGGCCTGGGGGCTTAATCTCAGAGTTTCAGAGTATAATGAATGAATTAAATAGGGCAAGTGATTAACAACAAAGAGGCGATCCCTTATTAGTTTTTTGTTGTTGTTGTTTTAAAAGGACCACTGTAATATTATTGAATTTAGAGTGACACGTTCATTGTTGACAGAGTCGGGCTGTGATTTGTTTTTTGTTTTGTTTGTTTTAACTCCTGGAGAGAGAGTGTGTGTGTATATATGCATGTGTTTAGAAAAATCATGGATGGAAGCTGACTATCAAAAAAATAACATGAGTAATTTCTAATTTTTCGTTATTATTTTATTTGATGCCCTACTTATATCCTCTCTTGAAAAGTACCATGTGGTTATTTAAGAAACACAACCATTGAAAATTAGTTCTGTAGCATGAAAATTATAAAAACTGTCACAATGTTCTGAGTTATTTGGAGGCACTTGGGGATATCAAGCAATGAAAGCTGGGAATGTCTCTGTTAATACTGAGATAAAGAGCCATGACATTGGGAAAAGAGTTAAAGGGAGATAGCTTATAAAGTAAAAATGAAAACAGCAACCCAGTGAAATTACATTGGTGACTGCATAAAGCCAGTCATCTCAACAGGGGGAAAAGATCAATTTGTGAATTAAATTGTAATTGTTTGTGCATCAAATCACTATTTAACTTATTTCTTCACTATTCCAACTGGCCATATTGATAACTAAAGCATATATCTAATACTTAAAGTGTATCTGTTCTCATGTATTCATCTTTGTAGCCCCACATGGATAAGTAGATAGAGAAATACATACATAAATTTAAGAAAGCATATAATTTCCATAGTTCTAATGTGGCGCTGTGGATTAATGTGGGTTAAAGTCTGTTAGAACCTCAGGGTTGGTGGTTCAAGCTCACCAGCTGCTCCTCGGAAACCCTATACGGGTCGCTATGGGTAAGAACCGACTCAATTACACTTAACAACAACAACAAATCTCCAATTGGAAGTCCTGGTGTGGCATTGTGGGTTAATGTGCTGGACTGCAAGGTCAGCGGTTCAAGCACACCAGCCACTCCTTGGAAACTCTATACAGTGTCGCTATGGGTCAGCACTGACTCAATGGCACTTAACAACAACAACAATCTCCAATTAAGAAAGTCTTGGTGTGGCACTGTAAAATGAGTTCTGCACTCTTAATCACAAGTTTGGCAGTTCAAACCCACCATCTGTTCAGTGATAATCCTATACAGGGTCAGTATGAGTCAGAACTGACTGAATGGCACTTAACAAAAACAATGACCCCCAATTATGGTAGTCCTGGTGGCACTGTAGGATAAGCACTTGACTGCTAACTGCAAGGTCAGCAGTACAAACCCACAAGCTGCTCCTTGGGAGAAAGATGAGGTTTTCTGCTCATATCAAGATTTACAGCCTCAGAAACCCTACACAGGGTCACAATGGGTCAGAATAGATTCAATGGCAGTGAGAATTTCCAAGTGGTTCATTGGTTGAGGTGAGTCACAACTATTTTACTATGTCTAAACTTTCTCACCTAAGTGCCCCTGGCTGTAGAAGCATCTGATTATATTTTCCTAAGACTGTACTGTCAAAACAAAGAGGAGTCCTGCTGAGGCATTGTAGAATAAGCACTGAGCCTCAAGGTTGTTTGAATCAAATGGTCAGTGTTTCAAACACACCAGCCACTCTTTGAAAACCTATATAGGCTCTGGTAGTATAGTGGTTACGAATCAGGCTGCTAACCTCAAGTTCAAACCTACCAGCTGTTCTGTGGGAGAAAGATGAGACTTTCTGCTCCCTTAAAGATTTACAGCCTTGGAAACCCTGTGCAGCATCACTATGAGTCAGAACCAACTCCATGGTACTTAACAACAACAACAACAGCAACCAAGGGGAATCACATTGCTCTGTGGGTGAGGTAATCCCATGTCAAACTAATTCTGAAGAAGACAAAGTTTTCCCACCTTCCTGATGATGAAGGGAATGGGAATGGCCATAGAATAGCATTATTTTCCCTAACAGCAGCATGAAAGGTCACAAACTAGCTGGCATTCTTACATTAATTGAGGTGGTATAGGTTACTCACTCACTGGAACCACTAGGAAATGAGAAACACCCATGAGTAGGCAGGAGTACTCAGGAAAAAGTGCAACTGGCACTCCCAGCAAACACAATTGAGTAAGCAAACAAGCAATGATCCCACCTCACAAGTGACCTGAGGGTATGTGAGGTAATGAAGATGGGATCCTGGCTTTCGGCCTGTGCCCTCTACTAAATACAACCCAAAGACCCACTTTTAAAGGCTAACCTTCCCACATTCTGTGTAGAGGGTCAGCAAAAAAGAGGAAGATCCTCAAAGAGATGGATTGCCACAGTGGCAACAGTAATCCCACTTCCTCCCTGTGGTTCTTATTTCCATTGAACTTTGTCCTTAGGTAAATGCTGCCCTTTTGAGCTTGAATGGTTGACCTTTCCATGGTGAACATACTAATGTTGTTACCTCACCCCACCCCCATATACCTATCTACTGCTTGGCTGAAAATTGAGCCATGAGAGTGAGTCCCATTCCAGACTTCAAGAGTGGCCGAGGGCCACAGTCACCAGTTCCTCCCGTAGATTTCTCACCAGCAAGCCTGGTCTTTTTAAAATAATTTTGAGTTTTGTTCCACATTTTCTCCCAGGGAAGGGATCCTTTTCTGGGCAGTGGGTAGTTGCATCCAGGCAACATCTAGTTCTTCTGATCTCAAAGTTGTGGAGACAGATGTTCACATGTTATTAATTGATTACAAGTATCTTCAACTATCTTTCTTCTGCAACTGTAGAGACTAATAGTTGCACCTCAGACGGATGTTCATGAGTTTTTAGGATCCCACTTATTACTCACCAAAGTAGGCACGTGATAGAATTTTACAAGACCAATAATTTATTCATTAAAGAGACATTTTGTCAATAACATAAATAGTGAGTCTTCCCATGAACCTCACCAGATGGAACACACAGGAATCATATGTACTACATCTGTAGGAAGAGATGTTGGAGAAGGTAAAGATTATCAGCAAAAACAAGACCAGCACCCACTGTGGAACAAAAATTCATTAATTCACCCACTCACCCATCAATTTCTCATTTGCAAGTTCAGGTTGAAACTGAAGAAAATTAAAACACATCCATGAGAACCAAAATATGAACCTGAGTATATCCCACCTGAATTTAGAGACCATCTCAAGAGCAGATGGCATCAGACCTCAGATTTAAGGCATTAGACACCAGAAGAGTTGTGGGATGACATCAAGAACATCATACAGGAAGAAAGCAAAAGGTCATTAAGACTACAAGAAAGAAGGAAAATATCTCAACAAAGTCCTAGCCAACAGAATTCAACAAGCCATCAAAAAAATAATACATCATGACCAAGTGGGATTCATATCAGGGATGCAAGGATGGTTCAACATGAGAAAAACAATCAATGTAATTCACCATATAAATAAGAAAAAAAGAGGAAAACACCATATCGATTGATGCAGAAAAGGCATTTGACAAAATTCAACATCCATTCCTGATCAAAACACTCAACGAAGTAGGAATTCAAGGGAAATTACTCAATATAATTAAGAGCATATATACAAAACCAACAGCCCAAATCACTCTCAATGGAGAGAAACTGAAAGCCTTCCCTTTGTGAACAGGAACCAGACAAGGATGGTCCAATATATAATATGGACCAATATATAATATGGACCAGACCAGACTGGATCAATATATAATATGACAAGGATGCCCTTTATCACCACTCTTATTCAATATTGTGATGGAAGTCTTAGCCAGAGCTATAAGGCAAGATAGGGAAATTAAGGCATTCAAATTGGTAAAGAGGAAGTAAAACTCTCTATTTGTAGACGATATGATCCTATACATACAAAACTCCAAAGACTCAGGAAAAAAAAGAAAAAAAAAAACTACTAAAACTCATTGGAAGATTCAGCAAAGTAGCAAGGTACAAGATCAATATGCAAAATCAGTTGTATTACTCTATTGGAATAATGACAGCACTGCAAAGGAAATTAGGAAAGCAATACCATTTATAATAGTCAACCAAAGGATGAAATATTTAGGCATAAATGTAACCAGAGAAACAAAGGACCTATACAAAGAAAACTATAAAACACTAGCACAAGAAACCAAAAGAGACTTACAAAAGTGGAAGAATATACTATGCTCCTGGATAGGAAGACTTAACATTGTGAAAATGCCAGTACTATCTGAAGCGATCTACATATATAATGCAATCCCAATCCAGATTCCATCGACATTCTTAAAAGAGATGGAAAGAAGGAAAACATCAAAATGGATGCTAGAAGAGATTCTGAAACTTGCTTTGCACTCTAGAGATTCTAGAGCAAATGGAAGAAACGAACAGAAAATTTCAAAGAGCAGTATAAGAAACAATGTCAAATATTATAGTGAAATGTGCAAAGACCTGGAGTTATAAAACCAAAAGTAAAGACCACACTCAGTGTTTTTCAAGCTGAAAGAAGTGAAGAAAAAAATTTAAGTCTCAAACTTGTAATATTGAAGCATTTGATAGGCAACATATTGGATGACCCAACATATCGAACAGAAGAGATCCTTATTTGTGCCAATTCCAAAGAAAGGTGACCCAATGGAATGTAGAAATAATCTAAATATATCATTAGTAACACATGTATGGACTCAAGTGTGGCAGCGGTAGTGAGGTTGGCCCAGGATCGGACATTGTTTTGTTCTGCTGTGCATGGGGTCACTATGAGTCGGTTCCGACTCCATGGCACCTGACAACAACAAGAACACATGTAAGTAATATTGTGCTAAAGATAATTCAAAGCTGGTTGCAATAGTACATCAACAGAGAGCTGCCAAAAATTCAAGCAGGTTTCAGAAGAGGACATGGAACTAGGGATACCATGGCTAATGTCAGATGGATCTTGGCTGAAAGCAGAGAAACAAGAAAGATGTTCAGTTTTGCTTTATCTACTACACAAAGGCATTTGATCATGGCAGATCATAATAAACTATGGATAACATTGCAAAGAATGAGTATTCCAAAACATTTAATTGTGCTCATGAAAAACCTGTACATAGACCAAAGTATCAGTGATTTGAGCAGAACAATGGAATACTGGATGGTTTAAAATCAGGAAAGGTGTGCACATACCTACTCAATCTGTATGCTGAGCAAATAATCTGAGAAGCTGGATCATTTAAAAAAGAATGTGGCATCGGGATTGGAGGATGACTCATTAATATCCTGTGATATGCAGATAATACAACCTTGCTTGCTGAAAAGTGTTGTTGTTATTGTGAAGTGCCTTCGAGTCGGTTCCGACCCATAGCAACCCTGTACAGGGTTTCCGAGGGTGTAAATCCTTACGGGAGTAGAAAGCCTCATCTTTCTCCCGCGGAGCGGCTGGTAGTTTCGAACCACTGACCTTAAGGTTTGCAGCCCGATTCGTAACCACTACGCTACCAGAGCTGAAAAGTGTAGAGGACTTATAATACTTACTGATGAAGATCAAAGAATACAGCCTTCAGTATGGAATACATTTCAATGTGAAGAAAACAAAAATTCTCTCCACTGGACCAATATATAATATGATAAACAGAGAAAAGATTGAAGCTATCAAGGATTTCATTTTGCTTGGATCCATAATCTACATTCATGAAAGCAGCGGCAGTGAAGAAATCAAATGATATATTGTGTTAGGCAAATCTGCTGCCTCTTTAAAAGAGGACTCTTAAAAAAAATAATAATTAAAAATAAAAGAGGACTCTTTAAAAGAGGACTCCTGGTGTGGAGCTGTAGGATCAGCACTAGACTTTGAACCATGAGATCAGGAGTTCAAACCCACCAGCTGCTCCTCTGAAACCCTATACTGGGTAGCTATAAGTCAGAAGTGACTTGATGGCACTTAACAACAACAGCAAGAAGGTACTCTTGACCCAAGCCATGATATTTTCAATCATCTCATATGCATGTGAAATTGGACAATTAATAAGAAAGCCTGCAGAAGAACTGAGATGTATGTGAATTATGGTGTTGATGAAGCATACTGAAAGTACCACATGCTGAAGAATAAACAAATCTGTCTTAGAAGTACAGCCAGAATGTTCCTTAGAAAAGAGGATGGTGAGACTTCATCTTTCATACTTTGGACATGTTGTCAAGAAGGATGAGTTCCTGGAGAAGGACAACAAGATTGGAGAAGTGGAAAGTTATCAGAAAAGAGGAAGACCTCCAAGGAAATGGATTGACACAGTGGCAGCAACAATGGGCTTAACCATAGCAACAATTGTGAGAATGGCACAGGAAAGGGCAGGGTTCTCTTTTACTATGCATAAGGCACTATAAATCAGACCAACTGGAGGGCACCTAAAAACAACAATCCCATGTACCGACAATGCATCAGTGAATAAAATAGGTACAATCTCTGCCTTCTCAATGTTAACATCTATCACGATTGAATTGTGCACCCCTCAAAAAATGTGTGTCAATTTAACTAGACCATGATTCCCAGTACTGTGTGATTATCTTCCATTTTATTATATGTGCTGTGAATCCTAACTTCTATGTGTTAATGAGGCAGGATAAATCATGCAAACCCTTTGGAGTACCGTTGTGCTGTTAAATACATGGGATTGCCATGAGTTGGAATTGAATTAACAATAACTGGTTTACTGGTAGGCACTATCATTTGTGACTTAGAAATTAAGATAAGAGAGTCATTGTGAACCACGAGGTCTACAGTTTAAAGCCACCAGCTGCTCCTCGGAAACCCACAGAGTCACTATGAGTCAGAACCAACTAGATGGCACTGAACACTAACAACAACTCCTGTTTGAACTACGGACCTTGTGGTTCACAATCCAGTGCTGATCCTACAGTGCCATCCCAAGTGTCCTAACTCCTGTACCTTCCACTTAAAATGTATTTCCCTAACTTTCTTGTAAGCCAAGCAATGAATTGTAAAGCATCCTATTATAATTTATCCATTTAGGGTTTTTTTGTTTGTTTGTTTGTTTGTTTTGTTTTTAAATAGGGTTTTCATGACAGTGAACTTTTGGAACTTTTGTTAATGTTTTCTTCTCAGGCACATCTAGGTGGGTTCAAATCACCAAACTTTCCATTAGTAGCTGAGTGCTTTACTGCTTTTGCCACCAGGATTGCCTACCTCATCCCAAACGTGATTCTATTATCCTCAAATTCTATTTCATCTTCAATATTTTTTCTTCCCTCTATGCTCATGAGAAACTTGTACATACACCAAGAGGCAGTCGTTAGACTAAGACAAAGGGATACTAAATGGTTTAAAATAAGGAAAGGTGTGCATCAGGATTGTATCATTTTACCATACTTATTCAATTTGTATGCTAAGCAAATAACCCAAGAAGCTGTATTATATGAAGAAGAATGTGGCATCAGGATTGGAGGAAGACTCACCAACAACCTGAAATGTGCGAATGATACAAATTTGCTTGCTGGAAGAAAAGAGGACATAAAAGTTGGAACCCACTGGATGACAATTAACAACAACGAGAATTCGTATATTTATGGTCATTCACATGTGGTCTTCAGTGAAATGCCTGTTAATGTCTTTTGCTTTTTTTTCTACTGGTTTGTTTGAAGTTATCCTCTATCTTTAGTAATACTTTTGTCTTAAAGTTGATAATATCTAATGTCAATGACCAATTCCAACTATCTTTGAAGTAGTATCAAATAGAATAACTTTGCCCTTTCTGTCACTTTGTGGTTTAGATGTGTCTCTTGTCACATGTGATGTGGACTTGCACTGGATGTAGGAGGGGGAGGAGACAACATAGGGTAAAAATATTCATGCCAGTAGCATAGAATTTGGAAACTGGAAATAAAATCCTAATCCGTGAGCTAAAACAAACGAAGAGGCTGAACCTTGCACCCACTACTTCAATCAAGCCCTTCTGAAGGTGTTACATCATCAGTGAAAGATAGGTGAGGTACAAATTCTGTCAGCCATCAATGCAAGCCCACAAGGAAACTTTTCTTCATCACAGCAACAGATGGGAAGAAATTAATAACAACATAATAACTGTAGGAGTCTCCACCACACCTCCACCCCAAGAATTTGCTTCCAGAAATCTGTCTTATAAGGGAGTGGGAACTGAAACATGAAGGCTAGAAGTTAAAATACAGTTATTCTTGGAAGTTATTCCAGTATGGCAGCACCTCTGTTGCCCAGCCAAAGCAAATAAAGTATCTAAAAATAAAGCACCCTCAACCAAGTACTACAGGAGCCCCACAGATTGTTGTTGTTGTTAAGTGCCATTGAGTTGGTATGGACTCATAGCAACCCTATGTAACAGACTGAAACACTGCCTGGTTCTGGGCCAACCTCACAATTGTTGCCACGCTTAAGCCCATTGATGCTGACACTTTGCCAATCCATCCCATTGGGGGTCTTCCTCTCCTTCTCTGATCCTCCACCTTACCAAACATGATATCCTTCTCCAGCAACTGGCCCCTCCTGGCAATATGTCCCAAGTATGAGAGACAAAGTTTGGCCATCCTGGTCTCCAAGGAGTACTCCAGCTGCACTTCTTCTAACACAGATCTGTTAGTTCTATTGACAGCCCATGGCACTTTCAATATTCTCCTCTAACACCATACCTCAAAAGCATCAGTTATTCTACAGTCTTCATATTCACGTACCAGTGGAGAAATCTGACTGTGGCGGGAATACACGGCAATTTCTGAATCAATCAGGATGGCGCCTGCAGGCCCCTATGCCTGAACTGAGATCATAGGTCCGGGTCACAGCCAGACAGATACAGCGCTGAAACCACAGAGTGGTGTATGGAAAAAGAGGTGTGATGGCTTTTTACACTTTTTTTCCTCCTCTCCCCTGTCACACTTTCTCTGCCCAGCCCAGACACCTTCAGGTGGGTGGGAGCACACCCCCAAAGGGTCCAGCGCTGAACCCACAGGGTACAATTTTCCCATGGAACAAAAAGGAAATCCCCGAAAGTAGTCCCACAAGATAATCCCTTGGCTGCTTCTTATGACATCAGACTCTGGGACAGAGCCCTAAAGCTGACCTGGGCAGAAGCCTTTCTCCCTGCCTTACCTAACTAGAGACAGCAGGTCTGGCTATACAGCCAAACCCTATTTGCACCTTGTAAAACCCCAACATAACAGGCAAGAGCCAACACCAACTGCTATATACAAGGAAACAGCTATTTTGAGAAATAGGCTGTGCATATGCAGATACTTAACTAACCTTCAAGTCCCTTTTGACTTGAAGGTTAGTTAAGTATCTGCATACTTAAAGTGAAGAGGACTTGAAATATTTACTTATGAAGATTAAAGAGCACAGCCTTCGATATGGATTGCATCTCAATGTCAAGAAAACAAAAATCCTCACCACTGGACCAATAAGCAACATTCTTATCAATGGAGAAAGGATTGAAGTTGTCAAGGACTTCGTTCTTCTTGGATCAACTATCAACACTCGCGGAAGTAGCAGTCAAGAGATCAGACGACGTATTGCACTGGGCAAATCTGCTGCACAGGAACTTTTTAAAGTATTGAAGAGCAGAGATGTCAGCTTGAGGACTAGGGTGCGCCTGACCCAGGCCATTGTGTTTTCAATAGCCTCATATGGGTGCGAAAGCTGGACAGTGAATAAAGAGGATCGTAGAAGAATTGATGCCTTTGAGTTGTGGTGTTGGAGGAGAATACTGAAAGTGCCATGGACTGCCAAAAGAACCAATAGATCTGTTTTGGAAGAAGTGCAGCCAGAGTGCTCCTTGGAGGCCAGGATGGCTAGGCTTCGTCTCTCCTACTTTGGACATGTTGTCCGGAGGAAACAATCGTTGGAGAAGGATGTCATGCTGGGTAGGGTGGAGGGTCAGAGAAAGAGAGGAAGACCTCCAACGAGATGGATCGGCCAGGTGGCATCATTGATGGACTCGGGGGTGGCAGCGGTGGTGAGGTTGGCCCAGGATCGAACATTGTTCCGTTCTGCTGTGCATGGAGTCGCTATGAGTCGGTTCCGACTCGATGGCACCTGACAACAACAAACAACAACAACTAACCTTCAGAGATAAAAATAGTGGACAACCTTTCTTCCATTCATTTCTCAATATCTATATGTACAGCTCCACAGTGGTGACTAGAGGAGGGCCCTGAGAAAGTAGACACCCCACCCTCTGATGGAGGTTTCTACTGTGCATGCACACTGACCTGGACAGTCAGTTGCGGTATTATTTTTTTTCTGTGGGTTGGTTTTAGTCTCTGCTTTTATATTGTTTCTGGTTTGGGTCCTTTTGGTCCCACTTTCTTCCTGGGGGTGGGAGCTTTCTCTTCCTATGTTATCCGAGAAGAGACAGCAATCATGGCTATACATACAAGCTACAAGCATACCCCATACTAGTCCACCATCCAGACAGGAGCCAATATAAGAAACTTGAAAAGGCAGAGTAGACAGAGATGGGCAACTTGGACATTGGATACCCAAATGGGGAGGGGGGGACTACAAAGGCAAGAAGTGACTGACTTACAAGCTTTCAAGAGGGAACCTAGAGTTAGGGTGCATGGAGGAAGGCAGAATCACCAGTGAATACTATCCAAACTGTCTAGGTGGAGCTGATGAAATGAAAATACAGATGGGTTACTCGTGATACTGTAGTGAATAATGGTTATCAAGACTGATTGTGAGGGTTGGAAATGCAAAGGTAGATGTTTTGTAGAAAGGAAGGCAGTGATTATTTCTCCAGTCTAGGAGCGGAGGTCTCTGGGACCATCAATGGAGAAGAGCCGAGAGCGGGACCCTACCCAGAGAAGCAGGGATGCCTGAGATGGAGACAGAGACGATGACATGGAGTGATGAAGTGGCTGGGGACTTTGGATCCAGAGAGGGAGAGGGACTGTGGGCTGATGACTGGGGGTGGCGGGGAGGGGAAGTGTAGAGGACGAGTTTCTAGGATATACCCTTTGGTCAGAAGATGATGCATGGAGGGGATTGGAACCATGGCAATGAAATGATATACAATGGAATGAATGTAAAACTAAAGTTCTCTCGTGTAAACAATCATATAATTCACAATAAAACATTTATTTTTTAAAAAAAGGAGATGGGGACAAGAAGAAAAAAAAAAAAGAAACGTGAAAAGGGAAGCCTATCTCCAGATCACATCCACAAGGAGGCACTGATCTAACTATTGAAAATTTCGAAGAAAAAAACAACAAAAGATCTCAGCACATGTCCAAAAACAGAAAAGAGTAACTGAGACAAACAAGCTGGAGGCAGACATAGACTTCCCATTAGAACAAGAGCAGGCCTGAGAAGGAATTCAGAAGAATGATATGGAGACAAATTCAAATTCTCCAGAGGTGTGGAGGAAAATAAGGAAGAAGTCAGGAGAGTGATACAGGAGCAATCAAACAAGATAGATATAGCATTGGAAACAATTCAAAACCTGCAGAAAGAGGTGCAGATGATTAATAATGAAATATCAGAAATGAACAATACACTGAAAGGGCAAAGGAGTAGAACTGAAGAGATGGAAGCCAGAAGCAGTGATCTGGAAGACAAATCTCTCAATACTGCTAAGATAGAAGAGCAAGCTGAAAAAAGGATTAAAAAAAAAATCGGAAGAGAGTCTAAGATTCATATTGGATAACATGAAGAGGAATAACTTAAGAATTATTGGCATTCCGGAACAGGAAAAATCACGGAAGTCCACAGAGAAGATAGTTGAGGAGCATCCGGAAGAAAATTTCTCTAACATCTTGAAGGATGAAAAGATAAGCATTCAAGAAGCTGAACAAGGACATCCAGTTTGGGAGACAGCAGAAGCAGAGTCAGGTAGGACAGGCTCTGTGGGGGAGTGACTGATATCCAGAGAAGCTGCTTTCACAAAACAGCCCCAGAGCTCTGGATCAAGTATAAGGTGCAGGGCATCAGTTTCCCGCACCCACTGGCGGAAAAATCATGGTATAAAGTAAAATATTATGATTTAGGAATTGATCCAGAAGAGGCCGTGGAATAAGAGATATCATTGCTGATGTCCGATGGATCTTGGCTGAAAGCAGAGAATATCAGAAAGATGTTTACCTATGCTTTATTGACTA
>NW_006408652.1:7884460-7923971 GCF_000296735.1 Chrysochloris asiatica | reverse complement strand
GGACATATTGTAAGGAGGGAACAGTCGCTGGAAAAGGATGTCATGCTGGATTAGATGGAGAGTCAGAGAAAAAGAGGAAGACCCCCAACGAGATGGATCGGCCAGGTGGCATCATTGATGGCATTGAGTGTGGTGGCGGTAGTGAGTTTGGCCCAGGATCAGACTTGTTTTGTTCTGCTGTGTATGGGGTTGCTATGAGTTGGTTCTGACTCGATGGCACCTGACAACAACAACAAGGAATTAATCCAGACATGGGACTCCCTCTGCGGTCACCCTGCCCGGGCTGAGTTCAGAGGGCGGGACCACAGCCCGACAGTCACAGTGAACCAGTGCTAAAATCATACAGGGACATTTGCAAAAGGAGGTGTCGGGGGATTCTACACATTTCTTCCTCCTCTTCCCTGTCGCACCTTCTCTGCCCAGCCTGGATGCCTTTAAGTAGGTGGGTGTGTACCCCCAAAAGAGTCCAGTGTTGAGCCCATAATTTTCCCACAGCACAGAGAGGAAGAACCCCATTGGCCCACACAGCTAGATTCTTTGGTGGCTGCTTATGACGTCTGACTCTGTGTCCCAACCCTAAAGTTAACTATGCATGACCCTTTACTTCTGCCTACCAGCAAGAAAAAAGCGGGGCTGGCCTGACAGACAAACCATATGAACAATCTGTAAAACCCCAACATAAAAGGACGCAACTATTTCAAGAATTACACACACACAGATACCTAACTGACCTTCAGAGACAAAAATAGACAATCTTTCTTCCATTGGTGTTGTTCTTGTTAGGTGCCATCGAATCAGTACCAATGCATAGCGACCCTATGCATATCAGAACGAAACACTGTCTGATCCTGGGCCAACTTCACTATTGTTGCCATGCTTGAGTCCATCGATGCTGCCACCTGTCCAATCCATCTCGTTGGGGGTCTTCCTCATTTTCTCTGACCCTCCACCCTACTATGGTTATATATTCCTGAGTGCTTCAGTGTACATCAAAAAAAAAAACAAAAAAACAAAAAAACTGAGTGAATTGAAGCACGTGCTGTTGAATGATGCATGGAGGGATTGTAATCATTACAATGAAATATAATACCATAAGATGAATGTAAAGCTGATGTTCTCCCATGTAAACTATCACCCAATTCACAGTAAAAACTTAAAAAAAAAAAAAAAAAGAAGAAGAAGAAGAAGAAGAAGGAAGGAAGGAATAGTAAATGTGTGGGCAAATGTAAATGATCATTAACTATATAAAACTGTGATCATGGCATAAGATGGGCTTCAATAGATAGAAATAAAACATGTGATGGTAATAGGGGGGAATGGAATTAAAATGTGCCAAGTTCCTTGTATCCTCCAGGAAAAGGATAAAGCTAAGCATACTACAACTAACAAAACATAAATTAATTAAGCATCAAAACTCACTGCCATGGAATTGATTCCAACCTCAGCAACTCAGTAGAGGGTTTGTGATACTGTAAATCTTTATGGGTGGAGAAAGCCTCATCCTTCTCCTGTGGAGTGGCTGTTCAGCTTGAACTGCTGACTCTACAATTAGAAGTCTACTGCTTATCCTACAGTGCCAGCAGAACTCCTTAAGTAAGCATCTTATAGTTAAAATAACAAATATTCATATAGAGTATTTAACTATAGTAAAGGAGGATGATGGGATAAAAATACATGCAATCACTCTAAAAGCCAGTAAGTAATAAATGCAAGGAGAAATAAACAGAACAATCAAGATTAATGGAGATAATATAATTTTTAAAAAGTAAGTTTGAACCTAAACATGTTAATAATTATATTAAGTATAAACGCTCAAGGTAAGAGACAAAAATTGTTGATCTGAATTTTTAAAAAACCAAATAGCTGCTTGTGACAAGTTGTTGTTGTTAAGTGCAGCTGAGTTGGTTCCCACCCATATCGACCCTGTATAGGGTTTCTGAGGAGAGACTGGTGGGTTTGAACCGCCAAACCTACAGTTCAAACTGACTTTGCAGGCCAGTGCAAGGCCACACCAGATATGACAAGAGACACATCTAAAATACAGAGTGACAGAAAGGACAAAGTTATTCTATCACAGATAGCTGGAAATGATCATTCACATTAGATATTATCAACTTTAAGACAAAAGTATTACTAAAGATAGAGGATAACGTCAAACAAGCCAGTAGAAAAATAAGCAAAAGAAATTAACAGGCATTTCACAGACTACATGTGAATGGCCATAAATATATGAAGATTCCTACTCCATTGTTGTTGTTAATTGTCATCCAGTGGGTTCCAACTCATAACAGCCCCGTAAAGGGCTTCTGAGGAGTGGCTGGTGGATTGAACCTTGTGGCTTCTGAGGAGTGGCTGGTGGATTTGAACCTTGTGGTTCAAACTGACCTTGCGGCCCACTGCTTATCCTATAAGCACCACACTAGGACTCTCATTAACAATAAGGAAAACATAAATTTGAATCACAGTGATGTACAATTTTAAATCACCAAACTGGCAAAAATGGTAAAGTCAGACTACAATAAACTTTGGTGAAAATTTTGAGCAAGCAGAACATTTTATGCTTTTAGTAGGAATTTTAATGGGTGGTATTGTTGGTGTTAAGTGCTGTCTAGAAGGTTCCAACTCAAAGTGAGCCTATGCACAAAAGAACAAAACATTGCCTGACCTTGCACCACCCTCACAATTGTTGTTGTTTGAGCCCATTGTTGTTGCCACTATGTCAGTCCATCTCATTAGGAGTCTTCCTCTTTTTTTGCTGATCTACCACTTTGCCAAGCATGATGCCCTTCTCTCCAGGGATTGGTCACCAATCAGAGTGCATGTCTCCTCATATATTCCCATTGAGTGTTAGTCTTGGAAGGGGATTTGCCCTAAGGGGACCTGACCACTTGCCTTGCTGTCTCCTGGGTGAGTAACTTGCTTGTTCTTGTAGTAATCAGTCAGACTGCCATTATTGTTTTGTATTTTTCCTGTCAGTCTTTCTTTCAAGAAGTATCTTCTGTTCTTCTAGCTGGTCCAGGCTGGTCTGCTTGTCCATTCAAGTGGAAATTTCCCACCTCAGAAGATTCTGGATGGGGTTCAGGATTCCACAAATGGTCTTATGTATTGCAGGGGCTCCACAGGAAGCCTCCTTCACTGGGCACACTATAGCCCCATTTTAGGTGTTCCAATCAGTTATAGGCAGAAGACGGACTTACAAGCTTTCTATGGTGATATTTCTGGCTCTTCCTTTCTCTACCCCTCAAGTGTCTATTTTATAGTGGTATGCCAGGGAAACCAAGATTCAAAGACAGCCAAGCATCTTAACATTATTTCCCCCTTTTGCCCATTCCAACCATGTCTCTATCCCTGTATCCCAGAGCCCTGTTGTTCCAAAGTTGTGCATACATCATTATTTACCTCTGTCCCACTTAGCCCATACAAACCTACCTAATTGTTTTCCCATCTGCTTTGTTCTTCCATCCCCTTCCCTTTTCTTGTGCATTGCCCCCCTCCCTAGCACCCAAACTATCCTGTATCTATACCTTGCCCCGTGTTCCACCTTCCCCTCCCTCCCCTCACCTCACCCCATAAATCCCAGTAACCAGAAGAATCCCCCACCCCTTTAGTATGGGTTCTTTTTTGTAGTCTTTTACAGTAGTGGTCCTATGCGGTATTTCTCCTTTTGTGACTAATTTCACTCAACATAATGTCCTCAAGGTTCATTCATGTTATGCGGTAGCTTGCAGCTTCCTTGTTATTCTTCAAGGTAGCATAATACTCCATTGTGTGTATATACCACAGTTCATTTACCCGTTCTTCAGTTGATGGGCACTTCGGCTGTCTATATATTTTTGCTATTGTAAATAGTGCTGCTATAAACATTGGTGTGCATATATCTACTCGTGTTATGGCTCGTATTTCTTGTGGATAAATACCAAGTAGAAGAATTGCTGGATCATAAAGTATTTCTATTTCCAACCTTCTGAGGAAGTGCCATATTGTTTTCCAGAGAAGTTGCACCATTTTCAATCCCACCAGCAATGCAGGGGTGTCCCAGTCTCTCCACATCCTTGTCAGCATTTATTGTCCTCTACTTTTGTGATTTTGGCTGTTATTGATGGTGTGAAATGATATCTCATTGTTGTTTTGATTTGCATCTCTGTAATGGCTAGTTTTCATGAACATTTCTTCCTATGTTTGTTGGCTGCCCAGACTTCCTCCTTGGTGAAGTGTCTGTTCATGTCCTGTGCCCATTTTTTAATTGGGCTATTTGGTTGTTTTTTGTGGTTTTTTTCTTGTAGAGGTGTTGTAGTTTCCTATGTGTTTTAGAAATGAGTACCTTTTCAGATGGTTCATTGCAAAATATTTTTTTTCCCATTTTGGGGGTTCCTTTTTTACTCTTTTGGTGAAATATTTTGATGCACATAAGTTTTTAATTTTTAGTATATCCCAATCATCTATTTTGTCTACTTTTGTTTGCATAGTTTTCAAAATGTTTGGTAGTCTATGTATTCCCTGAATTAGAGCCCTCAAATTTGTCCCTATTTTTTTCATTGATGGGCTTCATAATTTTGGGATTCACATTTAGGTCTTTAATCCATGCTGAGTTAGTTTTTGTATAAGGCATGAGGTAAATGTCTTGTTTCAATCTTTTGCATATCACTTTCCAGTTCTGCCAGCACCATCTGTTGAAGAGACTGTCCCCTCCCCATGCGATATATATTTAGGTACTTTGTCAAAAATCAGTCAGCTCTATGTAGAAGGGTTAACTTCTGGATTTTCAATTCCGTTCCATTGATCAATGTATCTTTCATTATACCAGTACCAAGCTGTTTTGACCACTGTAGCCGTGTAATAAATTTTAAAATCTGGGAATGAGAAGTTTCCAACCATATTCTTCTTCTTAAGCAGTGTTTTGCTTATCCTGAGTCTCTTTCCTTCCCATATAAAGTTTGTGATTGTTTTTTCCATCTCTTTGAAGAAAGTCATTGGAATCTGGATTGGCATTGCATTATATGTGTAAAATTGCTTTGGGCAGTATTGACATTTTCACAATGTTAAGTCTTCCTATCCAGGAACATGGTACATTCTTCCATTTATATAGGTCTCTTGGTTTCTTGTAGGACTGTTTTGTAGTTTTCTTTGTATGGGTCCTTTGTTTCTCTGGTTACATTTATTCCTAGATATTTCATCCTTTGGGTGGCTATTTTAATGGTATTGCTTTCCTAAAGTCCTTTTCAGCACTGTCATTTTTGATATAGAGCAATCCAACTGATTTTATGTTGAGGAATTTCCCTTCAATTCCTACTTTGTCAAATGTTTTTATCAGGAATGGATGTTGGATTTTGTCAGATGCCTTTTCTGCATCAATCATGTGGTTCTTTACTTTTTTCTTATTTATATGGTGGATTACGTTGATCGTTTTTCTTATGTTGAACCATCCTTGCATCCCTGATATGAATCTCACTTGATTATGATATCTTTTTGATGTGTTGCTGGATTCTGTTGGCTAGGATTTTGTAGAGAATTTTTGCATCTATGTTCATGAGGGATATTGGTCTATAATTCTCTTTCTTAGTGACGTCCTTCCCTGGTTTTTGTATGAGGGTTATGCTTGCTTCATAAAATGTATTAGAAAGTTTTCCATCCTCCTCTATATTCTGGAATAATTTGGGTAGAATTGGTGACACCTCTTCCCTGAATGTTTGATAGGACTCACTAGTGAAGCCATCTGGACCTGGACTTATTTTGGTTGGAAGTTTTTTGATGACCTGATCAATTTCTTCTTTAGTTATGGGTCTGTTCAGGTTTTCTACTTCACTCTGTATAACTTTAGGTCGGTCGTGTTTTTTCTAAAAATGTATCCATCTCTTCTAAGTTTTCAAATTTGTTGGAGTACAACTTTTCATAGTACGCTATTATTATCCTTTTGATTTCCTTTGGTTCCATTGTGACATCACCCATGTGGTTTCTAATGCATGTTATTTGTGTCTTCTCCTTCTTTTCTTTTTTTAGATTTGCCAATGGTCTGTCAATTTTGTTAATCCTTTCAAAGAACCAGCTTCTTGTCCTGTTGATTGTTTCTATAGTTTTTCTGTTTTCTATCTCATTTATTTCTCCTCTAATCTTTGTTATTTCTTTTCTTTTGCTGTCTGTAGGTTCCCTCAGTTGGTCTATTTCTAATTGTTGTAAATGCTGTGTTAATGTGATAATTTTGGTTCTTTCTTCTTTTTGGGTATGTGAATTTATTGCAATAAATTGTCCTCTCAGCACTGCTTTCGCCTTGACCCAAAGATTTTGGTATGTTGTGTTTTCGTTCTCATTTGTTTCTGGGAGCGTTGTGAGTTCTCATTTAATTTCTTCTACTACCCAGTCGCTTTTCAGCAGGGTGTTATTCAGTTTCTTATATTTAACTTTATTTCCATGGTCTTCCTATTGTTGATTTCTAATTTGATAGCATTGTGGTCTGAGAAGATGCTTTGTAGTATTTTGATATTTGTAAATTTATGGATGTTTGTTTTGTGACCCAGGACATGGTCTATTCTGGAGAATGTTCCCTGTGCACTGGAAAAGAATGTGTATTGTGCTGTTATTGGGTTGAATGCTCTGTACACATCTATGAGGTCCAGTTGGCTGACTGTGTTGTTTAGCTCTTCTGTGTCTTTGTCAAGTTTCTTTCTGCTTGTTCTTCATTCAGTTTCTTGACTGCTGTTTCCATGAGTGTGGATAGTGGATCCAAGCTAAATGAAGTGTTTGTCATCTTCAACCTCTTCATTTAGCGTGTGATGTTATTTACTGGTACAGTTGTTAGAATTTTTGTTTTATTTACATAAAGAAGTGATCCATACCGGTCTTTTATTTTCAAAGGTACTTACTTTAAGTCCTCTTTGCTTTCAGCAAAGCACCTTGTAGTATCTGCATATACTCATTAATGAGTGTTCTTCTAATCCTTCCAATCCTTCTTCCAATGCCATGTTCTTCTTCATATAATTCAGATGCTCAGATGATTTGCTTAGCATACAGATTGAATAAGTGTGGTGAAATGATACAACCCTGGAACACACCTTCCCTGACTTAAAATCATTCAGTATCCCTTTGTTCTGTTTGAACGACTGCCTCATGATCTATGTAAAAGTTCCTCATGAGCACAATGAAGTGTTTTGGAATACTCATTCTTTACATTGTTACCCATATTTTGTTGTGATCTACACAATCAAATGCCTTTGTATAGTAAACATAGCACAAGTAAACATCTTTCTGTTATTTTCTGCTTTCTGCCAAGATCCATCTGACCTCAAAAATGGTAGGCCTTGTTCTATATCTGGATTGAATTACTGGCAGCTCCCTGTTGGTAGCATAGTGGTTACGAATCAGGCTGCGAACTGCAAGATCAGCAATTTGAAACTACCAGCTGTTCCGTGGGAGAAAGATGAGGCTTTCTGCTTCTGTAAAGATTTACAGCCTTGTAAACTCTGTACTGAGTCGCTGTGAGTCGGAACCGACTCCACAGCACATAACCACCACCCTGTTGATATATTACTGCAATCATTTTTTAAATAAACTTCCACAAAATTTTATCTGCATGTGATATTAATGACATTGTTCGATGATTTTTACATTCTGTTGGATCACCTTTCTTCGAAATGGTTACAAATATGAATCTCTTCCCATCATTTGGCTAGGTAGCTGTCTTCCAAATTTCCAAATTTCTTGGTATAGATGAGCATGCACCTCTAGCGCTGCATAAGTTTGCTGAAACATTTCAAATTGTATTCCATTTCCTGGAAATTTGCTTTTTTGTAAGATGTCTTCAGTGTAGGCTGGATAACATCAATTCTTGATCATACGGTGCCTCTTGAAATGGTTGAACATTTGCCATTTCTTTTTCATACAGCAACTCTATATATTCGTTGCAACTTCTTTTGATACTTCATGCATCATTCAAAAATTTTCCCAAAGAATCCTTCAGTACAACACGAGACTTGAATTTGTTCTTTGATTTTTTTCAACCTGAGAAATGCTGAGCGTGTTATTCCCGTTTGGTTTCTGAATTCCCAGTCTTTGTACATTTCTCTATAATACCTGACTTGTTTTCTCGAGATGCCTTTTGAAATTTTCTGTTCAATTCTTTTACTTCCCCATCTCTTCCAGTCACTTTAGCTACTCTATGCTCAAGAGCAAGTTTCAGAATCCTTCTGACATCCATTTTGTTCTTTTCTGTCTTTTCAATGATTTTTTGCTTTCTTCATGGATGATATTTTTGATGTCATCACACGATTCCTCTGATCTTCAGTCATTAGTGTCTAATGTATCAAATTTGTTTTTGAGATGGTCTCTACATTCAGGTGAGATATTCTCAAGGTCATATTGTGGCTCTTGTGGCCTTTAAATTTCTTCAGCCTCAGCCTAAACTTGCATATGAGCAACAGTTCCACAATCAACCCCTGGCCTTGTTTTTAGCTAATTATATTAAACTTCTCTATCTTCTCTTCCCACTCATGTAGTCAATTTGACTCCTATGTATTCCATCTGGTGAGATCCACCATGTATAGTTGCTGTTTATATTGTTTAAAAAAGATATTTGCAATGAGTGAGTCATTGATGCTGAAAAATTCTATCATGCAATTTCCAGCATTATTTCTGTCACCAAGACCATATTTTCCAATTACTGATCCTCCCTCTTTGTTTCCAACTTTCATTTCAATCACCAGTGATTATCAATAAATCATGATTGCATGATTGATCTATTTCAAACTGAAGAAGTGGGTAGAATTATTTACTTTCTCTTTATTGGCTTTAGTGTTTTGTGTGCAAATTTGAGTAGTAGTGGTATAAACTGGTCTTCCTTGTAGGCATATGGATATTATCCTATCATAGACAGCATTGTATTTCAAGACAGATCTTGATGTGTTCTTTCTGATGGTGAATGTGATGCCATTCCCCTTCAATTTCTCATTCCCAGAATAGTAAACTATGTGAGTATCAGATTCAAAATGGCCAGTACCAATCCATTTCAGCTCACTAATTCCTAGAACAACAATCTTTATGCATTCCATTTCCTTTTCAACATTTTCCAAGTTTCTAGATTCATTCTTCTTACACTTCATGTTCTAATTATTAATGGGTATTTATTTGCAGCTGTTTCTTCTCATTTTAAGTTATATGACTCATCAGCAAACGAAGGTCCCAAAAGCTTTGTTCCATACATGTCATTATGGTCAGCTCTACTTCGAGATAGCATTTGTTCTTCCCCAGACATATTTTGAGTGACTTCTAACCTGATGGGCTGATCCTCTGGCATTACATCTGAAAATGTTCCATTGTTATTCATAAGATTAGTGGCTAACCATTCATAAATGGTACAGCTCCTTCTTCCTAGTCTGTCTTAGTTTGGAAGCTCTGCTGGAAACTCTCCACCATGGGTAACTCCGTTGGTATTTAAAATACTTGTGGCATAGCTTCCAGAATCACAGCAACACGCAAGCTACCACAGTACAACAAATTGACAGATGAGGGGAGGATTAATTGGTGTAGTCACTTAGAAAAATGCCAAATTGGTTTTTCAAAGTGATTAATTGGTGTAATCACTTTGAAAAAGCAATTTGGCATTTTCTTAAAACGTTGAAAATGAACATATCCTAAAGCTCAGCAATTTCTCTCCAAGGTATATACCTAAATTAACTCTTGCATGTGTATATTAAGAGATATAATTAAGAATGTTCATTAGTAGCAATAAAAGGTAGGAAACAATCCAAATATCCATCAAAAGAAGAATGGATAAATAAGTTATATTCCATGAAATACTATACATCAATGAGAATAGATGAACTGCAATTATATGCATTGACATGGATGGATTACAAAAACATACTGAGTGAAAAAAACAACTTGCAGAAGAAAAAAATCACTAATGTACCATTCATATAATGCTCAACAGCACTAAAGATATATTGTTAAAGGATTCATAATTATGTAAAAAAAAAAAAACTTATAATAGAAAGCAAGAGAAAAGATAAAAAGAAAATCCAGAATAGTGTTTATCCCTGAGAGGAGGGAATGGGCACAATATAGATGGAAGTAGTACTACTAATCAGGCTGCGAACCTTAAGGTCAGTGGTTCGAAACTACCAGCCGCTCCGTGGGAGAAAGATGAGGCTTTCTACTCCCGTAAAGATTTACACCCTTGGAAACCCTGTACAGGGTCGCTATGGGTCAGACCCGACTCGATGGTACTTAACAACAACAACAAAAGTACTACTAACGTCATGGGATGGATTAATGTTGTTGCTAGATACCATCAAGTAGGTTCTGACTTTCAGTGACTCTGTATAGGGTTTCAGAGTTGGTAAATCATTAAAGGAGTGGAAAGATTCAACCTTCTCCTGAGGATGACCCTAACATTCTAAAAGATAAGGTAAATAATGTGTGTTTATCCATTTTCTTTCTACCCAATATAAAGACTGAATCTGTGCCTCTGTACATAAGCATCTACACTGAAACTTGTGAGAGCAGGAATTCAAGGAGAGAGCTTCTTTTCTGGCTCTCCCAGGTTTTCTGCCTTTGACAGGGTACAGTCTTAGCACTTTTTGACTGCTTTCTATTAATGGAAACTATTTGAGTTTTCCTTCTCTGGCATAGGCTACACAGAACTTACACAGGTTGCGACTTTCAAAGGTTTTACTCTACAAACACATACACACATATATGAGTATATATTCATTTGTATGCATCAAAAATGTCATAACAACAGATTGCAGAAAGAATTCTGAAGAAACACCCAGTAGGCCTTCTCAGGCACTGTGCTGACAACAGAAATCATGCCTTCTCCACATATTCCTTTTCATAACTATCCACCATAATAACAGCAACCATCATAGCTACCATGTGTTAAATGCTCACCCGGTACCTTACATACAGAAGTACCTGTCTTTGTCTTACAGGTGAAGAAATTGAAGTCCAGAGAGTTGTAATGGTTTGTTCAAGGTCACACAGCTGGTAGTAGTAGATAGTAGTAGTTCTTGGAGCTACTGGTAGAACTGGAAGGATCTCTGGTAGCGTAGTAGTTACGAGTCGGGCTGCTAACCTCAAGGTCAGCCGTTCGAAACTAACAGCCATTCCACAGGAGAAAGATGAGGTTTTCTGCTCCCATAAAGATTTACAGCCACAGAAACCCTGTACAGGGGCAATATGAGTCACAGTCAATATGATTCAGAACCGACTCTATGGCACACTACCACCACCACCAGTAGAACTGGGATTCAAATCCCAGTCTGTGTGACTCCAAAGCACTTGTGCTTGCCACTCTTCTTTCTTCCTCCTCCCTCACCACCCACATCCCTTCATGCTAGCTCCATGTTCTGATTTCTGGATCTGTGAGCTGTTTCCTACATTGTTGTTGTTGCTAAGTGCCATCAAGTTGGTTTCCTACATAGGTCACTTCTAATCTGCCCTCTAATTAGGAAGAAAAGATAGAGGGTTTGGTGTCATGGGGTGAGATAGTGGACCGAATTTTGACTTCTATTTCTGACTACAGTATCAACAGAAAATGGTAGGGAAGGAAAAATCAGCCATGTCAAGCTAGCAACCACAAAAGATCAGGAATTTTTTCAAAAATCCTCTAGGTTCTTTTCACTTTTCATGAATGTATCTGCAATCTGACTGCCTAAACCTTTGCAGGAGCTCTGGTAGTGTAGTGGTTATGAATTGGGCTGCGAACCTTAAGGTCAGCGGTTCGAAACTACCAGCCGCTCTGCGGGAAAAAGATGAGGCTTTCTACTCCCGTAAAGATTTACACCCTTGGAAACCCTGTACAGGGTCTCTATGGGTCGGAACCAACTCGACGGCACTTAACAACAACTTAACAACAACAAAACCTTTGCAGGAGGAAAACAGTTGACATAGACTTTGAACACCCACCCCTTACCTGAAGGACAGATTCTTACCTACTGCCAGAGTCTCCAATGTACAGTAAGAAAAGTCCTCCCACCCCAATCCTACCTTTACTCCTAAAGTTGCCAAAATCTATGTTTCAAGCTCTTTCTGTCTTTCTTCATGGCACAGATACCTGTATTTCCATTATGCCTCATGTACCTAACTGAAATATAGTTTGAAACACACAAAGGTATAAGACTATTCTTGAGTCATGCACGGCATCCTAGATCTGAAAGAGAACACTGGATAATGAATGACCCATTGTGGGATGTCTTATTTCTTGGTTAAAAATAATGCTTCCTCAAAGAAGTAACAGAGCATACATAAAACACGCGCTTACCTAGAATTACAATCTCAGCCTCCAGCAGATATTTCTAAACTGTTGTGTTAGAGATGGGATTGGTTGGTGGGTTGCAAAATATTATCTTGAAAAAACAGAGAGCTTCATAAGCTAATATCATGTGTCTTGTAGTTTCACATCATTTAGTATAAAATTTGGGGATACAGAAGACAGACATCAGGTGATGACATGGGAACTCCTGATTGGTTTTCTAGCCAAGGTCAAGTTTTGCCCCTGATTTTCTGTATTCTCAGTCCAAGAGTCCGAATGAATATAAAACAGAAAAAGAAAGCCTTAATTGACAATATAATGCCCACAAGCATCAACAGATGTGAGCACTTGTAATGAAGCATGTGGGTCTAATTTGGCATCACTAACTACTTGGAGAATCTCCTTGCTGAGTTCTTGCAGGCTATCCTTCTAACCCTATGTTTGGCTGGCACCTGTGCCCTGTTGAAAGTGTAATACCACCCTATGGGTGGGCACAGTTCCACCCTGACAGATGGCCATAAGAGTCATCATGCCAGAGAACTGCTATTGTTTCTAGCAAGTTGAACTTAACAGCAACTGACATCTCACTAAGGAATGACAAAAGGGGGCTCTACCTTTCTGTGGAAGATAAACTATGACCTAATACTGACATGCCTGAAATTGGTATTTCTGAGTCATTTCACAACCCAAATGAAGACACATGGGAGAAGAAGTGGCACTGCAGTGGTGCATCTTTCTGAAGGGGCTAGCAAAAAGAAGGAAGAGCACAAATAAATTCAACTGCCTATTCCCTTAGAGTCAATAAATAATTCAAAATCAGTGTCATTATAAGTAATAGATCAGCGCATCCTCCCTAGAATGAAGTTTTTTGCTTGAGCATCTACCTGGACCTTCTCCCATGTATGATGTGCCCTACAAAGTCGGCAGTTCAAACCCACCAACTGCTCCTCAGAACCCCTGCAAAGGGTCGTTATGACTTGGAACCAACTCTATGGTACTTAACAACAACTTCCTTAACAATTTCTATGTGACTAACCCCAATAAACACTAACATCTGTGTAGACCAGTTTTGCTTTATCTGAAGGGAAAAGAAGTAAAAAGGGAACTTAATCTTTTATGAGCACCTACTATGAGTCAAAGGAGCTCTGGTAGCATAGTGGTTATGAATTGGGCTGTGAACCGCGAGGTCCAGCAGTTCGAAATTACCAGCTACTTCGTGAGAGAATGATGAGGCTTTCTGCTCCTGTAAAGATTTACAGCCTCAGAAACCCTGTTCAGGGTCGTTATGGGTCGGAACCGACTCAAAGGCACTTAACAACAACAACAACAACTATGAGTCAAGGACTCCTGGTGTGGCGCTGTAGGATCAGTACTGGAATGCAAACCACAAAGTCAGCAGTTCAAGCCACCAGTTGCTCCTAAGAAACTCTGAACTGGGTCGCTATGAGTCAGAACCGACTTGATGGCACTTAACAACAACAACAACTATGAGACAAACA
Source organism: Chrysochloris asiatica (assembly GCF_000296735.1). Lineage (NCBI taxonomy): Eukaryota > Metazoa > Chordata > Mammalia > Afrosoricida > Chrysochloridae > Chrysochloris > Chrysochloris asiatica. The sequence goes on along the minus strand of NW_006408652.1, from coordinate 7,910,228 downwards.
CTGTGTTTTATAAGCAGTCCCCAGTTTGCACAGTTCCATTACTGTGAAAATGTCCGTTATTATAGTTTAGTGGAGTCCTGGTGTGGTGCTGTAGATAAGCATTGGACTGCTAAACACAAGGTCAGCAGTTAAAACCACCAGCCACTCCTCGGAAACCATATAGAAGGTCACTATGAGTCAGAACTGACTCAACGGCACTTAACAACAGCAAGATATTCTACTAAAATAACACCAGTCCTTCCACAACATGGTTCAAATGCTAGTTACCATAGTATATTAAGTATGAGTGATTACATTACATATAAACTTCACTGCTAGCTATTCAGTACACAGAACACTATGTGAATAACAATGTGCATCATAATCAGTGACCAATGACATCACTTCCTTTAAAGTCTGTTAGTGATTGGTCACTGAGCACCTGTTAATCACCTCATGCACAGATAGCAAAGTATGTAGTGTGTTGCCTCCTTATCTCCTAGGAATAAACTCACAGAACATTTTAGAAAAAAATAGATAACCAAAAGAGGGAATGGCCAACAAAAATTAAAGTGAAGCTGAGAAACAAAAAGGAATAGTACTGGAAGTAAAATTTGAATCAGGCATAAACAGTTATAGAAGAAAGAGTTGACCATGGAAATATTAACACTTTTGAGTTAACATTTGAGAGACTAGTTCTGAAACCATAAGTGTTTAGTGAAGGCAAATTTATCAACATAAATGAATAACGTGGTTGAAATAAAAAGAATGAAGGAGGCACAGAGGAAGTGACATTGGCAAAAATCTTTTCCTTATAAGGACTATCTATATAAATCACAGCACTGAAACTGCAAAGCATAAAATATTAGAAACTGATCCAAATTTAGGAGTATGACAATTTGCTGAGGCACAGAAAAGATGCTCATTCAATAGTTTGAGTTATAAAACAAGAAAGAAGCAAGCACTATTCAAACTACTCTTGATAAGTAAAACACTTAAATTCTCAATATTTATTCTTAGACATAACCCAACACCTTCAAGGAAAGAATCTCTGGGCCTGGAGGCTCAGAACTGTGGTCTCATGGGTCAATTGTCATAACATAGTCTACAAGGACAATGTTCTACATCTTGTTTTGGTAAGAAGGTACTGGGGTCTTAAAGGCTAGTGAGTGACCATCTTCTAAGGTGCAGTCATTGATTTCTCCTATCCATAGGAAAGAAGAGTGAAGAAAATCAAAGATGCATGGCAATCACACTAATGGACTAATGGATCGCATAAACATCTGTCCACAACCATGAGACCAGAAGAAATAGACAGTACCTGGCTAACACCACTAACGGCTCTTTAAACAGATCACATTAGAAGGTCATGGATGGGGAGATGTGGACCAAAACTCAAGATCATAAAAAAAGACGAGGCTTGCTGGTCAGATACAACCTAGTGGAATCCCTGATACTAAAGCCCTTGGTCCTCCTTCAGGTCTGGAAATGAGTTCATCTCCATGGTTCAATTTTTACCAAACAATAGCCAGGCCTGTAATGGAAACAATAACACTAGTAAGGAATACACTTAGAAAAATCAGCCATTTGAGATCAAAATGGCAGCATTTGCCTAAGAACAAAATTCTGAAGGTTCATTTGCTAAGCCAGGTCTAATCTTGCACAAGTAATACTGAAGGGCCTGAGTTTACTATTATGCAAAGTAGTCAGTTATCAAAAGATAAAATGAGGTTATGCTTGTTTTCCTGAGTCATCTTTGTGTCTAAGTTAACAGTGCCTGAGAGTTGACCCTGTAGAGTATACATTTAGTGCAACCTTCCCTTGTTTTACCTTGGATGTAACTATTCCCACAAATTGTCCTCTGGTTTCTTACTTTGGTGGTGGTTGTGTGTCGTGGAGTTGGTTCCAACTCATAGTGACCCTGCATAGGGTTTCCGAGGCTGTAAACCCTATAGCAATGGGAGCAGAAAGCCTCACCTTTCTCCTGCAGAACAGCTGGTAGTTTCGAACTGCTGGTCTTGAGGTAAGCAGCCCGACTCATAATCACTATGCTACTAGAGCTCTTATTTCTTACTTTAAGCTAGCATATTTTACTTATTTAATAAGTGGCACAATGACAAAAACCATTGTAAAGGTGAGTTTCTGCAATTATCTACATGGACATAGAAAAGTCACTGCAGCTCCTAGTCATACACACTCACATTTGCATAGAATGGAAACAGTTTATAATTATTTTCTTATCTTGGGCTAAGATAATCAATCAGCGTAAAAGTAGGGAAAAGAGAAAAATGATGTTTATTTGGTAATAGCAGAAAAGTTATCCAGGAGAAAGAACATTTGTCTAAAAAATTGTCTAAACTGTTCCCTCTTTCCTGGGCCCAGTGATCAGGGCTGGCCAATGAGTTGCACCTTTCAGGTAGTTTCATATAATACGTACAAACCTTCAGGAGAAGGCAGGACCCGTTTTCCCTGGCGCAAGAGAGACACAAAATGCAAAAGCCAAAACTTGGAAGAGAGGCGGAGTCAAAGGTGACTTTGTAAACTTAAACACGATGCTTAACTTCTCTAAGCCTCAATTTTGTCATCTATAACATGGACTAACTCCATTTGCTTTTCTGATATTATGAAAGAGTAATACAGATGTAAGGAGCAATGGTTGCCCAAGGGTTAGGCTCGTGACTGCTAACCAAAAGGTCAGTAGTCAAACTCACCAGCACCTTCCATGGGAGAAAGATGTGGCAGTCTGCTTCCATAAAGATTATTACAGCCTTAGAGTCTCTATAGGGCAATTCTACTCTGTCCTATAAGATTGCTATAATTTACAATCAACTTGAGAGCAATTGGTATACTAATGATGCACTTCATGAAAGCACAAATATTTTGTCATTTGGAATTTCCCATTCTTGAAATTAGAAAATACAGGAATGACCCATGAAGATGAACTGTATGTCTTTCTTTTCTCCATTGTGAGAAGTGTAAGGAGAAACATCTTGAAATCATTGAATGTTATCAATTTTCAGAAGCATCACAGTGGCAATAACAAGAATGAACTTGGTGTCTTAGGCTTGTTTCTATACAGAAGCTTATATATGTACATATACAGAAAGATTTATCTCAAGGAACTAGCTCACATAGTTGCAGAGTGGAAAGTTTCAAGTCCATGGGTCAGATATCAGGTTGGAGGCTTCTCCTAACTCATAAAGCTGCAGAGGCTAATGAACCCAAGATTGGCAGGTCATACAGTAGGTTGTGGGCTAAAGAGGTAAATGAATCCAAGGCCATCAAGTAAGATGGCAGGCTGTTGACTCACAGGACACAGAGACTAATGACTCCCATGATCCATACCCATTAAGACAGGTTGCTCACTTAAGTCCAAAGAACTTGAGGTCAGATCCAGCAAACAGCAAGTTTGTATTGCCAGAGTCTCCACATGCATTGGAAGCTGACCATATCCCTGAGGAAAATCCCTTTCAATTGACTGGCTGCTCACAACAGATCTCATCATGGAGATGACTACAGCGTATCAGATTTCATCATGGGGGTGATTACATCATAACTGCAAAACAATTGAGAATCATGTTTGATATACAACTTTAACTATTACACTTGACTTCAAGTTTGCCTCTATTTAGGTGTGTTATTGTTGTTGCTAGGCGCCATCTAATAGGTTCAGTGACCCTATGTAAAGCAGAATGAAACACTGTCCAGTCCCACACCATTCTCACAATTGAGGCTACTTGTGAGCCCATTGCTGCTGCCATTGTACCAATCTATCCCACTGGGGGGTCCTCCTCTTTTGTACTGACCCTCCACTTTACCAATCCTGATGTGTTTCTCCAGTGAGTGGTCACTCCTGATAACATGCCCAAAGTAAGAAAGATAAAGTCTAGTCATCCTTGCTTCTAAAGAACAAGGATGCTGGTTATCCTTCTTCCAACAAAGATCTGTTTGTTCTTCTGGCAGTACATAGTACTTTCAATATTCTTCTCCAACATTTTAACTCAAATACAATAATTCTTGTACAGTCTTCCTTATCCATTGTCCAACTTTCAAATGCATATGAGTCTGTTGAAAATATCATGGCTTATGAAGGGCGAGAGCTGAGAGTGAAGCATCCAGTTGATATCAAGTGAGGGGAGACACATAAGAACACCCAAACTTGCAGATAATACCCATTTGACCTAGCCCCAATGGCTTGATCATCAGAAATCGATTAGAGGAAGAATAAAAAAAAAAATTTTTTTTGATAAAGGAAATGAGGGTAAATTGCTACAATTTGATGAACTTGGCCTATACACATGGATGTAGTAGCTCAAAATACCCATAGAGAGGGAAGGAATCTTCACATCAAGTATCAATGTTATCCCATCTGTATACAGGTTAGATAGGGACGGGCTACCTAAAACGAGGGGGCGATAAAGGCATGAAGTGACTGGCTTAAAAGTTTTCAATAGGGAGTATAGTTTAAGAGTGTGTGGGGGAAGATAGAGTCCCCACTGAATAGTTTTCATCTTGTCTAGAGGGGTCTGGTGAAAAGAGATGAGGATAAGATTCTTATTATTCAATAGTGAGTAATTGTTGTCATGACTAATTGTGACTGTCACAACTGTAAAGGTAGAAGTTTTGTAACAAAAACAGGGGAGTAGTTAATGTTACACCCCAGAAACAGAGGACCCTAGGGCCATCTAGGGAGAAGAGCAGAAAGTGGGACCCTTTCCAGAGAAGCAATGACACCTGAGATGGAGGCAGGGATGGGGACTCTAAATTCATGGAAAGAGAAGGAGTAACAGCTGGCGGCCAGGAGGCAGGCTTACAGAATGTGCCCTTTGGTGGTTTAAATTATTATATGTGCCTGGGTGTTAAAAAAAAAAAAAAAAAACCTAAATGAATAGAGAGAAATACTGTTAACTGATGGAGGGGATGATAATCATTGTAATGAAAGGAAGTATATGCTTTGTTTAATGTAAAACTGATAATCTGCTCTGTAAACTTTCACTCAATTCATAATAAAAACTTTAAAAATAAAAAGAAAGAAAGAAAATATCATGGCGTGGGCCAGGCACAACTTAGTCCTCAAACTGACATCTTTGCTCTTGAACATTGTAAAGAGTTCTTATGCAACAGATTTGCTTAAAGCAATACATCATTTGCTTTCTTGACTGCTGTTTTCATGAGTGTTGATAATGGACTCAAGCAAAATGAAGTCTTTGAAAACTTCAATCTTTCTCCATCTATCATGAAGTTATTCATTGATCCAGTTGTAAGGTTTTTTGTTTGTTTGTTTGTTTTCTTTACATTGAAGTACAATCCATACTGAAAGTTGTAATCTTTGATCTTCATCAGTAAGTATTTCAAGTTCTCTTCACTTTCAGCAAGCAAGGTTGGATATCTGTACATCACAGGCTGTTAAGGAGTCTTCCTCAAATCCTGATGCTATGTCCTTCTTCATATAATCCAGCATCTCAGATTATTTGCTCAGCATACAGACTGAATATGGTGAAAGAACACAACCCTGAAGCACATCTTTTCTGATCCTAAAGCATTCCGTATTCCCTTGTTCTGTTCTAACGACTGTCTTTTGGTTTAACGACTGCCTCCTGAGAATAATTAAGTGTTATTTTCTACCCATCCTTCAAAATGTTATCTATTTTTTATGATCCATATATTCAAAAGTATTTTGCAAAATCAATAAAACTAAAGTAAACATCTTTCTGGTATATTCTGCTTTCAGTCAAGATCCATGTGACATCAGCAATAATATCCCTTGTTGCACATACTCTTCTGAATATATCTTGAACTTCTGGCATTTCCCTGATGTAGCAGCCATTTTTAAATTACCTTCATTAAAATTTTACTTGCATATGATGTTAATGATATTGTTCAATAATTTCTACATTCCGTTGGGTCATCTTTATTTGGAATAAGCATAAACATGGATATCTTCCAATCAGGTGGTCATGTAGCTGTCTTCCAAATTTCTTGGCATAGATGAGTGAGTGTTTTCAGTGCTTCAGCAGTTTGTTGAAAGATTTCGATTTGTATTCCGTCAATTCTTGGAGATGCGTTCTTTGCCAATGCCTTCAGTGCAGCTTAGACTTCTTCCTCCAGTACTATTAGGTCTTGATCATATGCTACCTCTTGAAATGGTTGAACCTCAATCATTTCTTTTTGGAAAAGTGGCTCTGTGTATATCATCCATCTTCTTTTGATGACTTCTGCATCAGTCAATATTTTGTCCATAGAATCCTTCAATATTTCAAGTAGAGGCTTGAATTTTTCTTCAATCCTTTCAACTTGAAAAATGCTGAGCAAGTTCCTCCTTTTTGGTTTTTTAATTCCAGGTTTTTTACATTTCATTATAACAATTGACTTTTTCTTCTCGAGTTTCCCTTCAAAATTTTCTGTTCAGCTGTTTGACTTCCTGATTTCTACCATTTGTTTTAGCTTCTGTAAGCTGGAGAATAAGTTTCAGAGTCTCTTCTAATATTCATCTTTTATCTTTTCTTTCTTTCTTGCCTTTTTAATGACCTTTTGCTTTCTGCCAATATGGTGTTCTTGATGTCATCCCACAGCTCTTCTGGTCTTTGGTCATTAGTGCCTAATGCACCAAATTTATTCTTTAGATGGTCTCTACATCCAGGTGGGATATGTTCGAGGTCATAGTTTGATTCTTATGGACTCATTTTATTTTTCCTCATCCTCAGCCTGAACTTGCATACAAACAACTGATGGTCTGTTTCACAATCTGTCCCTGGCCTTGTTTTGGCTGATGATATTGAACTCTTCCACCATCTCTTCCCACAAATGTAGTCATTTTCATTCATATGCACTTCATCTCGTGAGACCCATGTGTATAGTTGTCATTTATGTTGTTTAAAAAGGTATTTGCTATGAATAAGTCAATGGTCTTGCAAAATTCTGTCATGTGACCTCCAAAATCATTTCTATCACCAAGGTCATATTTTCCATCACTCATCATTCCTCTTTGTTTCCAACCTTCACATTCCAGTCACCAGTTATTTTTAATACATCTTGATTGCATATTTGATCAATTTCATACTGAAAAAGTTGTTAGAATTCTTCATTTTCATCATCACTGGCTTTAGTGGTTGGTACATACATTTGAATAATGGTGGTATCAATTGATCATCTTTGTGGTGGTGATAGTGGTTGTGTGCCATGGATTCAGTTACGACTCATAGAGACCCTGTAGAGATAGGGTTTCCCTGTATCGATAGTCTATAAATCTTTACAGGAGCCGAAAGTCTTATCTTTCTCCTGAGAAGTGACTGTTAGACCCCAACTGCTGACCTTGTGGTTAGCAGCCCAACTTGTAATCCACAATGCTAACAGTGCTCTTTGGTCTTTCTTGTAGGCATTATTGATATTATCCTATCACATTATACTTCTAGATAGAACTTGAAACGCTCGTTCTGATGATGAATACAAAGCCATTCCTCTTCAATTTGTCATTCTGAGCATAATAAACCATATGATTGTCAGAAACAAAATAGCCAGTACCACTCCATTTCTGCTCACTAATGCCTAGGATATCAATCTTAATGCATTCCATTTCATTTTTTGACAAGTTCCAATTTTCCTAGATTTATACACCATAAATTCCATGTTCCAATTATTAATGGATGGTTGTAGCTGTTTCTCCTCATTTTGAGTTGTGCACCATCAGTTTTAACTACAAGGTTAGCAGTTCAAATCCACCAGCCACTCCTCAGAAACCCTATATAGGGTTGCTATGGGTCAGAATTGACTTGATGGTGCTTAACAACAACAACATGTATCACTTAAGATCTCCAAAGAAAGCAGAAAAAGGAATACCAGAAATGAAACCATACATTGCCTAAGGGTCCTTGAGTTGGAGCCATACAAGAACACCTGTCTTGGAAAACAATTCACTTACAAGATGTGGCACAGGAATGGTCCTAAGAACTCATGTAACAGGAAATAGCCTTGCATGTAATTGGACTCTCTTCTCATCTGTGAACTCCATGCTATAACATTTTGACTACCACATGTAACCTTTTATTAACATTCATCAACCTTTGAAAATAATTGTCTTCTCCCAATAAGGAATCTGTTATAAGGCAATCAGATTATATAGTTATTTCCCATTCCACTGAAACCCAGAGTAATTGTCCTTCATCTAATGTGTACGTCACGGGAGGTGGGTTCAGAGTAAGTCCCATTAGCATAGCCTTAAATAGTACTGAGGCCAAAAAAGACTACGTGCACTTAAAAACACATACTTCACCATTTGCAAAAGCCTCAAATTATCTAGATCAAATGCAATTGCTTTCATGAGGAAATATCCACTATAAATCTAAGGATGGAAGAAAGATGCCAGGGGACACACTGTATTTTTCCTGTTTCTTTTCAAGTCAAGGATCCTAAAGAAAGACTTTTTTTAAATGACCCCTGGGTACAGAAAAGAAAAGAAAAGAAACATAAGACAGAATGGATGAAAAGGAGGTTGCTGAATAGGTTAAGGTGCAGCTTCCCATGGTTCTTACTGAAAATATAATATTAGATAATGAACATTACCTCACGGTTTTCATTTTCTACTTCCAATTACCGTGATGTTCTTTCATTAGGCTAGAAAGCTCCAAAATAAATCAAACCAGAATAGATTTTTTTTTCCCCAAACAATAAGTAAAGAAACATGATAGGGCAGGAACGTACCAAATTAGCTACAAATTTTCCATCTCATTGTTTTCTGTAAAATAAAATTTTATAACAAACATGCTCTGTACAAGCTGTGCTGGTAGGTCTAGCTTCCAAAAACACTCACAGAGCAGTAATAAAAAGCAAGCATGAACTCTAGGACATCTGCTATGGCATTGTTATCAAATGCAATCATTTTGGTCACAAATCCATACCCGCTTCAACTTTTTGTTGAAATATTAGTTTGTCTGCAGCATCTCCAATCTGGCACATGAGGACCGACAGATGCTCCAGTTTTACCTCATCTTCAACTTACACGGCTTCTCATTATACCAGCTATAGCTCGGCAAACTATTCCTCTGTTCTGGAAGGCAGTCAAAATGCCATCTGTCTCCGCATGGTTATCAAAACGAATACTGCAGTGTGAAGAAACTTGGCTCCAAAATGGGGTGTAGAATTGAGAAAGTGGGGAGTCACACCTCGTCCACATGCTATTAAAAATTCTAGATCTAGACATTATATATGCATATTTATATTAGAGAGAGAGAGATACAAATGCTCTCCTCTCCAAAGGCACACCTCAGTTTCCTAGCTCTGTTTGTGCCCCATGCCGTTTACATCATCAGACACTAAGTATTAGCTAGAAAGCAAAAGAGCTATGCTCCCCCAAAAGAAGATCCCAAGGTCATTCTGCTGAAACCAGGGGGAAACCTAATTGTCAAAATGGACCTAGATCTGGAGACAATGGAGAGAAGGAAAGAAGGAAAAGCCTATATAGAAATGGAAGTACAAGTGAATTTCAACTCCAGTCTATATCCTTGCAAGTCAGGCTGGACAAAGGAGGAGAAGGGGGAAAAGATGAAGAGCAGGCAGTGAAGGGGACAGACTAGAGGCTGACACAACAGAGGCCCTCAGTATGGCGCCGATAGTTTGTTCAGCACTCATCTTAGGAGTATGGCTAGGAAACTGCTTGAGGGAACTGTCAAGCTACATTTGCGGGTGCTTGACTCCTTATCTGCAACAAAATGTGGAACTTGAACTTCATGTGTGACAGCATGTTTAACTTTGATTCCTGTGTTTCCATAGATCTGAAGCACAGAAATGGAAAAGAACTTTCAACTTGGAGAGGAATTTTGTACTTCAAGAAATTCAAGGAGCTCTTTAAAGCCAGTATTTTCTTCATCACAGACACTGGAGATCAAGGTCAATCACATGGAGGATCTTGAGATTTGCAGACTCTGACTTAGGGAATATTTAGCCCTTTCCTCTCAACCTCTGGCATTTAAAGTTCCTTGCCTGGGACCAATAGTATTCTAGCTATCGAGTGATAAGGATCACAGTCCTTGGCAGAGTCCAGAAGAGGGTCTTTTCATCAAACAAAACTAAGGTTTTGTTTAACCCCTAGCTGCAGGCATCTGTCTAAAACATTGGTGAAGATTAGAAATCACAATAAGTGCTCTTTTTCCCTGCAATCAATTGGGTTGGATCTGTTTACATAATCTTTTATTTAATTGTATAGTTTATATGACATGAGATTCTGAAAGCCTTCTATGAACTCTATAGGTCCAATTCCCACAATGGTTAGTTAAGTTCACTCTGTCACATGTCACAGCCACACACTGTTCTGCTGTGCATGGGGTCGCTATGAGTCTGATCAGACAGAGACTGGTGGAACCCCGAGACACTGGCCCCTGGTCACCCTTCAGGTCTGGAACTGAACTTACCCCTGTGGCTCCCTCTTGAAAACTTAAAGCCAGTCACAAATGCTGCCCTTTTGATCTCAAAAGGTTGATTATTCTAAGTGTGCATACCTCACAAGTGCCCCTCAGAGTGTGCGGGTGAAGGTAGAATCCTCACTGAATAGTTTTCATCATGTCTAGATGGGTCTGGTGAAAAGAGATGGGGATAAGATTCTTATGATTCAATAGTGAGTAATTATCATGACTAACTGTGATTGTCACAACTGTAAAGGTAGAAGTTTTGTAACAAAAAGGGAGGAGTAGTTATTCTTACAGTCCAAGAACAGAGGACCCTAGGACCACCAAGGGAGAAGAGCATAAGTGGAATGTGGGACTCTATCCAGAGAAAAGCAACAACACCAGAGATGCAGGCAAAGATGATGACATGGAGAGACAGAGCAACTGAGGATGCTAGACTCATAGAAAGAGAAATGCTGTGTACTGGTGGCCTGGAGGCAGGTTTGCAGACTGTACCGTTTGATTGTTTAAATGATTATATATTCCTGAGTGTTTTTGTGTACATCCCGCTCCCCCCTCCCCCCGAAAAAAGAAGCACAGAGGACTAGAAGCAAAAATACTGTTGAATGATGATGCACGGAGGATATTGTAATCATTGCACTGAAACGAGTGTAAAACCAATGTTCTCCCATGTAAACTATCACTCAGTTCACAATAAAAGCTTTTTAAAATGGGGGCAGCATTTTCCCAAGGAAAAGGCCAGAAGGGTTAGGGAAGAAAACAGAAAACACAAGAAGGATTTAGGAAAAAGTGATGTTACATTGAGGGGATTGCAATCTATTTGATGAAACAAAATATGTATAAACTGTTGAATGTAGAACTGAGTATCTGTTCTGTAGGCCTTCATCTAATTCAGACACACACACACACACACACACACAATGTCAAAAGCCCCAGCAGTGCCATAGGAAACAAACCCACTAAGTTCTACACACCTGTGCATCCTCCTTTTTCAGATGGCGATCATTGTACTGATCCTGCATCCTTCCTAGGGATAAAATAGTGACTTGCACAGTGAATAGTTATTAACACTATTGCTTTTTCAAACGTCACAGAGGCCTTCTGCATCAGATGTGTCAAAAGGATGTTGTGGTGGTGGTTGTTCACTGCTGTTAAGTCCTTTTTTTAATTCAAGTCAACCCCGTGTGACTGAGTAGAACTCTCTCATAGGGTTTCCAAGAGTGTCATCTTTATGGGAGCAGATTGCCAGGTCTTTTCTCTGAAGGAGCTGCTGGTAGGTTCAAACTACTAACCTTTGGGTTAGTCTCTGGGTGCTTAACCACTGTGCCACCAGTACTTCTTGTTCAGAGAAGAAGGCTTTGTAAAATCCATAGAATCTCAATCCAGAAGAGCGTGTCCTTTCAGCCCAAAATAGCTTTAGGTGGTCCAACTGCTTTAAATGGCTCGTGACAATAATTGGATTCTGATGAGGATACTTTGCCACTATTTGCTGAATGCTTACTATAAGTTTTACATTTGACATATGAGGTGGTTTCAAAACATTTGCAGAAAAAATCCACTATCTTTTTATTCAAATTTTCCATGAAATTTTTAAGCCCCCACCCCACCCACCCCCATATATCATTTCCTTTAACCTCAGAAGAGGTAGGTGTCCTGAGATCCACATTACAGATGTGCAAACGAAAGCTCAGAGAGATTAAATAACTTTCCAAGGTCACACAGTTGGAATTCTGATCACTGGGCTTCAAAGCTCTGTGAGAGGAGATGAGGGATAGCTGCCTTACTCACCATAAAGCCCAATACCTAACTGTGACTGAATGCCTAGATGTCCCATGAAACTGCGAGCTCCTCAAGATAGGTAGCTTTTGTGTGTGTGTGTGTGTGTGAATCTCTGGGGCCTCTGTGGCCGAGTTCCTTGGGGGCTGGCACCTGACAGATACTTGACCAAAATTCAGTGAATGATTATGTGTGGACTCTCTGGACATTATCTGTCTCTTTTCTCTGGCCTTCAAAGCAGAAAATTCAAAAAGGCATTTCAAAAGCATGTCTTTACCACGGCTGCCTGCTTGCATCTGTCCACTTCCTATAGAAGGCCATCTTTTTGCTTCAGTAAGGCACAGGTTTACCTTTAAAGCAGAATCTCTCCATTCTGAATGACAAAATGAGATGATAACCATGAGGAAGTACAAAGCAAACTGTGGTCCAAAACAAGAGATGAGGCCCAACCTTTTAAATTTGATCATATGTGGTGCTCCGTTGATTTCTTGTGACTTGTATTGTATATTCAAGCACAACAATTGGGGTTACCTCTTTTCAAATCATGCATTCATTTCAGAGTTCTTCCTCCCCTTTGTATTTCGCATATCAAACCTGTTGCCCTCAAATCTGTTCCAATTTATAGCAACCCCATAGGACAGAATAGAACTGCCCCATACAGTTTCCTAGGCTGTAATCTTTAGAAAAGTTGACTGACACATATTTCTCCCATTGAGTGGCTGGTGGGTTTGAACCACTGACCTTTCAATTAACAGCCAAGTGCTTAGCCATTGTACTGTCGAGCTGGAACTTCCAGATTCTTCTAGATTTTTCACAGTTTCAGGATGGAACATGAGCCAGTGTCAAAACAAAAGAGATGCTTGTGAGTGTTTGTGTCTTTATGTGAATGTATAAAAACAGAGGGAAAGTGATGCCATCCATATCTTGCATATCATATATTAAAACAAAAATTATTAAGGGCCAATTGCAAATAAACTGAAATGAAACCTAAAATAGAATTAGTATTTCTGGAGAAATCTCAAAGAGAGTTCTGTATGGGCAAGAGTATCATGGAATGCAGTTTTCTTTGTGCCCAGTGCTTCTGTTTGCCAAGGTGCTTCATTAATTAAAGATATTGCTGTGATCTTATATCCAGCCAGTGTTTGCAAGCCCACCTTTAGCACTAATCAAGAACCAAAAAGGAAAAGATACCAATGAATTGTGACATAGAACATTGTAGTAATACACCAGACACATCCAGCAAGTGACCAACAGAAGGGTTCTGACAGCAGGGAGCACTAAACAAATGTACAGTAATAGAGACACGGCCCACTGCAGGCTATACCCCAATGACACCCGTAGTCTTTTTGCAAAAAAAAAGAGAGAGAGAGAGAGAGAGAGAGAGAGCAGCATGCAATCCCACTGTCACTTGCGTTAACAGCAGTCCCTGAATGGTATATGCTTATTTTACTTTTGCAATCAACTTCCCACTGATCTCCTTCAACAAACAGATGCCATCTTCTGGTCCATGGAAACTGTTTCATTGGGCCTAAGAAAGGTTTTAGAACAATGATCGTGCAGTGAGTTAAGCATTTGGGCTGCTAACCTCAAGGTCAGTACTTCAACCACCAACCACTCCACAGGAGAAAAATGAGGCAGTCTGCTTCCATAAAGACTGATAGCCTAGGAAATGCTGTGGAGCAGTTCTGCTCTGTCCTGTAGGGTCCCTAGGAGGCAGAGTCATTGTAGTGCTTGCTACAAAATAACTGCATTTGTGAATGACCTTTTCTTGTTTCCCCAATCACTCCTCCTCCCACCTAAAATCAATCCAATATCACATAAAGTTTGTTTATAGTTGTGGATAAGCCTAATCACAAATTACAAAATAAAACAAAAACCTACTAAATAAGTCAACACAAAAGTGACACCTTCTACTGGCTGATAAGAAAAAAACACTCAAGTGCTCTCACATGTTTTTTCCTCATTGAAAAAGACTCATTGACTATTGATGAGGAATTATCGGGTCCCATCCAACTTTAGAAACAGGAATAAAATGATCCAAGGTCAGTGAAGCGAACTTTAGCTCGCAAGTAGTTTGAGATTGGGTGGAAGCATTTAATTTGTTATCAAAGAAATGAGAATGCTGACCACTTCTGTTAAAGCTGAAAGATGTGTACTAAGTGGCATTTCTAAAGATTAGCCCAAAGAATTATACTAGAATATGCATCCATTTGCTCAGAAAATATTTACTGAGCTTTGTGCCTGATTATAGGTAGACCCCAGTGAGGAAAACATCAGTCTTTGTCCCAGCAGAGATGACAGTCTAGTGGGGGAAGAGGATGGTAAACAACGATACACAGATAACTCAGTTATTACAGTTTGTATTTGCTTCCTACAGTTGCTGTAACAAAACACCATAAATTTGAGAGATGGTGAGAACATAAATGTATTCTCTCACAGTTCTGTAGGATAGAAGTCTGAATTCAAGGTGTCACCAGGGCTTTGCTACTTCTGAGGGCTCCAGTGTAAGATGACCAACCGTAGTTTCTGGTAGTCCTGGGTGTACCTTGGCTTGCAACTGCAGCATAACTCCATGTCTGCATCTTTTTCACATGGCTGTGGAGAGCCCCATGTACCTCTGGGTCTCTTCTCTTTTACAAAGACACCATTTCAATTGTATTAGTACCCATTCTACTCCAGTACGCCCACATGTAAACTGATAACATCTCCAAACAAGGTCACCCTCACAGGTACAAGTTTCCCCAGGCTATCTGAATGTAGAGCATTCCTATGAAACCTTTCATATGCTGAAATGGTGTAAAGTGAAGAAGTGTTATTGTTGCTGTTAAATACCATTGAGTAGGTTCCGACACATAGCAACCCCAGTATAGGGTTTCTGAGTAGCAGCTGGTGGGTTTGAACTGCCGACCTTGTGGTTAGTAGTCCAGTGCTGATCATACAGCACCACACCAGGAGTCCAAGAAGCCCTTACCAGTACTTTATATGGAGAATTTTTTTTGAGCATTCCAAGACCACAAAAATAACCTACCAAGTCATGCAGAAAACTGAAAATCACACTAGTGTTCCGTGACACAGTTCAAAGCTATGGTGGGTGTGGCGATGCTGAAATGCCAGGAGCACAATTCAATCTATAACACAGTGTGTTATATACACTAAGAAGGAAAGGGGAGCCGTAGTGGAAGATAATGGGGACCCCACTTAGGTAAAACGATCAGAGAAATGAGGCTGTGACATTTAAATAAGATCTGAATGAAAGGAAGCCTCAGCAGAGGGAAGAGCGCCGAGGCAGAAGAGAACATAGTATGTTGAGGGGCAGAGAGGGGTCTCTGTGGCTAGAGAAGCATGATAGATGCACTGAGGGGAGGTACATGAGACTGGAGAAGTTAGTAAAGCTGGACCATGCAAGCCTTACAGGAAACAAGGAGCTTGGGTTATATTTCATTCTATCATAGATGCTTTCTCAGAGCTAGAAATGTCATTCAGATACAATGTCCTCATCTTACATATGAGTAAACTGAATGAACTCAAAAGAGATTCAAACATTTCACTCCAGGCCCCATCAACAATTGGTGGTCATGCCTAGACTGGAACCCAGGTTTTCTGACTCCAATCCAGCATACTTTCCTGCTCATAACAATGCTACTTTTGGGTTTCCAACCTGTCTAGATGGGGCTGGTAAAAGGAGATGGGGATAAGATGCTTGTGGTTCAATAGTTAATCATTGGTATCAGGACTGATTGTGATTGTTGCAAATGTAAAGGTAGACATTTTGTAATAAAAGGAGGGAAGTGGTTGAATTTGCAGTCCAGGAGTGGAGGACCCTGGGACCATCAAGTGAGAAGAGTAGGAGCGGAGTTGGACCCTATCCAGAGAAGCAGTGACGCCCGAGATGGAGGTAGAGATGATGACGTGGAGAGATGGAGCAGCTGGAGACTCTAGACTCCAGGAGGGAGAGGGGCGGTGTGTTGGTGGCTGGCAGGGATGGGGGGGGGGGAGGGAAGGGCAGCCTTGCAGGATATGTCCTTTTGTTGTTTGAATATTCCTGAGTGCTTTGGTGTACATCCAAAACAAACTAACTAACTAACAAAAAAACAGAGGGAATGGAAGCAAAGCAAATGCTGTTGAATGATGATGCATGGAGGGGATTGTAGTCATTGCAATGAAACAAAATACTATAGGATGAGTGTAAAGCTGATGTTCTCCCATGTAAACTATCACTCAATTCACACTAAAAACGTTTTTTTTTAAATGCTGCTTTTGGTCTCATGCAATAAGTGGTCATTCAGTCCCTGCTCCATGCCAGGCATTGTTGTAGTCACTGAGCAGTGAATGGATAATACGATGATCACTGCCATCGTGGGGTGTACATCCTAGTGGAGAAGGGGCAGCCAATGAAAACACAAATAAAGCAACAATGAAAACTCCACATAGTGATGACTTTTATTTTAAAATTGCATCCAGAAAAGTGATAGTGATTAGCAGGATGAGGAATATGAGAGGGAGTGAGTGATCATTAGAGAGGGTGGTCGACAAAGGTCTCAGTGAGGAGGTGGCATTTCATCTGAGACCTAAATGGGGAAAAGCTAGACTACCATGTGCAAAGGCCCTCTGGTGGGAACAAGCACAGTGTGTTCAGGGAAGTGCAGGAGGATCCATGTTTGGAGCAGAGTAATTAAGAAGGGGAAAAGGGTTAGAGGCAGAATGAGTAAGGCTGCAGGGGCCTAAGGTCCACTGTAAACACTTGAGTGAAATGGAAAACCGTTGGAGGATTCTGAGTGAGGGACTGACTTGTGAGTGTGTGTGTGTGTGTGTGTGTGTTGTTAAGTATCGCTCAAGCCCCTGTTTGGTGAATGGACTGTGGTGCACAAAAGTTGGGGCCAGGAGTCAAGTGACAAGACCATTGCAGTTACCCAAAATAACAACATGAATCAATGTGGTGGTGGTGAAAATACTGACAATCAGTTGGATTCTGGATGCATTTTGAAGTAGTGTTGACAGTACTCACAGATGGATTGAATTAAGGGAAGCTGAGTGGGGAAGAGGAGGTAAAGATGACTTTGAAGATTGGCTTTCAGGAAACTGTGGAGATTTTCATCTCTGTTGACCGTAGAAGAATTGATGCATTTGAATTACGGTATTGGGGAAGAATATTAAAAATACCAAGGACTGCCAGAAGAACAAACAAATCTGCGTTGGAAGAACTACAACCAGAATGCTCCTCAGAAGCCACGTGACCAGACTTGGTCTCTCATACTTTGAACATATTATCAGGAGGGACCTGTCCCTAGAAAAGGACATCATGTTTGGTAAAGTGGAAGGCCAGCAAAAAAGAGGAAGACCTCCAATGAGATAGACTTACACAGCGGCAGCAGCAATGGAATCACGCCCAGCAACGATTGTGTGATTGACGCAGGACGGGGCAGTGTTCCCTTTTGTTGTGTGTAAGGTCGCTATGAGTTAGAGCTTACTCTATGGCACCTAACAGCAGACACTTCTGCCTGCTAAATGCAGATGTTCCATATGTCTATCTTAATTTTGTCTTCTATGTATGGATCTCCTTATGGTCTCCATCATCTGACAGATCTCATCACCCCTCAATTTCAACTATAACTTTATTTTTTCGATGTCTCTTTTCAGACTTTGGTGTGTGGCTGCAAATCACTCAGGTGAAAGTGACAATTGTCTTTTCAGCATGGATACAAAAAGAAAATGCAACCCTCCTGGAGTCATGGATGTTGTTGTTGTTGTCGTTAAGTAACATCAAATCGGACCCTGTATTGGGTTTCCGAGGAGCAGATGGTGAGTTTAACCACTGGCCTTGCGGTTCAAACTTACCTTGCAGTCCAGTGCATTAACCCACAGGGCCACACCATGGCATGATGCAAATACAAGTTCAAATTTCCCATGAGCAATATTTGCCATTGCCTTTTCATTTATGCTTAGGCACAAGTTGAGCAATATTTGCCATTGCCTTTTCATTTATGCTTAGGCACAAGTATATATGCAGAGAGCTTCTTGAAAGACATACATGATTCTTAGTCATGAAGTGCTATCTATGCTATTAATATTTCCTGCTGCTTTGTTGAAAGTCTACACAGCAGAACATTTGCTAATTCAACAGTTTCTACATGCAGAAGTCAGTGACTTTGATAACATTCTTCAAATTGTGCAACCATTTTTCAACCCTCTTTCTGAGCTATTTCTTCCTCATTGAAATAAAGTTAGTGCTCCCATGTTTCTTATCTAAATTTTCAGTTTTATTCCATAGAGACAGGTTTTTTTTAAAAAAAAAAAAAAAAGCACAATGCATTGCTGCTGCTGCTGTTGTTGTTGTTGTTAAGTACTTTCAAGTCAGTGAATAATCAACACAACAGAGCGAAACACTGCCTGGTCTTGTGCCATCCTCTCAATTGTTATGTTTAAGCCCATTGTTGCTGTCACTGTGTCAATCCATCCAGCCGGTGTGCTCCTCTTTTGCCCTGACACTCCGCCTTTCCAAGCATGATGCCCTTTGCTAGACCTGGTCCCTCCTGACAACATGTCCAAAGTACTCTGGCTGCACTTACTTCCAAGACAGATTGGTTTGTTATTCTAGCAGTCTATGGTACTCTCAATATTCTTCACCAACACCAAAATTCAAATGCAGCAATTCTTTTATGGTCTTCCTTATTCATTGCCCAGCTTTCACATGTATATGAAGCGATTGTAATATTATGGTGTGGGTCTAGTGTGGCACTGTAGGATAAGTGCTGAACTGCTAACCAAAAGGTCAGCAGATCAAACCCACCAGCTTCTCTTCAGAAACTCCATACAGGCTCGGTATGAATCAAAACGGACTTGATAACACTTAACAACAACAACATAACATGGGTCAGGTGCACCTTTGTCCTCAAACTGACATCTTTGCTCTTCAACACCTTAAAGAGATCTGTTGCAGCAGATTTGCCTAATGCAATATGTCGTTTGAATTCTTGACTGCTGCTTCTATGAAAGATGACTGTTAATCCAAGCAAAATGAAGTCTTTGATAACTTCAATCTTTTCTACATTTATCATGATGTTGCATATGGGGGAGCAGGGTGGGGGGTGTACAAGAACACTACTGAAGTTTGTGCACCATTCAACCATTCAAGATCAAAAGGGCAGCATTTAATCAAGGACAAAATTCAGAAGGGTTGGGAAAGAAGGAGGCATGAAAACAGGAAACATAAAGTGTTAAAGCGTGATATGTGATGTTTCCTAGAGGAGATTGCAATCACTGAGATGAACGAAGAGTAGGATTTGTTGAATATAAAACTGATGATCTGTTCTGTAAACCATCACTCAATTCACAATCTTCATTCAAAACTGTGATTAGAAAATATTATTGAACACCTACGCTGTAGTAATGACTTTGAGTCATAGATTCAAAGACCGTCATATTTTACTCTCTGACTTTATATAGAGGGGTTTTTGTTTTGTTTTGTTTTTTTTAATCTAAATAAAGTTCAAGATTGAAGTTAGTCACAGTCAGAGCTACAAATAAATTTGAAGACTGATTTGTTCATTAATTCCTTGTTTGAACATCTTATTATATTGTACATGAATTATTGTGCTCTTAAACTCCTACTGTTTTCAAGGAAGTCCTTCAGTGGCACAAACAGTTCACAATCTTGACTGCTAACCCAAAAGATGGAAGTTCAAGTATACCCAAACATGCCTCAGAAGAAAGGCCTGGCAATCTACTTCTAAAAAACAACCATTGAAAACCTTATGGAGCACAATTTTACTTTTGCACACACTGAGTTGCCATAAATCAAGGCTGACTCAATGGCAACTCGTTTGGGTTACTGGGTTCCAGGCACCATGCTAAAAGCTGGAGTTCTAATAGTGCTTCAACACTAAAGAATGGTGTTTCTCTAGTAAATAAGAAAGCTTTACCCAAATGGAGGACATCCATCTGCCAACCTAAGTATTGACAAATCAAACTTACTTAGACAATGGATTGAACCTTTGCCTTCTTTCTCCTGACTGGCACTCAGCTCTGTGGTCATACAGAGTTCCTCACGTGCCTTTAGTGGTAATATACCTCTGCTTATGCACAGACCTTCAGTTAGTAATTGTTGTTGTTGTTTTTGTTTGTTTGTTTGTTTTCCCCCATAGGATGGAAGTCTATTTTGTTAAAATAGCCCATGACACATTAAGGCAGTCTAGTAAATCTAAGATAGCATACGTGGTCTGCTTGGTTTCAGGGACTGAAATATGAAAGCCAATAAAATAGACATCATGAAATTAACTAGCTTTGAATGAGAAACTAAGGAAGATAATACGGAGAAAGGTTTTGAACAAAGAACATTCATTTAGGGTCCTAGACATAAATCCACTCCCAACACGCTCCCCCCCCTCCGCAAAAAAAAAAAAAAAAGTTCTAAATTTCACTTCAGTAAGAAAGACCATATATTAAAAAAAGATTTGACTGTTACGCACATGAATATTTTCTCAGACAGATGATATTAAATTACACTATTTAGCCTTAAAATGTTCTGTCAGCATAGCATGAAATATGTGTTTCTCTTCAGAGACATATGAGGATGGTCCTTTGGGGTCAAAGTTCCTAAGAGTAGGGTAGGGAAAAAGTTCAGGCTGCTGGTAGCCATGCTGTGAAGAGAATTGTAGGCCATGGTGTTGTCAAAAGCTACTCCATAAATCAGTAACTTACCCAATGTTAAAAGGCAAGAAGTTATTCTGAAATAGAGAGAGCTCTTTTTTCCATCTGTAAAGGCAATACTTCATCACCAACCTCCTTTAGTTCCCTTCTTGGCATCCCAGCTCTCCAAAGAACCCACCATGCAGGATGAACATGGCATAGGCCAAGGGTTTATTTTTGTTGGTGACAGAGAAAAATCAGGGATTTTGAAATGACAGTGTGCCAGTTACTGCTATTTCTCTGTAGTTAATACTTGGCACCCTGAGGTTTCAATGAGAACCAAGAAGCATTATCATTTTGCAGCAGACATTAAAAAAATCGAGAAGCTACAAAATGTGTTCAAATTTCACATCAATTCACGGCTGAGGCTGGGAAAGCACTTGACTAATGACTCCATGGTTTCAGCTAAAGTGCTCTGACATTATCTGATTCACAAGTTAAAATGAACACATATCGACTAATTCCGGTAGTCTCTGCACTTGCACACTCAAAGGAAAGCTGAGCTATCTCTGTGGACAGATAGAAGGCACCTGAGACTAACAGCCACAGAAAGACTTGACAAGCATGGGTAGAGATTGCAGCCCATAATAATTTACAACAAGAGTTGGTTAGGCAACAACCCAAACCAAACTAGTTGCCATCAAGTCGATTCTGATGTACTGGCGACACAGGTGTATGCTCTATAGCATTTTCAAAGTCTGGGATCTTTTCCAAAGCAGTTGATAGAACAGTTCTTCTGATGCAAATTTGGGGAGCTTCAAACCACCAACCTTTAGATTAGTAAGTAGTTAAGCATTTAATAATCAAACTCCGTTGGCTCAGCATTTTATCATATTTAACATTCATACCCCTGAGTAGGTAACATTTAACTTGGGACTATGGAGCAAGCTCGGCAAATTCAGGGATTAATGAATAATAAGAGAAGAAAGTTTTCAAAACCGGGCAACAGGAAAACAACAGGCCTGCATGGCCATAGTGTACACAGTGAAAAGAGAAGAAGCTTGAGAAATAAACAGGACTCAATTATTCAAGACCAAGTTCAAGATCACCATCTAATTTCCTTCATGTGGTGATGCTTGAAAGTCATGGGCATTTTTTTAAGACTCAGACTCAAGAAGACTAGACCATGGAAAACAGTTGTAACCCTTTTTTATACGAGGGCGCTGAAGCATGGCCTAAGTCAGTAAATATACTCTTGTTGTTGCTGAGTGTCATTGAGTCAGTACTGATTCCTAGTGATCCAGTTTCCAAGGAGCAGCTGGTGAGTTCAAACGGCCAATCCTGCCGTTAAAATTGGCAAGGTCCAGGGCTTATCCTACAGTGCCATACCAGGACTCCAGTAAATGTATTGATATTGTTGTTAAGGGCTGTTATTGTTAAGAATCAGTTACGACTCCTAGCGATCCAGTATAGAGTTTCCAAGGAGCTGCTGGTGAGTTTGAACAGCCAATCTTGTGGCATAATCCAACCTTGAGGACTACAGCACTGCACCAGGACATCTAGTAAATATGTATATATGTGTGTGTGTGTGTGTGTGTATTGTTGTGGTTGTTGTTAAGTGCTGTCAAGTCAGTTCCAACTCAGTGACCCTGTATAGGGTTTCCAAGGAGCAGTTAGTGAGCTTGACTTGCCGACCTTGTGGTGCATTAACCCACAGCACCACACCAGGACTTATATTACAGGGTGCCATGGCTCTCTGCAGGATAATGCACTGGACTGCAAGGTCACTTTGAGCTGCAAGGTCGTTGGTTCAAACCCACAAGCTGCTCCTCAAAAACCCTATACAGGGTCACTATGAGCCAGAACCAACTGGATGGCATTGACAACATCAACAAAGATTATATTAGAGAGTACCAAAGAACTCAATAGAGTAAAAAGACCCTGGATCATCATTAGAAAACTGTAAACAAGATGCATTCCATATAGGTTGCAACAGAGGTCAGACAGCATCAATATGTAGCCCTTCTCATGCTTATGAGAGCTCCTTGAATAGTCTAAGGTAATATTATTATGAACTCAAGCTCACAGATTGATGTCTGGCACTGTTACTATGACATTGTAAGCATTGGGGAATGTTGTCCACTTTGAGCAACTGAATCAGCGCTGGGAGTAGAAAATCAGTTGGTGTTCTGTTAACTCAAATCACTTGAGAGTGCAAGAATTGTATGTAATTCCCAATGCAACACAGATATGGAATCAAGATCTTAGAAGTCTGCACTGCACAGTCCAGACATTGGATTAGACTATCAAATATGCTAGAATTTTCTGCCTGTAGTAAGTAAGCAGAGTTCTGGTGTGATGCTGTTGGGTAAGCACTGGACTACTAACCACAAGGTCTGCAATTCAAACCCATCAATCGCTCATCTGAAATCCTACTCAGGGTTATTATGAGTCTGAATTGACTTGAGGGCACTTAACAAGACAACAACAGTGAGCAATCAGGAATGTTGGTGATGCAGTGAGTTAAGCATTGGACTACTAATTGCAAGGTTGGTAGTTAAAATTCACTAGTTACTCCTTTGGAGAAAGAAGAGGCAGTCTACTGCCATAGGATTTAGTCTTGGAAACCCTAAGAAGCAGTTCTACACTGTGCTTTAGTGTCACTGTTGTTGTTGTTAAGTGCCATCAAGTTGGTTCTGACTCATAGTGACCCTGTATAGGGTTTCTGAGGAGCAGCTGGTAAGCTTGAACCACTGACCTTGCAATTTAAACTGACCTTGCAGTCCAGCACATTAACCCACAGCACCACACCAGGACTCGTATGTGTCAGAATTGACTCAATACTGTGGGTTTGGTTTAGTGGGCTAGTTACCAGTCATCTAGCATGGATAATCTAGGTAGAGCTCTTGAAAATAGAGGTTGGACTCAATGACCTCATAAAATTTCCTCTAGTTTTCAGATCATACAAAAATCACTATATTTCTGGGTGGATGTAAATTCAAGAGGGACATTATAACAAAACTTTACTTCCATTATTGTTAGTGGGTGCTGTCGAGTTGGTTCCAACTCATAGTAACCTTATGCACAACAGAACAGAACACTACCTGGTCCTGTGTTATCCTCACAGTTGTTATGTTTGTGCCCATTGATGCTGACATTGTGCCAATCCATCTCATTGGGAGTCTTCCTCTTTTTTGCTAACCCTCCACTTTGCCAAGCATGATGTCCTTCTCCAGGGACTGGTCTCTCCTGATAATAAGTCTGAAGTATGAGAGATGAATTCTGGACATCGGGGCTTCTAAGGGGCATTCTGGCTGTACTTCTTCCAACACAGATTTGTTTGTTCTTCTAGCAGTCCATCTTGTTTTTCTTGTTGTTGTTAAGTGCAATCGAATTGGTACCAACTCATAGTGACCCTATTCACAACAGAACAAAACACTGCTTGGTCCTGTGCCAACCTCACAATCATTGCTGCATTTGAGCCCATTGATGCCGACGCTGCACTAATCCATCTAGTTAGGAGTATTCCTCTTTTTCTACAATCCTCCACTTTACCAAACATGATATCCTTTTCCAGGGACTGGGCCCTCCTGATAATATGTTTGGAGCATGAGAGACAACACCTGTTGTTGTTGTTGTTAAGTGCCATCAAGTCAGTTCTGACTCATAGCAATCCTGTATAGGGTTTGCGAGGAGCAGATGAGTTTGAACTGATGACCTTGCAGTTCAAACTGATCTTGCAGTACAGTGCTTATATGACAGCACCACACCAAGATTCCATGGTACTTATAATGTTCTTTTCCAACACCATCATTCAGGTGCATCAATTCTTCTGCCGTTATACCAGAATTTATAAAAAAAAAAAAAGACTTTGAATAGCATGAAGCAATGACCAAATAAGATGATGTATTAAAAACTGATTGATGCCTTCAATTTTTAAATGACTCTTTCTTACTCGAAATAATCCAAGAATCAGTTTCATACCCAAAGGTAGATAGGGACAGATACTGGCTAGTGGCCAAATTAAGAAACCAAGGGCAAGGGTATTCACTTAATGAGAGGTCACTTAATCCAATCTCCTAACCAGAGTTAGTGTGAGCCGAGAAGAGCCCAGGGAGATCATAAAACATGTTAACACTGGAGTAAATAATTGGAAAATTGCTAGGGCCCTCCAGGGTCCAACTTCAAGGTTATGTCCAAGGAGAATCAGCATTCTCCATCTCCATTCTGTACTTCCTCAAACAGAGATAAGCAAAGAGTGAAAGACAACTGAATCCCAAGTTAGGACTGAAGAGAGTAAAAACAAGCCCTGTTACTGGCTGTAGATAAAAGTGTCGCCATATGTTGAGACAAAGAGGCACAGGAGGACTTAGTGATAGGTTCACCAAGAAAATGAGAATCCTTCCATTTATAATTCTCCATTCCCCTTATTCTTATATCCACTCTGCTCAACATTAGAATGCACATAGGAATTAATAAGGTTGTTTTGTTAATACTAGCACAGCAGAATTCAAAAACCTGAATGACTTGGGCTGTGGTCAGAAGCAAATTGCCATCATTTCCATCCATTTCTTACATTAAAATGTAAATGAGGTAGTATGTCTTCAGTAGTGAAAGTAAAGCTGACAAGTTTCCTTTAGAGGAGTTTCCAGAATGGGACTGGTTCACATATAAACTAACTGTTCAATGCACTCAGAGGTGCCCACATTTAGGCAGATGTAGGGGTGAATGGATAGTAATGTCTTCCTGGGGAAAAGGCTTGCTAGTAAGGAAAGTTATTTCCTCTCTTTGGCCTCCATGGTTCCCCAACACAGCT
The DNA here is from genome assembly GCF_000296735.1 of Chrysochloris asiatica. Classification (NCBI taxonomy): domain Eukaryota; kingdom Metazoa; phylum Chordata; class Mammalia; order Afrosoricida; family Chrysochloridae; genus Chrysochloris; species Chrysochloris asiatica. The sequence continues at coordinate 7,884,635 of NW_006408652.1, read as the reverse complement.
TGGTTCTTCCAGTGCTTCCCAATACCAGCCAGCACCTCTAACTACATTTTACCATTAAATACATTCTCCTGAAATGGGGTGTTAGGTTCCATTGAGTTGGCTCTAATTCATACAGAACGAACAACAGAATGAACATTGCCAGTCATGAAATGAGTAGAAGTGCTCACATATATAT